>NC_052359.1:42610901-42785202 GCF_009727055.1 Benincasa hispida
ACAACCCATAATGGCTGTTTTGAGGCTGTCTAAATCTAGAAGATCGGCACTATACAAAGACAACCTTTCTTTAGCGCCTTCCAAGTTCTTCAAATGAGCATTCTTTTGATCATCTGGGTTTCTAACAGTTCCTCTAACAGTGTAGCCCTTCTCAAGAAGAAGCTTTACAAGCCATGAAGCAATGTAGCCTCCGGCGCCTGTGACACACACAGTTTGGCCAGAAACTGCAGAGGTATCAATCGGCATAGTGGTGGACTTGGAAAAAAGAATATTTGGTTTTTGTTTGGCAGTTATTTAGAAGAGAAAGAGAATGAGAGTAAGTTGAAAGAAGAGGATTTAGGTTTAGATGGATGCACACAAAAAGTAGTTCAAGTTTGGCTGCTTTTAAAGGAGAGGAACTGACCTACCTTAGCTTAAAAAATTAGCACATGTTTATATACTTTGGCCTCCAATTATTGACTATTAATTTGTTGGGTCAAAGTGAGACCTCAACAACCACCATGGCTTCACCAAAGTTGCTTAATTTTCTGTGTCTCTCAACCTCACCAAACTTCCACGAATGTTCCCTCTGTGGAAGTAGTTTTGTATAATTATATCCATCTGAAAACATTACTGAATGTGGCTGCTACACTGTAGCGCATTTTCTTTTAATCACCGTAGTTATCGTCAAAATGAGCCTAGTTCAACTAATTTATTGTATTTGTATTTTCAATCTTGAAGTCAAAGATTCAATTCTCCATCCTAATATTCAATGAATACAAATTCAAAAGAGTATTTATTTATTCATTTATTTTTTCTCTTGTATTTCAATCAACATTGTAAAATTACCAGTCAAAAGGATAATTAATGCCAAGTAATAAAATGGTAAGTATAATTTGAGCACTATTAACTCAATTTAGGAATGTGAATCATTAAATATATGAATTTAAGTAGAAATCATAAAGGTAATACATATAATATACTATAAGCCAAATTAAGCCAAATTGAGTACAATTTTAGTGTTAAAGTGAGCAGTCCTTCAATATTAATTGACATGTATTATCTCATGCAGTGGTACAAATTTGTAATAATCTACTATCCATAATTGTTCACAATATTTAATTTGTTGCTTTTAATTTATATTTATGCAACTAATTTTTATTTTAACAAAAAAAAAAAAAAAACAGAGTTTTATAAGAAGATTTCATATTCATAATCATTTATTTTTTGGGAGCTGTTTTCTTATGTTTTTTTTTTTTTAAAAAAAAGGTTTTTGAAAATTATTATCATTTTATACCGTGCTTGAAACAAAATCTTGAATATAATGAATTCTCTGATAAATTCAAAATGAGAGTTCCAAAAAACTTTCGTGAAAAAGATATATCTTCTTCAATAATGAACACATTTGGAAGAAAAAAAAGGTGAAAACACATTCTTAAAGAGATTCATGGCTTTTAGAGCCAATAACTATCATCAATCTTGTTTTAAAGTTTTAAAATTCATAATACATGGCAATTGTTGTTGGAAACAATTGAGTCTCTTTCCTAGCAATAACTTCGTCTTATTCAGTCCTAAAACAAGTTTATCAAAATAACAATTACGTTTAGCGTTTAGCATTTATCTTTGGCTATTTCTGATAAACGTCATAAAATGTATGTTTTTACCTTCCATTTCGTTACTTTTCTTAAGTAAAAGAGTTACTTAGCATGATGTTTTGATCCCATAATGTCCTAAAATAAGTAAAATGAGTGAAAACATGTCCGTTGACAACTATAAATTAGTTTGGGATGCTTTGAAAACCAGCACCAAGTAAGGAATTTGGTTAGTTTTTGAAGGAGATTAGTTGTTGATGGAATAATTTACTTTTGTTTAGTTTTGAGAAAGGAATTTTTGGAGAAATTGAGTTTAATGATGGGTAATTGGATGGATTTCCATTATTAGTTCTGGGATTTAAATTGAGAGTAAGTAGAGAAATTGGAAGAAAAGAAAAAGGAAACAATCAAATAGAAGAGAGAAAGCAAATGTAAATAGAAGAGAGGAGAAAGATGTTGGGGTTGATGCCCTGAGATTGTTGAGGTTGATGCCCTAAATTTCGTTGGATCTTATAGTTTGTAAACTTTGTATGAACAAACTCTTATGTGATTAATAATATATGATATTTTTATTCACTTTGTCTATAAAAAATGTGATATTTTATTTGCATTAACCCAAACCAATAAACTAACATCCAAGGTTATCGTTGTAACTTAAACATGTATGTGGAGACATACAGGTGGATCATGTTTAAGTGATAACCTAAATGGTTTGTAGTATATGGATAAGGTTGGGTACCTTATTCTGGTGACACTATGAGTATGACCCGCTTTGTAGGTGTTATAATTGTTGTAAAGTGTTACAAATGATCTAATCCTGATCATTCATATATGAGACATGCGAGCGAGGATATTCTATACAAAGGAGTTTGTATAAGATCGGACCACGGAATGTTTAGTCTCATTATATAACGTCGTTCATAATAGAGACTTTCATTTAACTAGGATGACCATAGGTAACATGACCTTAATCCTGAGTGAGTTGTGAACTCCTGCCTATGAGGGCGGTCATTTTATTTGTATAGGTGAGAGTGACCAGATTGCCGACTCAACAAGCCTACCATTTTGGGGATTCATCTGATTGGAGAGCTGGGAACACAACTACATAAGATGGAATTCGTTCCTTCCCAAAGCAGGGTAAGTAGATAAATTGCTCCCTTAAAGGCTAATTCCGGGTCTTGAACAATGTGGCCCCAGACCCTCTCTTGGCTCGATAGGGGTTTAGTTATAGTAGGATTATGATCTATTGTTAATTAGAGGGATCAGTGATACTTAAGGAGTTAGATGTAACTACAACAAAACGATAATTTGCCTAACTATACTTACAAACAATTTGTGAAGGGTCATCGTACTGTTGATTGGTTATATCAAATGGACACAAAAATATATCTGTAGTGCGAAGAGTGCAACTGTCAGTCTTTAGTGGAGTGCTCGATAGTTAACGGATGGTGGATAATGTAATTAAAGAGTTTAATTGGTTAATTAATTTTTATGGCAAAAGGAATAAAAAAAATTGGTTTCTCTTCTTCCTCACAAGACTAACGTAGGACACTACGATTAATTTTTTCTATACGATATAGTGAACAGAAACATTCTGTCTTCTTCAATCTTCTTCCTCCTCAAAACTCAAACAAACCCTCCCAACCAAAATAGACAGAGTCCACCACTCCTGGACTCTCACCTTGAGAATACCGAAGGCACCCTGTGATAGTGTCTCCTTTTGGTTCGAGAAGTTCTTGAAGAGGGTCTTCAAGTTTTTTTTTTTTTGCTGAGTTCAAGGTTCGTGACCGTTCGAGGGATTTTCAAGAAGAAAAGTTCTTCAAAGGTAGTATCCCTTGAACTCTTTTTCTTTACAAAAAACATGCTGCAATTTATTTGTGAATGCATATCTTGTATGTTTATTGTAATTTTTTTTTCCAATCAAAATGGAATTTGGATGATCCGCTTCCACTCAAGGATATCTATAAAACGAGTTCCTTCAGAAGAAGGTGATAATGGAGGAAGATGAAGAGGAGAGACAGAATAAAAAAAAAGAAAAGAAAAAGAAAAAGAGGTAAAATACATTAAAATAATGGAAAAATACTCATTATGTAGTTAAGAAGAGAGAATGGTAATTCTCACATCTCAAAAGGTGGAGAAGGACAAAATTTACCTTATTTGGTAAATGTGTGAAAAATAAAAGTTAAATTAAAAAAGCACTTTCACTACAAGAAATCTAACTTCTCCCGACGTCACAATTCGTCAGGAAAGAGTAGAAAATGCATCGAGAGAGGCTCTCCCGACGAATAATGAGTCGTCGGGAGTTTGTTCGGGAAAAACCCGTCAGGAGAGGAACTCGCGACGCATGAAAAAACAGCATCGAGAGTTGGTCGGGGAACTCCCGACACATGTATAGGGCATCAGGAGTTTCAATAACTGCCGACGCTTGATATACGGCGTTGGCAGTTGGGAACTTCCGATGCCCTATACATGTATCGGGAGTTCCCCGACGAACTCCCGACGCCGTTTTCTATGCGTCGGGAGTTTGATGTTTCATGCGTTGGAGTTCCAGAACTCTCGATGGTTTATCTGATGCGTCGGGAGTTACAAGAACTCCCGACGCAGTAATATATGCATGAGGAGTTCCTTCATTAGTTGAAAATTGTTTATCAAATATTTTTAATTTATAGTTTGTTATTTTTTAAAATTTGATCTGAATAACCTGTAAAACATATTAACCAAATAAAGATTCACATAATAAATAAAACAACGAAAATGAAGTCCATACTATAACAAATAAGTCAAAAATTACAATATCCTAAAATAAAACAAAGTCGATACTAGAACTTCATAAACATTCATATCACAAATGCATAAAAGAAATAAAATGAAAACAACATCTAGAACACGTCTGAACTACAACATCTTTAACAATCGTCCCAACTCATCTCCAAACAACATTCTATAATAAAACAAAAACATTCAAATGTCATAATGGATAAACATCTACAACACGTTCAAATTTCATAAACAAAATATCCACAACACATTAGAACTTCGTAAACATTCATAAACACACAAGAACTCCAAGTTCAACGACAAGGCGACTGTAATGAAACTCTACCTACCTCTCACGACAAACATGAAACCTCCTGAACATAAAAAAATACACAAATATCATAAACAAGGAACAATACACATAAACTCAAACTTTGTCCCCAAAATGGTTTAAACAAATCTCAACCCACCCCCTACAACACATTAGAACTTCATAAACATTCATAAACACACAAGAACTCCAAGCTCAACGACAAGACGAATGTAATAAAACTCTACCCACCCCCCACGACAAACATAAAACCTCTCGAACATAAAAACACACAAATATCATAAAGAAGGACCAACACACATAAAACTCAAACTTTGTCCCCAACATGGTTTAAACCAATCTCAACCAACCTCCCACAACACATTAGAATTTTATAAACATTCATAAACACACAAGAACTCCAAGTTCAACTACAAAGCGAGTGTAATGAAACTCTACCCACCCCCACAACAAACATGAAACCTCCCGAACATAAAAAACACACAAATATCATAAACAAGAACCAACACACATAAAACTCAAACTTTGTTCCCAAAAAGGTTTAAACCAATCTCAACCCACCTCTATAACACATTAGAACTTCATAAACATTCATAAACATACAAGAACTCCAAGTTCAACGACAAGACGAGTGTAATGAAACTCTACCCCACCCCCACGACAAACATGGAACCTCCCGAATATAAAAACACACAAATTTCATAAATGCAGGATAACACATCAAAAAACACATAAAACGAAAAAAAGCACATCAAAATCTAGTTGTTTGGCAACCATAACTGCAAGATAACCAATAATTCTTTATCATAAAGCTACTTAAGACATAACTACTTTGATACCATAACTGTAGGATAGCAACATATTAGACAACTAAATAATGTAGTAATCATACATAATTTGATGGGTCTCCTCTCTGTGATTGTATCATGTCTTCAATCATTTTTTTTTTTCATTTCTTCCATTTGTCTTGCATGATTCTCTTTCATTTGTTTCTGAACGTCTTCAATTTCTTTAATTCTCGACTGAGATTGTTCGAAATTGGCTCTCAATTCTTCCACTTCCCTCTCCGTTCCTTGAGTAGATGACGAGCTTGATGAGATGCTACCCTTTCTTGACTTAGGCTTAGGGCCCCAACCTAGGCCTTTTGAATGTTCAGGTCGTCTACCAAAAACAGTCTCACAGATTTCATCCCCTGTTAGTGGTTGAGAACCTTCTAGAGTAGGGTTGGATTATAATTCCAACATTTGATGCTAGACATATTAATTAAATGGGTAAGAACAAGTGACTAAAGTTAGAAATGAAAAAAAACACGATAGTAAAGCAAAAAATTTTACATGTGAATTTTCAGTTGCCTCGTTCACGAACTTGCCACCTTTAGAGTGTGTTTTCCTAAATTGGTCAACACGTCCTATTTCTCAAACTTCTTTGCCTGCAACTCTGCTTGAATTTGTAGGGATGACTTCGATCCGCATACGTGATCGAACGATAATTTCTCTCTATTCTTCCTATTCGTCATAGACATTTCCTACATTTCAAAATAAATAAATAAATAAATAAATAAATGTCAAAAGTGTGATGTATTAGTAAATGCAGCAAATGATACATGCCCTAAATATTCTACCTGAAACGCTTCACTCTCGAAGTGGTCACACAAAAAATACCAATCTTCTGGCCTATTT
Organism: Benincasa hispida; assembly: GCF_009727055.1. Taxonomy (NCBI): domain Eukaryota; kingdom Viridiplantae; phylum Streptophyta; class Magnoliopsida; order Cucurbitales; family Cucurbitaceae; genus Benincasa; species Benincasa hispida. The sequence continues at coordinate 42,617,240 of NC_052359.1, forward strand.
TTAAGTCAGCTAGGCAAGTTGGCACGTGCTTGTTGAGGATCTCCACATTTTCTGTAATGTCTGTGCAAATCTGCTCTAAATTCTTTGAAGGAGTTTTTCATTTGATGTTCTATAAAACGGTTAAGTCGTTGACTGGATAGATTAAGTTCGAAATGAGGCTACAAAAGAATGAAGGAAGAATTAGCATAGATGATGTTCATGACTCTTAATCTACAATGGACTCAAAAAGAATAAACTTATAATTACTTACCAACAATTGACTCTTAACCAATTCTATAAACTCGTTTGGAACCTCAGCAAAAGTACGACATCATACTAGAAATGCAGATCTTACGGTGACGCCAATCACATTACTAAATCGTATCGAATATTGAGATATCGATTTCAAACCATCTACACTTTAACAAGAAAACACGTCTTCTGTTTGCATATTGAAAATCTAATACTTCGTCTACAACACCTTAGAAATTGGTATCCACACTTGCGTTCTCACTGATCAACCCGGCCACTAGGACTTCACTATTTTATGTAGCTCGACGATTATCACGCTTTACAGTGTGAAACCGTATCCCATTAACAATGCATCCATTGTAAGAGTGTACCTCAGACAAAGGTCCCATTGCAAATGAAAAGAATTCATCGGAGATATCTTCTATCTCGCATCGTTGTAGAACCTAATAATTAATTATACATTAAAAATGACAACGAAAAATGAATCATCTCTCAACTGTTGCCTACAAAATGACTATGTATACCTGAGATATGAACTAATCGGAAAATTTGCGTTTGATGTTTTATATATAAGTCAGAGGTGCTTTAAGCTTTACGACGAATTAACCTCAAATGTTGCCTACAAAATTGATCATTTAAATGTTATATCAAAGGATTTACCCTAGAACTTAGAAAAAGAAAAAGTTTGAAACATACTTGCGATAGTATATTATTTCTTTACAATTGTTGAGATTGTACCAATGTGCAATACGCTTTTCCTCCGTTGATAGCGTCCGTAAAATTGACGCCCTTAGCCTAAATAATTCAAATTCACCAAATATCTCATGATCGGGAATGTTATCATCATTTCGTTCATCTCTATTGAATCTCGTTTCAAGCCCACTTAGATATCGCGAGCAGAAGTTCCATGATTCATTCATTGCATATGCTTTCGCTATAGACCCCTCGGGACGTGCTTTGTTCCGTACAAATTGTTTTAGTGTTCATAAACTTCTTTCAATAGGATACATCCAACTGTAACTAACTGGACCCACCACTTTGGTTTCATATGGTAGATGAACTGCAAGGTGTACCATTACATCGAAGAAGGTAGACGGAAATATTTTCTCTAACTTACAAAGTATGGATGTGATGTCTGCTTGTAGTCTGTTCAAATCACTTACACATATTCTCTTTGCACATAAGTCGCGAAAGAATGTACACAATTCAACAATAGCAGTGGATACGTTCTTCGGTAGGTATGCTCGAATACCAATAGGGAGTAGTCTATGAAGCAACATTTGACAGTCGTGTTTTTTAGCCCCGGTATTTTTCTATCTTTTTCATTCACACATTGTGATATGTTAGACACAAATCCATCAGGAAGTTTCACTGATTTCAAATACTTACAAAATGAAATCCATTCACCATTAGTTAATATGTATGTTATGTGTGGTTTTACAAATCTGTTATCGACCTGTATCAAGTGTAGGTCATTTCTTATCTTCAAATCTTGTAAGTCTAATCGAGCGTTCGTTGTATCCTTTTTCTTTCCTTCAATATTTAACAATGTGCCCACCAAATTGTCGCATATGTTTTTTTTCAATATGTATTACATCCAATTTATGTCGTAACAATAGTTTGGACCAATATGGAAGTTAGCAAAAAATACTTTTCTTAGTCCAGTTTAGAATTCGTTTTCTTTTTTTTTATCTTGCTTCGATAGATGTTTGCTAAGCACAGAAAAGTTTAGCGAATTTATTTGTTGTAAGATCTCTTCTCCATTCATTACGACTAGAGGAGGTCTACGCTCAACTTTTCCATCATGTTGTCTACTTTGACACCAACTATTATTCTCTAGAAGATAACATCGATGTCCCCTAAATGATATTTTTCCTCTTATCTCGAAGGACGAATTATATTCTTTGCATATTGGACATGCTTGATAACCTTTTGTACTCTACCCAGATAGGTCACCGTACGCAGGGAAATCATTAATTGTCCATAATAAGGTAGCATATAGTTGAGAAAACTCACCAGTAACAGAATCATAAGTTCGCACACCAATTCATAACTCTTTCAACTCTTCAATCAACGACTGCAAGTAAACATCAATTTCCTTTATAAGAGATTTTGGACCAGGTATGAGCAAAGAAATGAAGAAGTTTGTTTCCTTCATGCATTTCCAGGGGGGCAAATTATAAGGAATTATCATCATAGGCCACATACTATAAGAAGTGCTCATATATCCAAACGGATTGAACCCATCTGAAGCTAATCCCAAACGAACATTTTGGGGATCTAAAGCATAATGAAGAAATTCACAATCAAAATATTTCCACCTGTTGCATCAGCTGGATGTTACAATACATCCTCTGTTTCAACTCGCTTATCTTTATGCCATTTCATGTCAGAAACTCCTTCTTTTGATGCAAACAATCGTTTTAATCTCGGTATCAATAGAAAATGACGCATTACCTTATGTGGTATATTTTACCCTTGCCATCATTAACTTAAGACTCACCACAAATGAAGCATTGTTGCAAATATGCAAACTCTTTCCAATACAATACACAATCATATTTGTACGCATGAATAGACTCATAACCTAGGCTTAAATCACGCAATTTTCGCTTGGCTTCATAAAAGGAAGTAGGTATAGAGGTGTAACAACCTGACCCCTTAGGACTTAGGTTAGGCCGTTACTAAAATAAATGCATGCATAGAATTCAAAACAAGACTCAGTTACGTTGAAATAAATGCTAACAGGAGAAGTTCAAAAGACATTTGTTAAGTGCAATTGTTAAAAACAATAATAAGGTACCCATAATTCGTAAAGACTATTAAAAATTATATATATAAAAAAAATAATCCTTCATAATAAGTTTCAAACAGTAAAACTAAATATTAAGGAAAAATATAAGGACTTTAAATTTTATAATGCGGAAGCATAAAAACTAGTCCTAGTGGCACGATCGCTAGTACATCTTCACCTTTACCTGAAACATCAACATAAGAAAGAATGAGTATGAAATACTCAGTACGTAACTCCACCACTGGGGTCAGGCTAGGCATCTATGTCCTTTAGATACCCACCTATGGTATATAAACACATGAAACAGGTAAGAGATTGAGTCCTATCCTACTGTAGTTAAGTATGCCCACTATCTCTGGTGAATCCTGTAGGAAACACAAACTGGTGAAACCTGAAGGAGACACAAACTGGTGAATCTCGAAGGAAACACGAAACCGGTGAATCCTGAAGGAAACACAAAACTGGTGAATCCCAAAGGAAATACAAAACTGGTGAATCCCGAAGGAAACACAAAACTGGTGAATCCAGAAGGAGACGGAAAACTGGTGAGCATCTAACTAATCAGTGAGGACATTCACACAGACTCAACGTTCAAAAATCAACACCATACGACTCTATGACATACACGTAATCCTCGACAACATATTCTACAACATTCATATATACCTTAACATCATAGTTCCACAACATATAAGTATGCTTCAACATCAGCAGATCAGATATCAACATATGGAAACACATACCACCTCATACCAACGATTAAGTGCCTAGGTGTATATTTAAACAACAAAACTCATGCCAGAACATACTTGATTCAGGTCATACTATCAGTTAGCATGCTAACATTTACCATACACTCATCACGCTAGCATACAAATAAAGCCTGGCCCGTGGGCAGATCCAGTGGTAAGATTATTTACCTTAATCGAAATTCCATAAATAAACTCAGAAAACCAAACGATGACCGCACTTTGAAGAAACTACCCTAACATACGAATACGACCATTAAGTTTCAGTTCAAAAAATAATTATGACATCTCAGATTCAAAACCACAATACTTAAAAGCTAACACAAGGAACTCGATTAACAACCACTCCAAGATCTCCTTCCAAGAGAATTTAACTCCCAATGGACGACAACTTGGAACCTTAAAGATACAAGGGTTAAGTCAAATTTAATTTAGTAATCAGAGCATGCTCACAAACCAACAATAAGGACTATGTCTCTAACCAAAACTCTTGTCGAACGATCTCGAACTCGCTGGACAACCACTCCAACAGTTTCATCGATTCAAATCTAAGGCCAAAAATAATTTGAATAAGTTAACCTTCATTCCAAACTTAATGGGGCCCAATCTTCCACCCAAAACTTCACAAAAGGCTTACCTAAAACTGCCAGATCTGGCGAACCCAAAGATGACGGTAGTGGCAGATGGCGAACAAAGGCTAGAAGGCGCTGTGGCTGGCAATTGGAGCGGCAGTAGAATGGCGGATGCACGATTCCAATGGATGGGCTCGGTCCTGGGCGAAGTCGGCATGGCTAGCGGGTCAAAGTGGGAGCGGTGGCAGGCGACGTGTCTGACTGGCAAGATCTGGCTAGCCAGAACCAACGAGCGGCGGTCGGTTGGATGGCTGAGAAGGGCGGTGTAGGTGTGGTGACGTGGACAAAGCAGTGAGGGGGGTTTCGAGCGGGAGAGATGGCGTGAAGTGATGAGGCTCTCCTTTTTATTTTTTTTAAAATAATAATAATAAAAAAAGGAAAATAGTATAATTGTAATTAAATCATTTCCTTATTCTACTTTATACTATTTTAATTCCTTTCCTTTTCCAAAGACAATTAATTCCTGCCATAAGTTTTAAAATTGAATTTGAAAATTGAATAATTTCCACGACAACACTTAAGTCCTCGCACTTATACTTTAAATTCAAAATTCCAAACATGCCCTTCAACTAAGGACAATTACTGAAACAGGAAAAAAAAATACATTAATAATAAATAATGAAAAGGTGCGGGATGTTACAAGAGGTGTCAGTTGGAAACGTTGCTTTTAAAAATTCCAACAACATGTCAAACGATTTGTTACTCCAGCCATTGAGAACTTTGATATGCATCAACTTCATTAAAAAGTTCAAGGACGAAAATTGCGAACAACCAAGGTCTAATTCATTACGTGCTTCAGTCATTGAATCCTCGAATAAGTTCGTGGTATCTCTTTCTTGACCATTAGAGGACATTTCATTTTCAATCCTTTTTTCATTGAATTTTCGTTTTCAATTGGAACTTGTAAATCGTTTATAAGATTCAACATCTCATTTTCTTCGACAACATTACTCTCTATACTATCTACTTCAACATTCTGTATTGAATGACTTGTATGACTTTCAAAACTTCTAGATAAGTTTACTGGCTCTCTATGATATACCCATTCACAGTATGAGGGGGATATTCCATATGATAATAGATGTCGTTCTACGATATCTATTTTTTCCTCAATTGAATTCATACAATTCTTGCATGGACATCTTATTTATCCGGAATCATTAACATGAAACTTTTCCATATCTAAAAACTGGGATACTTCTTCTCTATATTCCACTGATAACTTATTCCTTAGTTTAATCCATTCTTTATTCATCCTTAAAAATAAATATTTTTTGAACAACTTGTAATCCAAAACAATAACCTGGATTAGAGGACAAAGTACAAAGTCTTTATTAAGCATGAATTTTGATTAACTTAATACAAAATTCCCAGTTTGTTCGGAGTATTTAAAATTTTAAATAATTTATAATACGTGATTTGACTTTTTTTGCCCCTAATGTTATTGACTTTTCCCCCTAAACTAAGTTCAAAATTAAGTAAATTATAACATCCATATATAATCCAAAAAATTGCATAAGTTGAAACATCCACAATTCATGGCTTAAATAAAAAACAATGCTAATTAAAAACAATCCACAATAACATCCCTACTCCAAAAAATTTCATAAATTGAAACATCCACAATCCACAATAACAATTCAATCCATAATAACATGCTATCCACAATCCACACAAAAATTGCATAAATTGAAACATCCACAATCCACAATAACAACTCAATCCACAATAACATGCTATAAATTAATCCACAATAACATGCTATAAATTAATCGAAAATCCACAAAAAATTATATAAATTGAAACATACACAATCCACAATAACAACTCAATCCATAAAATAATCACAATCCACAATAACAACTCAATCCACAAAAAATTGCACAAATTGAAAAATAATGATTTAAATTAATATACAAAATAAGAGAAAAGAAAATGGGAAGATTATCGGCGGGCGGTTGAAGGAGGTAGCTGAAGGAGGGGAGGCGGCGGCAGTGGCGGACTTCTTGAAGGATCAAAACGCAAATTGAAGGGAGAGGGATTGGCACGTGAGGGAGCGGAGCGAGGGGAAGAAGGATGGGAAAAATGGGAGAGATCGGCAAAGGGAAAGGGAAGAAACGTTACGGCGGGTTAGGGTTGAAAATGGGAAGAATGGGAAAAATGGGGAAGAATGGGATCTGACTTTACCAGATCCCTTCTCCCGATACTGCTCGACATTGGGAGATCCGTCAAGAGTTCCCAGTTAAAGTATGGTGTTGAGAGTTCCCCGGGAACTCTCGACGCCTATTTTATTGGGGAATTCCCGATGCCTATTTTATTCGTCGGGAGTTCCCCGGAAACTCTCGATGCCTATTTTATTCGTCTGGAGTTCCCAGGGAACTCCTAATAGTTATTTACGGCGTCGCGAGTTCCAGACGCTATTTTACGTCGTCAGAAGACACCATTTCTCTCGACGACTAAACTCTCGACGATCGATTTAGGCGTCGAGGGATCTCATTTTTCTTGTAGTGTTTGTCAGACTTGATGTTCCTAATAAGAAACCCAACATAAAGAGGATAGAGAACATAAATGACATACAGGATGTTAACCCAGTTCAGTGTAACTTCACCTGCATCTGGAGGGCTTAGAGCCCAATTGAAAATAAGTTTCAATAATGTTAAAAAGGTTTACAAGTAAACTACTAATCTGATAGATGTACTATCACGTGTTATAATAAACCGAAGATGAGTATTATGTTTAGGCTCCCCTGAAACTTGATATTAATTATCTCAAGATCTTTATACTACTCAAGCTCCCCTTGAATTCAATGCTTCCAGCTTGTTAGATCTTGTTTTCTTAGGGTCCCCCTAAACTCAATGCTCCTTCTCCAGAATCACCAAAACAACAAGAAATGACAACACATCACTTTCTTCTTGGACATAATCACTTACTACAAAGTGGCACAAACATACACACCAAAGACCTAGCATGACAATCTTCGATCACTTTCTTTTATAACAAAATCCAAAAAGGTAAGTGACGGACAAGGGAACGAACGCCAAAACGAAAAAGGCAAAATAAGGAACATCCCAAAAGCACACCAGTCAACCAAAATAGAAGTCTTAAGAAAAGGACCAAAATTCAAATACAAGAAAATTTACAAGCCAACCAGCTACAATAACAAGCTTCCCATTTGGTAGAAACATTTTCTTTTATTGGCAAGCAACAAACTGCATGAGAAGCAAATAACCACATTCAAACCAAAAACAGAAAAAAGAAATTAAGAAGTAGGATAAGAAGGCCCCCGGGAGGTAGAAGAAGATTCATCGGTGGGAAAGAACTGAAGGAAATCGATCAGGAGGATTTCCATGAGCAGCAGAATAGATCATTCCAAATTACAATCATGTATGAACATTACAATTACAATCATGAACAGAAACATACGGTTATGCAATCAATACAGAAATTACACCATGAAAGTACAAATAAAAAAGGAGAATGCTACGAACATTTATAGACTTGTCTCCACGTTTCTTGCTCACAAATGCTCGAACATAGCAACCTCGAACGCTCGAACAACATGACTGCTACGTAGCACAAACACCGTAATCTCGAACTCAATGATCACCTTGGTCATGAATATCCCAACAGCACGAACGGCCTCCACAGAATCTCGGCGGCATCGAGTTTAGTATGACACCACCAAGAAGGCTACCTTGGTATTTTCAATGTGAGAATTCAGAGGATGGGCTCTATGTGGACTTGGATTGAGGCAGAAGAAGGAGGAAACAACAATCGTGTACACGATTAGACAAGTGGGAGATAGCTGAAACCTATCGTATAGGTCAATGCCCAATAGTTTAGCAAAAGCTAAGCAATCATCTAGCAAAAGCTAAGCGATCGTTTAGCTCATAAGTTCCATGTCTGTCGCTTACAAAACACTACATGATCGTCTAGCTCGCTCAAGCAGTTTCTTAGTAAATCGTATTTACTTGACAAGTTCTTTTCTGAGAGAAAATTCACCAATTCAACATTAGCAAAAAACTTACTAAAATCAGGAAAACAATTTTCCTTTCCATGAACCAGCAATAACCTTCCACTCAATTGGTTATTAGAGAAAAAGATTTAATTATCCAATAATTAATATTATTATAAATATAAATGATAACCAACTTATCATACTATATTTATAACCCATAGTTTTAATATTTCATCTCATGAAACATATAAACCATAGTTCTTTTTCTATTCCATGGTATTTAATGTAAATCTCATTTACAATAATCCTCCACTAGATGTATCTCATACACCATACCGATTATATCATATATAATCAAAATACCTCTTGTCAATTTGAACATTTCAAATGTATACCAAGAACTGATCCTCAACTGAATCCATTGAGCTAGCAAGGGGACCTTATGAACCTATAGCTCGAAGCTCCAACGGTACGTGAATAATTGACTAAACTTCTTAGTCACGGGATCCACCATTTGTTAACTGCCAGGCATTCCACTAAAGATCGACAGCTGAAGTCTCCTTACCACAGATATATTATGTGTCTATCTTAACCAATCAGAAATGAGACAACCCTTCACAGATCGCTCGTAAGTATAGCTGGGCCAATACCGTTATGCCTCCTGTAGTTACATCTAACTCTTTAAGTACCACTGATCCCTCTAATGAACATAAGTCATAGTCTTATTATGACTGAGTCCTCTCTTCCAAAGAGAAGTTGTGGTCACTATGTTCAAGCCCTGGTATTAGCCCTTAAGGGAGTAATCTCTCTACTTATTCATGCTTCATGAAAGGAGTGAATTCCATCTTATGGATTGAGTTCCCAGCTCCCAAATCAGACAAGTCCCAAAAAAGGTAGGCATGTTGAGTTGGCAATCTGGTCACTCTCACCCAACTAATCAAAAGACCGCTCTTAAAGGCAGAAGTTCCCAAACACTCAGGATTGAGGTCGTGTCACCTATAGTCATTTAGGTGAGATGTAAGTCTCTAGTATCAATGACATTATATACAAAGTCTAGTCATCTCGTGGTCTGGTCTTATACAAACTCTTTGTATAGGACACCCTCACTCGCACGTCTTCATATGAATGGTCACGATCTACTATCTGTAATAGTTTACAACACTTGCAAACATCTACAAAGCGGACTCTATCCGTAGTGTCAGTAGAATCAAGTATCCCACTTTATTCCTTATGCTACAGACCTATTTAGGTTATCACTTAAGGCATGATCAACTTGCATGCTTAAGTTCACATAAGATAACCAAGGAGCTTTGTTTATTGGATATGAGCAAATGCCAGAATTAAATAACGATTATTTTATTCATCAAACAATGTGTATCTTTATAAAACAACGAGACTCCGGGAGAATTAGGACACTAATCCCAACAAGGACATGCTCAACAAATGCACCAAAGTGTCCACGATGGCACAAAAATCAGTAAGGGAGGAATAATTCTACCAAAGCTTCTCGATTTAGAGAAGAGCACTTGTAGAATGTGATTCCCAAGGTTAGTTAGAATCAGAAGGCCTACCTTAAAAACACAGAGATCAACATGCAAAAGACATTTCATCATCTTTGGGAGGCCGAATGTTGTGAATAACGTCAGGCACATGAGACCCTTGAAAAAGCTTGTAACTTAAATTGATGCATTTAGCAGCATGACTAGAAGCATCAGTATAAGACAGAATTGTGGGGCACTGAGACAACATAATATCATAAAGAAGATGAGGAAACAAATAGAGAGCTTGATGGAAAAGGATTCAACATGGCACAACAACTAATTGTACATAAACAAAACCAAAGTTAAACTGAGAACTAGTCCCAATTTGATACAACAAGCTAACAAGAGAGGGAGACACCCCAAATCTATAGGTGGAAGGGCACCAATTTGCAATGTCGATCTTAGGAAGAATAACATATTTCACACTTAAGGTCGCAAGGGGAAATTACCAGCTTGAGGCCAAGTAGAGCAAGTTCCTCAAGTCAATTTAAGTCACCAAAGTTTTAGTAGATGGGTGAGGCTTACCAAGAGCAGGGGTATCTTCACGATCTAGAAAGTAATTGATAATGGTAGGAGAATAGTAAAGTAAACACCACAAACATGTACCTTTTCTGTACTGAACATAACTTGAATCATCAAATGTAGTATGGAGATGAATAATGAATTCATGAATGTGGCGAGGATAGAAAGGGCCAAGTTGAGTAACAGTCTTCAGTAAGCCAGCCTGGTTAATGAGCTCTTTTATGGCTAAGCAAGACTGAGTTTTGTCAGAGACATTTTGTTCATAAGCAATTTTCCATCGAATAATATATTTCCATTTATGGACATTTCCCTCACAATGGAAGGAAACCCCATCGATTGGGACAGAAGGAACATTTTGCGAAATCTTACGACGACGAGTTCTAATAGAAATTCTTTTGGGGGCCACAACATCTTCTTCGTTAGAAATTGAAAAGAAGGGCACACTTGAGTCAGAACAAGTTGGTCTCTCTAAGAAATGCGATTTTCTAGAGAGTCTTGGTCAAAGGACCAAGGTTATGAGAAAGGTGACAATCTTTTTCTTTTTACGCTTGCCTAATAGAGCAAGCACAACATTGTTGTCAAAAGAGTCCGAGGCGATCTCATTGCCATCAATAGTCAAACCAACATCAACATTGGGGTTTAGAGAAGTAGCAACTTAGGTGACAACAGGGTTGAAGGCACTCACAAAAGGGTCCGAGGCACTCAAACTATGCACAACATAGTCATTAATAGGATCAGACCCATCATTATCATGCACACTAGTATCATGAACTGTCTGAGGCATCAAAATAGTAGAGTCTTCAATGACAGTAGACACAACATTGGTATCTTGAGTAACATTGTGCTCTACCTCACCAGAAGCATAAGCAACCCGAGAAGCATTTACACTAGAGTAAAGAGCAGCGGAAGTAGTTAAAACAGGATGATCAGGGGTAATATTATGTCCAGAAGACACATGCATAGAAGAGGGGGAAACACAATGCTCAATGGATTCAAGCAGTAACACATTCATATTCAAGGGGCTATTAATACTATCAGAAATATACAAATTTAAACAACCAACATATGGCACAATAGCAAATAGACCAATTTCAACAATTTCAATACGATCTGGCACATGCATGGGGTTCTCATTACGAACTAATGGATCATTACCTTGATCAATATGCAAGTCAATCGGAGAAGGAGAGTGTGGAGAACTCGAGCGCGATCGTTTGGAGGAAGAGGAAGAAGGATCTCTCATCCGAACCCCATAAGCATTAACCTTCGATGATGAAGCATCAGTCTTAACATTGCAAGACCACTTTACCGACTTGCGAGGGTTCACTAAAGGAGTAGAGCATTACGAGCACGACTACTTGTGTCCACCATGATGAGAACAAAGAAATTTAGAAGATAAAGCACTAGACGAGTGTACTCAATGTTCAAGTAAAGAAGCATAATTTAGCTATGGAGAAAGCAAACGTTAGGAATAATAATAGAGAGTTGAGAAGACTTGAAGAAATTTAAATAGGGGAGAACGAGCGCATTAATAGACGTAATAAAGAGGAAATCAATTAACAACTAAGAATCCCAATCGTCGGCCTACGTTCTCCAATAAACCACAACTGACATTAATTGCTACAAGTGTAGTTTACACAACCCAAGAGCAACCCTTAAAGATTCAAATGTAGCACTATCAAGCAGTTCGGTAAAAATGTCAGCAATCTGTTTATTTGTTCTAACATGTTCAAGAGAGATAACCTTGTTTTCAACCAGTTTCAAATAAAATGGTGTTTAATGTCTATATGGTTGGTGCGACTCTGTTGAACAAGATTTTTTTTTTATATGTTGATGACATTCATATTATCACAGTATAAAGTCATAACATCTTGGAACATAATATACTCGGCAAGCATTTATTTCATCTAGAGCAATTGAGCACAAATACTTCCTACAACAATATATTCAGCCTCGACAGTGAATAAAGATACACAGTTTTCTTCTTACTAAACCATGATATAAGATTATTTCCCAAGAAGAAACACCCATCCGATGTACTTTTTCTATCTTTAGTACACCCCGCCTAATCAACATCAGAATACCCCACTATAACGAGATTTATATCAAAGGTAAATGGAAGACCATAATTATTTGTTCCATGCACATATTCGAAAATTCTTTTCATATTAGTCATAGGACTAGTTCTAGGGTTGGATTCATAAACACACATGGCAAAAGCTATATCTTGCCGGCTCATTGTAAGATATAGTAAACTCCCAATCATACTTCTATATAGACTTTCATCAACTCATTTAGCTTCAGAATCTTAAGTACCTTTGGCATGAGTAGTAGTTTGGGTACGTTTGAATTGAGCTTTGTCTAGCCCAAATTTTCTCACCATATTTTTAGCATACTTCTCTTGAGATAGAAAAATATCATCTCCCATTTGCTTAATTTGTAAATCGAGGAAGTATATAAACTCTTCCACCATACTCATTTCAAACTCACCCTTCATTTGATCAACAAAGCTATCTACCATGCTTTGAGGCTATTGCGTTTCAATCGTGTTCGTGCTTTTAAATATGAACGATGATGTGAATGAATGATTATGGGGAAGATGATTAATCTATCTCTTGGTATGAGGATAATACTATGTGTCGAACTACACACAAGTATAAATCTAACTTAAGTGTCCTGGTAAGCCCAGGGTTGAACGTGGAGAATCTAGATTAAACTAACACAGGCTTGGTCTTTGGATCTATTGTAAAGGGTTACTAATTGGTTGATATTTGTTGGCTATGTATAGTAAACTACTAGCACACATACAAGAGGAAATAAGAGTTCATATAAAGGGGAAGAAGGTACATGGATGATTGGATCAATCGTTAGATGATAAGTGTTGATTTCCGAGTGAAAACAACAAGCCTATATAAGCATAACGATAATAAAATGGAGATGGTGAAGATGTCTGCTAAAATCTAGGGGTATGCATGTGATGCATTTTCTTTAATTTATGCTTAACATCTCTCGATGTGGATGCCACACTTATCCTATCTCTAGGTTGCATGCATTAGTTAAAATGAACAGGCAAATGACATGAATGATTTTATCTCTAAAATTACTCATGCCCTAACTTGTCGCATTCTACAAATCACTACTCTCTCTTTAACTTCAATTAACTGATCGGGAGGATTCAAACAACAAATTTTATGCAATTATTAAGCTAGAGAATTCACATGCACAAACAACTTAGTAAATTAGTAGATGGAGATGTGGAGGATTGTTGAAATGGAGATTGGATTAAAGAAATATGTCTTGATACATGTAATCTTAGTTCAATCAAATAGGACAATGAATGAAAATGCTAAGTAAAAGAAAGAAGTCAAGCTACAAGGTTCAATCTCTTGTCCCCTTTGACATGTTTTTGTGCTTGTTGTTGACAACTAGGTAGAAGAAGTGAAGGAGATGTCTCTCTCTCTCTCAAGCTTTTCTCCAATAGCACTTCGTTACCAATGGTGGAAAATGGCAATCATCCCTCTTATTTCTTTCTTGCAGCCGTCAGAGGTGAAGGATAAAAATTGTCTAACTCTTTAACTAATCTTACTAACCTTCAACTATAGACAACATCTCTTTATATAGGCAGTCGGAAAAGCCACTAGGTGATGCGATTGCATTCAATTCCATACCCTGAGAAAGCTGCCTACCATTCTGCCTTAATCAGACACCACCAATCAGATGCCCATGCTTGCAAGTTATGACTTAACGTTGATTGCACGAGCCACATGTATCTATCACGCGTCGGATCAGCTGGACGGATGCTTCTTGTTGGGAATGTCCTAGAACTCGTAGTTCATGTTAAACATTCTATTTATCAATAATAATATATTGTTGATTTTGCATTCTATTATGAAAATCCAATAAACATATCCATGGCTATAGTCTAAATACTGTAAATTTATGTAGTGATATAAACAGGATCAAGTTAATAGTATATAGCCTAAATAGTCTAATAAGTATATGGATGAAATTGGGCATCTAATCTTGGTAACACTTTTGGATGCGGCCCACTCTGTAGTTTTCACAAGAAGTTGTAAAGTGCTACAAGCGATATGATACATAGATCGTTCATGTTGAAACAAGTGAGTGGGGGCATCCTATGCAATGAGTTTGCATATAGACTGGACCACGAAAATAATCACTTTTCTTTATAACGACCTTTTACTGTTAAAACTGACTAGTTCATTAATTAAATAACCTACGTTAACTCGATCTTAATTCTGAGCTAGCTATGAACTCTTGTTTATTCGAGATTATCCTTTGATCTGCAAACGATGAGAGTAGTGCAACAACACTGCTCAATAAGCCTCTCATTTTGGGGATAAGGTCAGATGAATAACTAGGGACATAGCCTTGCAAGATGGAATTCACTCTTACCCGATTTAGGGTTAGCAGATAGGTTGTTCTCTTAAGTACTGGTTCTAGGTCTTGAACAATCGGGGCCCCACCTTCTCATGATAGAGAAAGGATTTGATTCATAGGTGTTATGAATCGAAATTGTTCATTAGAGGGTCAGTGGAAACTTAAGGAACAAAATGTATTCACAGGGGTAAAATGGTTATATTGACTCAGCTGTGGTTATGAACAACTTGTGAAGGATCGACTTACTAATTATGGTTATATAAAGTGGACATAATATATCTACAGTGAGGGGAGTTCAACTATGGGCTATAGTGGAGTGACCCATTAGTTAACGAATGAGGGTTACGTCGGTCTAATGAGTTTAATCGATTAATCTCAGATCGTTAGAGTCCATGATCTGTAGTTCTACGAGGTCTCCCTATCTCGTAAATGAATAAGCTTTAGAGTAGCTTGATAAGTTAATTTGAAATGTTCGAATTAAAATTAAACAGAATAAGAGAAGTTATATTTAAATATGATTTAAATATATAAAGGTGGATTTGTGCAAAAATGAATTTAATATTTTATATTAAATTAATTAGTATTATTTAAAAATTAATTTTATAAAATTAAATTTTCAGTTTTAAAATCAAAATAGATTTTGAAATCGGCTTTGATTTTAAGAAAAATTGGAAAGTTGAAAATCATGCACAAATATAAAATCAGATTTTTCCATTACCATCTTCTACATGCTCACACAAACACCATTACCTTTCTCTTCATTTACTCCAAGCATGAGCTGCAACTCATGCAGCATTCTTCTTTTCATGTTCATGTGCAACAAATAAAGAAGATTGGAGTGATTTTGAGGGATGCATTCAATAGAAATTTTAGAGAAAATTTCGGCTGGAAGAAAAGTTCTTCAAGCAAGTGGGGCAGTGAGCTTTTCTCTGGTTTTTCATTGCTTCAAGCTATTCTTGAGTGCCACAACTTGTTCTAAAGATCCAAGAGGATAGTGGGGAAGATTTTGAGGTGGTTCACGGTGATCTTTCGAGGATACAACTACTGTTCATCAAGATCTTGAAGAGTTCTACAAAGGTATAATTACAAACCCTCTCATTTTAGTTCAGCATGCTTTAGATTCTGTCTAAAATTAGTGAATTTGAATGCTTATTGATCATTGTTACTTTCGTTGCATGTTAATACACTCTTACACTTCTTGCGTTGGCTTTGTATACAACACTTAGTCAATTTTTCTGATTCCAGCATTAAAGTGTGTTACTGATGCAGTTTGTTACTTCAAAGATACTCTTGTATGTGTTTTATCTCATGTATACAATTCCATGCATTTTCCTTTATTATGAATGCTTTACATCACTTATAATCCTAATTATTCCAAATTTGAGAGAACAATAACTTGTATTTCTACAAGTTATCACAACCCCAAATATTGAACAATGCTTGTTCTCAAGCATTCTCAAAATAATTCCTTAGTATACTCTCTTGGTCTCAAATCACACAAGCTCTACCTCTCGTCATGTTATTTAACCTATGAGTGTCTGAGATTGACATTTAGAAGTATAAGTTTGTTCCTTTCCTAAAGAAATATATACTCGATCTCTTATGTGGTAAGCACATTCTTAAAAAATTCTTTTGCTTTCCAAAACATTTCCATCTTTCAAGTCTAGTAATGCATTAAAAGGCTTTCCTCTTATAAAAATTCTTTTCAATGCAAGTTCTAAGGCCACCCATGCGTTGATTCAGGTAACTCACCTTCGTTTTGGCTTGCCCCTATGGGTGTCATGTGGACATCCAACTATGAGCAAGTATCCTTCATGACTAAACTCTTATCTAAGCTTTACGTTTTCTTGTTTCCCCTTGCGCTGATAGTAGAGTTTTGTTATTATGTTCAATTTTTTGTGTGAAACAAAATGAGTGAAATTATGAAGATTTTTATAAACAAGAGAATGCATCAACTCGAACCTCCCCACCCCTAAATTTTGAAGGGTTTTAAAAAATTTCAAAATGAGGTTTGAAGGTAAGGCTTGCACGCATGGGAAATCAAGGATATGTTTCATTCAGTGAGGTTTTTAGACTTAAATTTCTAACACCTATCCTAAACACTGGTGAGTTATTGGACATTAGTGTCATCATCGAGGTATCAAAGCAGGATGCAAGACACAAGAATAATAATAAGCAAAAATAGAAGGAATATTTATGAAAAACGCAAGGATCAAAATGATGTAAAATGTATTCATTGTAAAGATATATACATGAAATTCAAAATGGATAAACGCATATAAAAGTTGATCAAAAGAATAGAATTAAAAAGCCAATATCCCAAAATTTGTTTACGAGGTTGGAGCATCGTCCTTGCGTTCAGGGGTAGGATCTTCATCTACGAATCTAAGGGGATCTCGCAAGTGCTGCGACAACGGAGGGGGGAAGGTGGAGCAAACATTCCCATCAAGACATGATTAATATACTGCATCATGAAGTCGAACTAGTCTTGACTCCTCTGCATTTGCTGATGCAAGTAATCCCTTAAAATAACATTTTGACATTGTAGAGTTGTCTATTACAGGTGAAGAGCTTCCATGGATACGACTAGGGGTCGGAGTTGGGCTTGGACGATCTATTTGAGCTTATCCATGATGACATGTGCGACAGGAGGTGTAGGTGTAGGGAAAACTTGTGGTTCATGCATTTGACCTATGTTCATCAGGCGAAGCTTCATTGCTTAGTTCATCATAAGAAGTTTCAATGTGTGCTTTTTTCTTTCTACTTTGTGAAGGTTGAGGCCTTGAAGTTCTTGGTTTGGGAGGCATGCTGAGCTGATTGAGTGATTCTGTTGATAAACTCTTGATGAGCTTAATGTCCATTAGCCCATCAACTTCCTCAAAATCATTCATAGTGGGATGCTAGCGCGTTCGCACAATGCATAGATAAGTCATGGAAAGTACAATTGTTCGTATGGCTTCCCCTTGACACTCTTGATCTGATCGATGATGAGTTGCGCACATCAAGGTTTATACATTGCATTATATAGTAGGTGGCCAAGACTCTTTTCCGTGATACAGTTTCATCATGCGTTGTGGGCATGATACGGTTTTTGATCAGGTACAGCCACAAATTGGCATCAGAGAGAAGATTTTTGGATGCCATGGACATGACGCTCATTCTTGAAATTTGCTATGAGCTCCAAAGCTTGGCTACTACTCTCATCGCATCTTCCAATTGAATTGGAGTTGGTTTTTCTATGAGCGATTACCCTTAACATCAGAGTTATCTTGTTCATTGAACACTTCATTGATGATTTTGGGGGAGAAGTGAACAACACAGTCTTCAACCAATGCCGCATTCCGTGCTTCATCACACTCGATGTTGTAGAACGTGCGGATGAGGTGGGGCTAGATTCTTGATGGGCTAACACATAGCTAACACCAGCCCATTGCATTAGTGATAACTTTGATGTACTCTGGCAGGGGAATGTGTTATGGGGAAAATCCCTTCTCTACAAGGATGTCATTGAACTGATGATTCCTCTCCCTTGTTTGCTTAGGTGATGTAGGTGCCACCCTTTTTCTTTTTTATTCTCCTTCTTTTTGTAACTTTTAGCCTCTTAGGCCAACACTCTCTCATCCTTTTCTAATTCTCTTTGGAGGGCTCCCCTTTTTTGTCTAAGTGTTGTAGGCCTATACTCTTCTAGCCTACATTTCAACTCGCTTGAATCAGACGAGATTCTTTCCTGCGTTGCAACCATAGGTCCAGTTGCAACTTCTTCATTCACCACTTCCTCCTACTCCTCTTCTTCTATTATTAACCATATTTTTCTTCTTTGAAGGTTGCACTGAAGACCTCTCATTCGCATCTGATGGTCGTGGTAGGGATGCGTCAGGTCAACTGCCTCAGAGCTAAATCCTTGCAACCTTTCTTCATTTTCTTCAGTGGCCATTTCCGCTTCAAATTCAAGAGCATATCAGTCAGCATTATCCATTTCTTCCTCTGTTGGGGCTTACGCGCTTTCAATCCTTTCTTTTCCTTGCTCACTTTTAGCCAACACGACTTCAACTTTTTGACGTATGGGCTAATCCACTTCTAGAAATTGTCTCTAGTCAAAGCCGACTAAAATAGGTCCAAAGACCTCATGCCCGTCTCTTCGAGCCAGTTCACTAAGACCAGGCTGAGATTCTTCAAACTGGTCAGTGGGTTCCAACTCAGAACTGTTAAACCTTGATGAATCAACTGATCGTTGTGGTGTTGTAATAGGGAGAGGGTCAGATGGTGTATACGGTGAACTGGGAGAGGATATGGAGAATAAGGGGGTACCTCAATGGGAAAGATCAGGCTAAGGGTTCGATGGCTACGGGTAGTATCGGACGCACGACAGGTGATGGTGTGGTTCTCAAGTGTTCAGGCACAAAGTCATGTGTCGGCACTGTGGGTGTGATAGTAGGGATGATTGGCAAAGAGGCTAACCTTTTATAGGGCTTTGTCGCAGATGTTTTTGCAGGGCCATTTGACGTAGGCTACCGTGATGGGTTGAAGAAAGTTGCAAACTTAGGATTTTTGGGATTAGGCTAGATGGAGGATTGAGTTTTGAAAGGGTTTAGAAGAGATGAATGGTCATCGGGAGATGGAGAGTTTCGTCAATTCTACTTGTGTGGAAATTCATGCAGCTGCTGTGGGTTTGGGATGAGAGGTGGCTTTTCCGAAAGAATATGAAGCGGTTGTTTGTTTGGTTGAAGTAGCAGCTTTTGAAGATGGGGTTAGGGATGAAGGTATGGAAGGCAAAACTGATGGATATGAGAAAAAGCTTATCAGACTATCTCCGAAAAAGCTCATGGATTCGTTTTGGTTGTCCATAGCGTCTGGCATGGTTTCTAGTAAGGAAGCTTGAAAATTATTGGAGATGGTGACTGGAATGGTGCTGACGAATGGCAAGGAAGCTAAAAATGGGTTACAGAATGAGAAGATCATGAAAAGGAAGAAGAAAACTTGGAGGAGGGGCCCTCGACCTTTTATAGAAGGACACATGAAAAGAGAGAGGGCACATACGTGACTCATGTCAGATACATGTGATGTTTCGACTGCGCAATGTGGGTCTGAAGAGACACGCTTAGGGCCACTCAAATAATTAAGTGGACCGCCTCCTAATATAATGAATTTTTTTCTTCCAACGCATGGTCATGCGTTGGTCCAACTCTAACGCACCAATTCAAATTTTCCAATTTAAGGTAATCCACAAAGTTGGTTGTTTTTTTCAACAGGCAATTTTTTTAAAGATACATTCAATAGACACAAAGTCAAAACTTCACTACCAAACAAGAATTTAAGTAAGAACATAAAGAAATCATAATATACAGAAAGCAAAAAGAAAGCATGGAAAAGAAAGCCTCACTAGAATATAAGTATCTGATTGCATGTAGAGACGAATCTGATGCAAGCTTCAAGTAGGCTCGCGTAGGTCGATGGATGTTATGCAACACTCTACATCCCTTTCACAGTATGGGTTGACTCTTTACGCATTTACTTTGAAGGCATTTTTTCCATCTTCTCGAGTAAGTTCCACAGCTTCATGAGGAAAGATTTCCTTGATAATGAGTGGTCCGGACCACCTAGACTTTAGTTTTCTAGAAACAAGCGTAAACAACTATAAGAAATTTGGTCTTTGATGTCGGTTGAAAACACTAAAAACGGATGTACAATGTCGGTTTCTTAAAAAAAATACGAATCTTTAATGTCGTTTTTAAACTGACATTGTAAGCATACCAATAATGTTGGTTTAAAACTGACATTGTAGGTGACCATAATTTTTGAATCCCAAGACAATTTTTTAATCTTGATTTTTTGTTTCCCTTCCACCCTTATTTTTATTTCCCTCTCAAATTTATTTCTTTTTTTTTAATTTAGGTTTGTCTTTTAGGAAAGAAAGTCTCCCACTCCCTCTCCTTTTCCCCATCTCTCCCCCTCTCCTTCTCCCTCAGGTTACCCCCACTAAACCTTTCCCCATTGTGCATTGCTGCTGTCCGACTGGCATACCCATGACCTGCAATGATCGGCGGTGGTACGGAAATCACCAGCGAGCGCCGAGGACCGTGCTTCTTCCGCGAATGCGAGTAGTACAACAGTAACGTTTTTCTACAACAAATGTGAGCAGTACGACGATGGTGCTTCTCTGGCGACAACAACATTAGCATTTTCCCCTATTTGGTGCATTTTGACACTTACTCTTTGAATTTTGACACCAGATTTGAAATACCCACTTTCGAAGGACTCTAAATATGTAAGATTAAGTGAGTTTGGACACCAATACATGACGTTTCGGGTCGTTTTGGGTGAGATTTGGGAAGTTCTGCTTTAGATTTGGATCAAATTTTTGGTGGATGGTGGAGAAGAAATTGAGCTTTCTGCTATTTTAAAAGTCCATCCATGTTTTCATAACGAGTTTAGGAATTAACTCCTATAGCTATATTTTACGATTGCTGAGTTTATTCCATGGATTAGCTTTAATATCTTGTAACTTCCTTAACATTGTAGCTATACTTGTAGATGATATGGGTCTTGAGGAAGACAATACGAGTCAATACTGTATATTTTTGTTAGCAATTGTCATTTGAAAGACACAAGTTGGTATTTTTTTCCCTATTTCTTTAAGTTAAATTTTGTTATGTGGCTTTCTACCAATTCTTATCCATTTGGTTATTAAATGACCATTTTCTTTTTATCATGCAACGGAAGATCAACTAATTATTTTGTTCATTCTGTGATTTTCTTTTTCCGTGTTTTCTAGTGTGCTTTACATAAAAAAGCTAGAAATATGTTGAAGTGTGATAAGCATTTATCCATTGTGTTTTTAGGTCTTAAATGTCTTTGATAATGTTGAAACTCTGTGGTTTGCTAAATATTTTTATAGAATACAAACATTTCTATGCCATGCGAAATAAAAAATGTACTAGAAGTATTAGCTCCAACATTTTTGGTAGAATACCTCATTTAGTAAGCTTGGATCAATTGTCTTTTGGTAGAAATACCTCCATTAGTAAGCTTGGTAGAAATCAAAAATAGCTTGAATCATTTTTTGTAGAAATACCTCCATTAGTTAAAAAAAAAAAATAGTGCATTTCCTCTAATGCTAGTATTCAATATCTCTTGCAGTACGATGAAGGAAGTGTTTGTGGATCCATCTTAGATGAAAGCTATATCTTTTAGCTTTTAAATTTTATGTACGATGTTGGAGACAATGGAAGTGTTGTTTAGGATACTTACAAGTTTGCTTTCTTCTATTTCATAGTAAGGTTCTTTTGAAAACTAGTTAAATTAGAATTTGGGAACTAACTCATTTGTGTAATAATGAAATGACTTTGAGTGATGTTTCTCATTGATGTGTAAGGCTAAATTTTGATTCTTAGAGATTGGAAGAAAGATTAGAAGATTACATTGGACAAGTTTTAAGAAGATTGACAAGTGGAAAAGGTGCATCTAACACAAAAGGGACTTCATAACAAGATTGGAAGATTGCATTGGACATGTTTTAAGAAGATTGACAAGTTGATAAGACGCTTATCTTTAAAAGTCTTTTGTTCTAAAGTTTTGGATTAGATTCAGTATTGGATTGCTATGACTATCTTGCAGTTATGGTAGTCATAGCTTAGTTGTTTAAGACTTCCATTGGGTGGATTATGATAGTGGAACTTCTTAGACATCCTTTGGTAGTTTATGTTTATGCATTATTTTTCTAAATGAATTTGGTTGCATTAAGGTAGTTTGTGGGTTAGGTTAATTCTTCATTATCATTGTCGAATCTTTTGTTATCTCTTGTTTAACCATTTATTGTGCTTCTTCATCAATTTGAATCGAATTCGTCATTGGAATCTTATTTGGATAATCTAGGATTGACTATCTTCATGTTAAATATTGGCCCTTGATAGCATCTTTTAGTTGCAGATGTTTTTTGTGGTTTCATTTGATTGAAGTTTTGTATCTGTTTGATGTGCTTTTTAGTTGCTTGAATTTCTGATGTTACATCAAAGGCTTTTTACTTTTTAGTTATATGGATAATGTGAAAGTTAAAACTATTTGATTATTTCATCTTTTGGAGTGCTTGCTCGAGGTGAAAAAAGGCTAATGAAGGAAAAATCATTGAAGGTTTATGCAGTAGAATGCGGGGATCGGTCCCAATTTTCGTTTTTTCATAGAACTCACAAAAATTACAGACTTAAAAGAGAAAGCTTATGCATTTAATTTAAACCTACAACATGCTTTTCTAAAGAAAAAGGGAAGAATAAGATACCTTTGAAGAACGAATTTCTTCAAGAACTCATTTGATCAAGATCACAATCTGGAAACCCAATTGGGACACCACCAAACTGGAACCTCCTATATTCTTCTTAGGGTTTGAGAATGGACAGAAGGTGTGGGCTCTGCCTTTAGGTTTGGAAGAGGGAAGGAGAAAAAGAGGAGGAAAGGATTTCTTCTTTGTAAACTTTTTTAGAGAGAACCATGTCACACAGAGAGAATTGTGGAAGAAGATGAATGAGAACCACTCATTCTTACACAACCCACGTTAAAGTTAATGACTGAGAGATTGGGGGAGGGAGTTAATTAAAATTAATTAAATTATTATTATTATTATTAATTATTAATAATAATAATATAATAATAATAATATATAAATACTAACTTTATATATATATACACACTATATGTTATATCAAATATAACATATAGCCTATAGTTTTATATTGCATCAAATACAAGCTACCCTATAGTTTTATTTTCTCTCAACTATGACATTTAATATAAATCACATTTATATTAAATTCACTTATATGATCTCATTTATATAATTAATATTTGAATCATATTCATATATTTAATTCATCTCAACTTATTTATGGTATTTAACATAAATCATATTTATATTAAATTTAATTACATGAATCTCATTCATATAATTAGTATTTGAATCATATTCAAATTCCTCTCATACTACCTTATATTATAGTGTATCAAATACATTATATTAATTATATCACATATATAATTAATTAAATTAATTATATATAATTAATTCCCTAAATTAATTTGAACACTTCAAATTAATCTAAAACTATTCTCAATTAAATCCCTGTTGAGCTACAGAGGAAACCTAATGGACCTGTAGATTGAAACTCCAATGGTACTTGAATAATTAATTAAACTCTTTAATTAAATTACCTAATATCCATTAACTGTCGGTCATTCCACTAAAGACCGAGAGCTGCACTCTTCGCACTACAAATATATTTCTATGTCCATTGGATATAACCAATCAACAGTGTGATGACCCTTCATAAATTGATCGTAAGTACAGTTGGGCCAAAATTATCGTTTTTCCCCTGTAGTTACATCTAACTCCTTAAGTACCACTGATTCCTCTAATGAACAATAAGTCATAGCTCAACTATGACTAAGTCCCTCTTGGGCTAGGAGAAGGTGAGCCACTATGTTCAAGCCCCAGAATCAGCTCTTAAGAAAACAATTTATCTACTTACCATGACATCAGGGAATGAGTGAATTCCGTCTTGTGTAACTGTGTTCCCAACTCCTCAGTTAGATGGATCCCTATAATGGTAGGCTTATTGAGTTGGCAATCTGATCATTCTCACCCATACAAATCAAAGAATCACTTTCATGAGTTGGAGTTCACAACTCACTCAGGATTTAGGTCATGTCACCTATAGTCATCTTAGTGAAATGTAAGTCTCTATTATTAACAATGTTATATAATGAGACTAAACATTTCGTGGTCCGATTTTATACAAACTCTTTTTATAGGATACCCTCGCTCACATGTCTTCACATGAATGATCAAGATCAGATCATTTGTAGCACTTTACAACAATTGTAACACCTACAAAGCGGGTTGTATCTGTAGTGTCACCAGGATAAGGTACCCAGCCTTATCCATCTACTACAGACCATTTAGGTAATTATTTAAACAAGATCCACTTTTATGTCTCTACATACTTGTTTAAATTACATAACCTAGGATCTTTAGTTTATGCTTATAAAATAACAATTATTTTATTAATAATAACTTGTTTATATAATGTTTACAAACTACAAGATTACAAGAGATTTAGAACACCAATCCCAACAACTTAGATATTCTGAATGTTTTAGTTTGTATGATCTTATAGGTATCTGAAGATTTTTTATTTCCCTCACCCTTATCGGTAGTTCTGTTGAGAAGAAATGGTTGTGGAATATTATTAGGAGTGTGTTTCTTTGCACAGATTCAAGGTAAATTTTTTGTTTTCTTGTGGTAGTGTCGTTATGCTGCTAAAATTTTTCTATCATCTTCGTAGCACACATCTAGGTAATCGAGGTTTTCTTCTTCAAGATCTTGAAAAACGAAGATTCTCTCAACTACTCCAAATATAATTATAATACTTGTGCAAAAGAAAGCTACTTGGTTCTTTCTTTTCTTTACATTTCTCTTTTTCTTTCTATGTTTTGCTCCCTCATGTGGGTGTATTGAGCTTTTTGTTAATACAATATTTTGTAGCAAGGTCTACCTTTGATTTTTTTTAAGGGCTTAGAAATTGGATCTATATTTTTCTTATGGCTTGTCTTCCATTTATTCAACTGTTGAGCTTTCTTGTTTTGCAGGTGCAATAAAGGAGTAAAGATTTGGTATCATAACCTCTTTATGCTTTTTCTTGGGGGAACCCTAGATCCAACACATTATGTATTTGCACTTTATGGTTTTTTTTTCTTCTTTAGATCTCAAATGGAGACATTTTTTCTTTTTTTCTTCTTTAGATGTCAAACTATAGTTTTGATCCTTGAAAAATCTCTAACTTGTGAAAGGTTTTTGGTTGTAAATTTTGACTAATTCAAACCCCCCATAGTAGACTACCAGCTCTCTTGAACTTTAGACTTTCGAGCTCTATATATCAATATCAATGTGACTTGTTGATGCATTACTTAGTTGAACAATTTATCATTTTCTTTATTGTGAATTTGTTAATTTTGTTTATTGAAAGCTAAGTTGTATACATACAAGCAATTAAGATTTTATTTTGTGCATGTACAGGTAAAAGAGAAATACTATTGATTTGCACGTGCGCAAGCAAAATATAATATTTTTTATTTTTTAAATGACAAAACAATGATAAACATTTAATATCGGACAACTACTAACAAAAAGTAGGTGGAAACCCGACATTAAAGATAATGTTCAATGTTGATTGAAAACCGACATTGAAAACAATATTCAATATCAGGTAAAACTGACATTGAAGATAACTGGCATTAAAATCTTGGTCATCTATAACGTTAGTTTAAAACTGATATTAAAGGCAACCAACATTAAAGATCTTTTATAGCACGATCTTTGATGTCGGTTGTCAACTACATTGTACCCCTATAATGTCAGTTTTAAACCGACATTAAAGCCCAGTTTTGTAGTAGTGACTTGAGTTAAATAACAATATTTTTTACCAATAAAAAGTTCTTTCTTACCGATGCATTGGTCATGGCAACGCTTAGTCTTCTCCTTGTATATCTTCACGTTTTCATACGCATTCAGCCGCCATTCATCCAACTCGTTTAGTTGTAGCTTTCTATGCTCTCCAGCGACTTCCAGGTCTAAGTTTAGCTTCTTAACTACCCAGAATGCTTTGTGCTCCAACTCTAATGGAAAGTGGCATGCTTTATCAAACACTAAGGCATACAAAGACATTCCTATTGGTGTTTTGAACGCGGTCAAGTATGCCCAGAGTGCTTGATCAAGTCTCAACATCTAATCCCTTCTCGACGAATTGACTACATATTACAGAATTGTTTTGATTTCTCTGTTCGAAATTTCAGCTTTCCCATTTATTTGTGGATGGTAGGTGGTAGACACCTTATGCCTAACATTGTATTTAACAAGTAACTTAGAAATAATACGACATTTAAAATGCATACTATAGTACGATTTATGAAATGCGTACCTTTATCATTGATTAACGCTAATCATTCCAAAGTGTGTGAAGGTGTACTTTGTTAGGAACTTTGAAATAGTCATTGCATCATTCTTTGCACAAGCTACTACCTCAACCCACTTTGACACATAATCTACTACTACAAAGATATATTGGTGACCATAGGAGTGAGGAAATAGCCCCATGAAATCAATACCCCAAACGTCGAATAGTTCCACTTCAAGTATGTTGTTAAGGGGAATTGCATTTCTTAATGATATATTATCAGTGCATTGGCACCGGTCACATTTGAGTACATAATCTCATGCATCTTTGAACAACGTGGGAGAAAAGTACCCACTTTGAAGGACCTTTGTAGCGGTCATTTGTCCTCTGAAGTGGCCTCCATAAGGGGAGTCATGGAATTCAAAAAGTATGAATTGTATCTCAACTTCAAGAACACATCGACACATGATCAAATTAGGGCCCTAGTTGTAAAGGAATGACTCATCCCAAAAATAAAACTTGTTGTCATGCACGAGCCTTTCTCTTTGTTGGGTGTTGAACTCTTTGAGAAACTGTTTGGTGGTTAAGTAGTTGACAATGTCAACATACCAAGGTTCTCGATTTTCAACTTTAAGTAGGCGTTCGTCAAGGAATTTTTCTTCAATTTCTGCCAGCCTCAACTGAAATTCCTTATTCTCCAAGCGTGATAGGTGGTCAGCCACATGATTCTTTGTCCCTTTTCTATCCTTGATTTTTAGGTCAAATTCTTGTAATAATAGTATCCAGTGAATGAGTCTAGGCTTTGCATCCTTTTCATCCATCAAGAACTTAATGGTAGAATGGTCAGTATAGATGGTTGTAGACGCACCAACCAGATATGCTCGAAATCTTTCAATTACGAACACCACTGCCAACATTTATTTTCCTGTGGTTGTATAATGTTATTAATATTTGTTGACCATCTTGGATGTATAGACGATAGAGTATAAGATTTCCTTTCTTCTGACCCAACATTGCTCCAACTGCTACATCATTGGTGTCACACATTAGGATAAAAGGTTGCATCCAATCAGAAGCCACCAGTATAGGTGTTGTTAATGCATACCTTAAATTTTCAAATGCATGTTAGAAATTATCATCGAATACATAGGGTCTACTCAAGTATAACAACACGCTCAATGGACGCATGATTTGGGAAAAACCTATGACAAATCTTTGGTTGAAACCTACATGGTCTAAAAAGCTTCTCAGAGCCTTAACATTTGCAGGTGCGGGCAGCTTTACATCATCAACTTCCAACCCTACCTTAAAAACTTTGTGGCCAAGCACAATACCTTTTGTCATCATAAAGTGACATTTTTCTCAATTAAGCACCGAGTTAGTTTCTTTGCATCTAGCAAGGACGACTTCAAGGTTATTAAGGCAAGTCAAATAAGAGTCTCAAAAGACTAAGAAATCATCCATAAATACTTTAACAGATTGCTCCAGAAAATCAGAGAAGACAACCATCATACATCTTTAGTGAAAGGATACACAAGCATGAAATGGAAGCAAACAGAATCAATAAGTACTCTAATTACATGTAATTTGAGTTCTAAAGCATGTATATTCAAGTGGGTTTCAAGTTACATAACTTTTGTGATGGATTCTTCAAATCTAAGTTGCTCTTCACTTCAACTAAGCTCCAAATCAGTCCGTGAACCATCAAAAGGTCTTCTCTACTATTCTCAGCCTTGAACTTGAGTAGTGGAACTCAGATTTGATTGAATTTGTGAAGGTGTTCTTTATAGGTTTGAAAAGAAGGAAGAAGAAGTAACAAAAAACTCGTTTTTCTAGCCCCTCTCTCTTTCAATTCAAAGAGTTTTTATTCAATCCCACCATGTAAGCACTCTCCAGCATCCATAGCCAGAAGCTGCTTGAAAATTTCAAGTGGAATTCAGTGTGTTATTTTCATGATTCACACCTCATGCTTGGGTAGTCTATCTAGCATTTGATCAATGAATGGGAATTGAAAATAGTTTTCTTAGTCAACGTATTCAATTTCCTATAGTCCATGCAAATGCACCATCCAATAACAGTTCTAGATGGAATTAACTCATTGTTACTATTAATCACCACAGTTATGCCGCCTTTCTTTGGCATGCATTGCACTAGGCTTACCCAATTACTATAAAAAAAATGGGGTAAATAACCCCTGTGTCAAGCTATTTTATGATTTCTTTCCTCACTGCCTCTTTCATAATAGGATTGAGCATGCATTGGGGCTCAATTAATCTTCTTTTCTCTTCTTTCAATCTGATCTTGTGCATATAGTAAGATGGGTTGATCCCTTTGATTTTAGCCAACATCCAATCTATTGCGCGCATATGCTTTTGAGTATCTGCAATGAAAGTTGTTTGTTAGTAGGAGAAAGTTTAGATGAAATTATAACAGGTAAAGTATTGTTACTGCCATGAAAAACATATTTAAGATGGTTTGGAAGAGGTTTAAATTCAAGGAGTGTTGACTCCTCCAGAGATGTTTAAGAGGTTTAAGTTCAAACATATTGGTGGCTTCTCTAGAAATGGGAGTGTTGACTTTTTCTGTCACTCATCTAGATGTAACGGCTCAAATTTCCTTGTGCCTTCACTCAACGTATGATCTCACATCCTTGATCCACTTCCTGGTTCTCTTCTTCCTTAAGTAGTTGAGTTGATTCAATGAATTGACAAGATTCTGCGCCATTGGGGAACTTTAATGTGTTTAACACATTGAATTTTACCTCCTAATCATCCACACGCATGGTCAGTTCCCTTTTAGGTACATTAATCAATACTTTTTAGGTAGGTAAAAATGGGCGTCCAAGAATGATTGGAATGTCTCTGTTAGCTTCATAGTCCAGAATAATAAAGACCACCTAGAAAAACTTGTCAACTTTTACTAATACATCCACGATCTTCCCTTCAGGGTATGTGATGGATTTATTAACATGTTGTAACGTTACCATGGTGGGCATTGCTTCACCAATCTCGAGCTTTTTTAAAATTGGGAGGGGCATTATGTTGATACTAGCTCTCAAGTCACACAATGCATGGCCCATATCTATCCCTCTGATCGAACATTTGACTGTAAAGTTGCTTGAGTCTCTTTGCTTCTAAAATTTTTTTCCATTGATTAGTGCATTTGCACTCCTGAGCCAATGCCACGGATTCAAACTTTCTAATCTTCCTTTTCTTCGATATAAACTGTCGTTTAAAAATTTCACGTAACTCGACATTTGTTCTAACACTTCAATGAGTAGAATATTCATATGTAACTGTTTAAGGACATCAAGGAAGCATTTAAACTAATTTTTATCATTCTTCTCCTGTAGGCATTAGGGGAAAGGTGCATTCAGATGTACATAAGGTACCCTTGCGTTGGACGTGCTTGGTTGAGAATGACAAGTGGAGCCAGGTGCTCTTTCTGATTCATCTCTTTCAAGTGCCGTAGTTACTTAAGGTGTGTTTGCAGACATTGAAAATGATGATTATCTTTTCTCGCATCTTTTCTCCTCTCTTCTACTAGTGATCTACCACTGTGCAATGTCTAGGTGCTTCAGTATTGTTGGGCACTGAGCCATGCAATTGACTCTTCAGCTCATTCGCAATTTGTCCAACCTGCATCTCCAGATTTCTGATTGATGATGCTTGACATTTTAACAATGCATCATTCTGGGCTATGTACTCTTTCAATAGGTTCTCAAGTGGAGATGACGAACTCAATGCATTGCCTCCTCTGTTGAAAGATTAATGTTGTGGCAACTGTTGTATGGGCTAGAATCTAGGCGTCGATCCTTGCCTGTGTTACTGGTGCATTCTAGACTGGGCTTGATTTTATTGATGACCACCCCAAGAAAATTTTGAATGGTTTTTTGATCCAGGGTTGTATGGATTAGAAAATGGGTTGTTCTTCATGAAATAGATTGATTGTTAATTGGGGTAATAATTATAAGTATGTGGCTCTCTGTAACCCATACAACTTAAGATAGCTTGTCCGAATGCGTCGATCTATTGCACACTCTGCATCTGGGCTACATTGTTCATTGTGAAGTTCTTCAACAAGTTCGTCATTCCAGTCACTTGTACTGAAAGATTAGCTACTACGTTAGTATTGATCATACCTCGTTTTTGCCTTGTATTTTCTATTATGGAATTATAAGCATCATCAACCCACTCCATATTGTATTTGGACATTCTATCAAAAATCTCCTTGACTTCATTATTAGATTTGGCCATAAGGTCGCTTGTGGCGACTACGTCTGTTGCCATCTGGGATGGTTTATTTAATCTTTCATAGAAGGTCTCCATCTGGGATGGTTTATTTAATCTTCCATAGAAGGTCTCCATCTAGACAGTTAGTGGTTAGGACAATTTTTTCCCAACCTTTTGAATTTTTCCCATATGTCACTGAGTGTCTCAGATTCACCTTGCTCAAAATTCATAATCTCCCAACGCCTCTGTGCGTTGACTATGAGAGGGAAGTATTTTTGCATGAACTACTCTACTAGCTTGTCCCACATTGTTATTTTTCCTGACTTCAAGGAGTTTTCCCATTGCTTGGTGTCGTCTCAGAGTGAAAATGGGAACAAGGATAATCTGATTGCTTTTGGCATGATTCTAAGAATCATGAACGAATTACAGGTCTCTAGGAAGTGTTTCATGTGAGCGTGAGGGTCT
Source organism: Benincasa hispida (assembly GCF_009727055.1). NCBI lineage: Eukaryota > Viridiplantae > Streptophyta > Magnoliopsida > Cucurbitales > Cucurbitaceae > Benincasa > Benincasa hispida. The sequence continues at coordinate 42,648,704 of NC_052359.1, forward strand.
TCGTCGCGAGCACCACAAAACTGTTCTGCGGTCTATAATATTTATAGCATGATAGATTTCATTTCAAATTGGGTCTCATCATATGTTAGATAAATGAACCCGAGCAAAAAATCATATAACACGGGCGATGCATATTTATGCATCAGACGCATGCTGTTGTTTGCCTTGAGGATTGGATTTGCTGCAACATTGGCTAACTGTTGAGCCAAATTTTGGTTATCTTGGTTGTTTTCCATTTGTTGTTGTATGAATTTTTTCTGTCTATTTGATCTGTTTCTTCGTCGAAAGCTCTTCTCAATCTCTGCATCGTATCTGAGTTTTGGAGTTCTTGCTCTGCTCATAAAACATTTACAAGCCCAGGCTTAACTTGTAATACACTTTCGATTGAAAGTTTTGCAAGAAGATACAATGTCCAAATTCAGTTATCTACGTTGCTAAACTCCCCGACAACAGCGCCAAAAACTTGTTGTGTTTCAACCGTGTTCAAGATTTTGAAGATGAATGATGATGAGTATGAAGATGATATTATGCGTCGGATAGAAGATAGATTTACGTTCATGCACACCTTGCTAGTTTCATACAAGTTCTCTGAAGCTACACACAAGTATAAATCCATCTTAATGTCCTGGTAAGCCCAGGGTCAATGCGGGGAATCTAGAGTAAACTAACACAGGCTTGGTCTTTGGATCTATTGTGAAGGGTTACTAATTGGTTGATATGCATTGGCTATGTACAGTAAACTACTAGCACACATGCAAGAGAAAATAAGAGTTCAGATAAAGGAGAAGAAGGTACACGGATGATTGGATCAAGCGTTAGATGATAAGTGTTGATTTCCTAGTGAAAACAAGTCTATATAGGCACAATAACAATGAAATGGAGATGGTGAAGATGTCTGCTAAAATCTAAGTGTATGCATGTGATGCATTTGGAGTCTATTCTTTAATTTATGCTCAACATTTCTCTATGTGGATGTCACACTTATCCTATCTCTAGATTGCATGCGTTAGTTAAAATGAACAGGTAAACGACATGAATGATGTTTTCTCTAAAATTACTCATGCCCTAACTTGATGCATTCTACAAATAACTACTCTATTAAGTAACTAAATGCTTTTTCACTTTAATCAACTTATCAGAAGGATTCAAGCAACAAACTTTATGCAATTATCAGGCCAAGAGATTCACATACACAAACAACTTAGTAAATTAACAGATGGAGATATGGAAAATGGTTGAAATGGAGATTGAATTAAAGAAATATGTCTTGATACATATAATCTTAGTTCAATCAAGTAGAATAGTGAATGAAAATGTTGTAAAAGAAAGAAGTTAAGCCATAGGGTTCAATCTTTTGTCCTGTTTGGGTTGTTTTTGTGCTTGCTATTGACAACTAGGTAGAAGGGGTGAAGGAGATGTCTCTCTCGAGCTTTTCTCTGGCAGCACCTTGTTACCAATGGTAGAAAATGGTAATTATCCCTCCTATTTTTTTCTTGCAGTTCGCAGAGATGAAGGATAAAAAAATATCTAACTCTCTAACTAATCTTGCTCACCTTAACTGCAGACAACATCTCTTTATATAGGCCATCAGAACAGCAGCTTGGTGATGTGATTGCATTAAATTCCATATCCTAAGACAGCCACTTTCCATTCTGCCTTGGTCAGACGCCACTAGTCAGATGCCCATGCTTGCAAGTTTTGATTTGACGTTGATTGCACGAGCCAGATGTATCTATCAAGTGTCGGATCAGCTGGACGCATGCTCCTTGCATTGGGTTTATCTACAACACTTAGTAAATGCGTTAGTGATGCAGTTTGTTACTTAAAAGATACTTTTGTATGAGTTTTATCACATATATAGAATTCTATGCATTTTCCATTATTATGAACACATTTACATCACTTTTAATCCGAATTATTCTAACTTTTAAAGAACAATAACTTGTATTTCTATAAGTTATTAGAGGCATTCCTCCAAAGATGATGTCATCCACATAAATTTGAGCAATAATGAATTTTTTAGTAACCCTTTTTTATAAAAAAGAGTCTTGTCTATCTCTCTTCTAGTATAACCATTCTTGGTCAAGAAATCTATCAATCTGTCATACCAGGCTCATGGGGCTTGTTTAAGACGATAGAGAGCCTATGAAGCCTGTATACATGTTGAGGACATGCTGGATCAACAAACCCTTTGTGTTGTTCTACAAAGACTTCTTCATTCAGATAACTATTCGATAATGTGCTTTTAACATCCATTTGGAACAGTTTGAATTTTATGAGACATGAAATTCCTAATAGCAGACGAATAGCTTATAGACGTGCCACAAGTGAAAATGTCTCATCAAAATCAACTCCTTCGATTTGAGCATAACCTTGGGCAACCAACCTGGATTTATTTCTAGTTATCCATGTTCATCGAATTTACTCTTGAACACCCATTTTGTGCCTATTACATTAACGTTTCCAAGTTGTGGAACTATTGTCCATACTTGGTTTCTAGCAAATTGTTCAAGTTCTTCTTGCATAGCATTGATAAAAAAGTCATTGTTTATCCGTGGTCTCTAGCGTTTTTATTTTGTCATGTGGAATTTGTTTATTTCTGGCCCTTGATACCTCTTTGCTACGATGATACTTGTTTATCCCTAGCCTTTAACACCTCTTTGCTGTGATGACACTTGTTTATCCCTGGCCTCTAGCTCTTTTTTACTTTATCATGAGGCGCTTGTTTGTACCTGGCCCTTGACACCTTATTGCTACAATGACACTTGTTTATCTCTGGTCCTTGACACCTTTTGATGCGGTGGTGCCTGTTTATCCCGGGCCCTTGAAACCTTTTTACTGTGATGACGCTTGTTTATACTTAGCCTCTAGCTCTTTTTTATTGTCATTTAGTGCTTGTTTATCCTCGACCCTTGATATCGTTAATACGTTTGAAGTATCTTATTCCGACAAAATATTAGCTACACCTTCGTCCACCTTCTAGTTCTACAAGGATGTACGAAGTAAGGAATATTGTAGCCACCTATTTTTGTTTGGCCTTATTTAAAATAAATTTAATTATTAATTTAATTTCTCTTATTTTTTTTAATTTTAATTTGATGTCTCTGGTTCAAGTCTAGGATGGCCCAACGACACCAAGGAAAAGAAAATTTTTACCTTTTTTATGCTAATTTTTTTAGGGACAGCTGCAAATATAGACATTAGACCCAAAGTATTAGCAGATATAACATAATGTAAAAAAATTTGCAAATATGGCCAAATTTAAATACTCTATCAGTGAAAGACTATATTATTGGTAGGAGTTTATCAGAGATAAACCATATCATTGATAAGAGTCAATCAACGATAGAAGTCTATCACTGATAGACTTGGGAGTCTATCAACGATTGAAGTTTATCACTGATAGACTTGTCTATATTTGTAATTTTTTTTAAATGATGTTATATACTTGGTTATTATTCCTAAAAATGCTACCAGTTGCAATTACCCTTTATTTTTTTTTATTTTTTTTTATCTCTTTTTAACTTTTTATTTTAGATTGATTCAAAAAACCAATTTAGATAGGGTAAAAGAAAAAAAAAAAAAAAGCAAATGTGGAGAAATTTTGAATTTGGGTTTAGTTGTCCAAAAGTTATCATTCCTTTTTAAGGATAGAACAAGTTTGGTAAAATTTTAAATTTTAAATGAAAATAAATAAAAAGAAAATAACACTTGGAGTAAGGTTTTTGGGTTTAAATACCTAAATTTCTCCTAAAAAATGCTAGCCACCATTTCTTAGAAACCCCTTTTTTATATTAAAAAAAACCCTCATTCTTCTCTAGAAACTTTAGAAAGTCTCCGTCTACAACAACCCCAAAATCCTCATTTTCTCTTCCAAGAAGAAGGCAAGCAACTATACCCAAAATCTCCTCTTCTTTAGAAACCCTACGAGCCTCTGTTCTTCCATACATCAAGGGAGAGTTCCACACACAAAAAAGAAAAAAAAAATCTATAATGTCAAGAATCCAACACACAAGAAAAACTCTAACTTAGTTGATGATGTATTGGTAGGGCTTTGGTCCCAACGACCCATACTTCAAACAACAATTTAGTGTTTTAGATTTCAACTTTTTTTTCTTCAAGCTCCCCTAAAAATAAAAAAGAAACTAAAGGGTTTATTGTTCTTGTTCTTATTTCTTCATTTTTTTTTCTATTAAAATTATTTCTTTATTGCCTTGTGAGTTTCTCTTTTATTTATTTATACATATTGCTTCACATCTTGTTCATATTGCTTCACATCTTGTTGTTTATATTTTTTTTACTCATTGATTTTTACTTCTCTTTTCTTTTTTTTGTGAGTTTCTTTTTAGTAGCAAAATAAAAGAAAGATGAACAAAAAATGAGAGTATTTAGAGTGGGAGAAAAGAAGAGAGTAAAACAAAATAGATGGAAAAAAAGATAACTTAGTTAAAAAGGATTCAATTTGGTTAATATTATATTTTTTTTGTAATTTCTTTCCTATGTTAGTTTATCCTTAAAATTTAATATTTATATATTTATCTTTATTTTATGTTTATAATTAGCATTTAATTTATTTCTGTTTCAATATAGCATTGATTTTTGTTTCTTTAACATTGTTTATTTTTTATATGCATATTTAAATATAATATTTTTCTTCCTTTTTTTTTGGTCAATTTAATATATTCTTGCTATTAATTGTTTAAATTTGTTAATATTTTTAATAATTTTTTTTTAAATATCTGACAATGGATTCTAGAAATATTTGGGAGTCAGATTTTCTAAAATATTGAGGTGAGAAAGCTGATTCTTTGGGAGTCCGAGATCAATCTCCAATATGCTTTATTAAATTTTTAATATTTTTGTAACTATCATTGTTCAGTTATTGCTTTAAATGCATTGCTAAATTGTATATGTAGCCAATGCAGCTTTACATATTTTTTTAATAAAATTTCTCCCGCATTTTCAACACTTTTAAGTTTATTTTCAAAATTTTGAAACTAACTTCTTTCGAGTTTTATTAAATGAGTTTTAATCTCTTTTCTTAAATATTTGTTTCAAGGATGTTGTTCTAAAATTTATGACGACGGATTCTAAAAATATTTGGGAGTCCGATTTTTTATAATTCTTGAGGTGATGAGTCGATTCTTTGGGAGTCTGAAATCGATTTCCAATATGTTTTTACTAAAACCCTAATATGCTTTTCTTCATTTTTGCTTAATTTATTATGATGCTTCTTTAATTATATTTTGCTTGTATAATGTTCATATTAAGTCTTACTTGATTTCTAATTAAAATTTCTCAAAGTTTTAAAATCTTTCTAATTTTAATTTCTCTAAGTTTTAAAATCTTTCATAAAACTCTTTCTGAATCACTTAAAAATTTTCTTTAGAATTACACCTTTTTTATTTTCAAATATTAAAAAATTAATCTATAATTTCAAAAGATGCCCTAATTAGTGTTTGCTAATAATTTGTTTTCAGAACTGTTTTCCTTAAGAAAATTCCTATGTTGGAATCTAGGAAATTTGGGAGTACGGTTTCTTAGAATTTTTGAGGTGAGGGATCACATCTTTGGAAGTCCAAGATTTGAACCCAAAGAAAAGATGAATTTAATTAATGTTTTAAAAAAATTCCTTTATTTGAAGACTATCCTATGACGGATATGGAGAAAAATGTAATAATTTCTTACTTTCTTGAGGTGAAAATTTTTTCTTCAATTATAATGTAGTCAAATTGATGGAAATTCTTTCAACTTATTTTATGGGATCATTACTTTAAATATTGGAGCAATGAGGTGTAAAATAAGACATTATTCGTTGTTTTAGTTTTATTTTTAAAAAATGAATTTATTTAAAGAAAGATTTCAATTCAACACATTCCCCATACACAAACGACTCTGAACTCAACTCTAGTTATTGCATACCATTTTTATTGAATTTCATCTAAAATTGTTTATTTTATTTCAATTCGGTATGCAATCACACCGTAAAAAGGATTGGTGGTGGCTCCTTTGTTATTTTCTTTTAAAATTAACCCTTTTTAGGACATCGGCCGCTCCGGATTGTCTCATGCACATGACAACAAGGTTTACAAGTAAACTACTTATTTGATCGATGTACTATCATGTGTTACAATAATCAGAAGACAAGTATTCTGTTTAGGCTTCCCCTAAACTTGATACTACTTATCTCAAAATCTTTACACTACTTAAGCTCCCCTTGGATTTAAAGCTTCCAGTTTGTTAGATCTTGTTTGCTTAGGCTTTCCCTAAACTCAATACTCCATCTCCAAAATTACCAAAATAGCAAGGAACGGCAACATATCACTTTCTTCTTGGCATAGAATCACTTACTACAAAGTGGCACAAAAATACACACCAAAGACATAGCATGACTGTAGCATCCCACATTTTTTTTTTTGTAGCAATAATGCAATTTCAGTAATTTTATTATTTGAGGACATTTTTTTTTCTATTACAATTATTTCCTAATTACGTATGTTGAGGTTAATTAACATGGCCTTGATCAGGAGATTTTAGAGGATTCATGATTATGTGAATGTTATATGTAATATGAAGTTAGATGCAATCTCTTTTCCTTTCTAGACTATGTGACTGCATGAAAGTGATGCACGTCTAAGGGGCGTTAGTACATGAAAGAGATGTACCAGGGCTGGTGTATATGAAAGTGATACATACCTAGAGGGTACTGGAGTGTACGTAAGGGGTGTACGCTCAGTGGGTTATGTGTATACGAAAGAGGTGTATGCCTAACCATGTGTACGAAAGAGATATGCATCCCTACATTTATAGATAGGATCTGGGATGTACGAAAGAGGTACATACTCAGTGGGTTATGTGTATACGAAAGAGGTGTATATATAACCAGGTGTACGAAAGAGGTACATACTCAGTGAGTTATGTGTATACGAAAGAAATATATACATAACCAGGTCGAAAGAGGTACATACTTAGTAGGTTAGGTGTATACTTAATCAGGTGTACGAAAGAGGTACACATTCAGTGGGTTATGTGTATACGAAAGAGGTGTATACTTAACCAGGTGTACAAAAGAGGTATACATCCAGTGGGTTATGTGTATATGAAAGAGGTATATACGTAACCATGTGTACGAAAGAGGTATACATTAAGTGGGTTATGTGTATACGAAAGAGGTGTATGCATAACCATGCGTACGTAAGAGATTGTGTTTCTTTCAGGATTCACCAGAGGTTGTGGGTCCTACGAGACTTACTAGAGGTAGTGGGCATACATAACTATAGTATGACAGAAATAAGTTTTTTTTTTCATATATGTATGTGTCCCATGAGGACTAGAGCAGTTTATATGTTCCACTAGAGGTAGGCAGGCAGGCATTTAGAGGGAATAGATGCCTAGCCTGACCCCAGTAGTGGGGTTACTTACTGAGTATTTTTATACTCACCCTTTTTCATGTTTATGTTTTAGGTAAGAGTAGGGACGCACTGGCGAGTGACAAGCGGAATTCGTGATCGAGCCACTGGGACCAGTTTTATGCTTCTGCTCATGATGTTTAGATTTCTTTCATATTTTTCCACTTTTAGTCTTCATGTTTGAAACTTACTGATTAGTATTCGTTTCCAAACTTTTACAGTTTTCTAGACTCATTAAATTTCTAATTATAATTTATGGATACCCTGTTATTTGACTTTTATTTAGTTTTAATGAAAATATTTTATTTGACTTTATTTATTTAGCATTTATTTCGCTATAAAAATGTATCATTTTAAATTCTATGCAGGCATGTGTATAACAACTGCCTAGCTCGAGTCATAGGGAGTCGGGTCATTACAAAGACAATCTTTGATCACTTCCTTTTATAACAAAACCCAATAAGGTAAGTGATGGACAAGGGAACCAATGCTAAAACCAAAAAGGCAAAACAAGGAACATTCCAAAAGCACACCAGTTAACGAAAACAGAAGTCATAAGAAAAGGACCAACATTTAAATAAAAGAAAATTTACAAGCCAACTAGCTACAATAATAATATGGAATATGTGTGAGAAGGAATTAAACATAGATAAAATTTCCTATCTAGTTTGTACTAATTTAATTTCTAGTTTTTTTTTTATTAAATAGAAATTGGAGTAATATACTGTAAACGACAATAGTATTAAATTAGAGTAATCTATAGTTCTTGTGGTGAACGACAAGAATATGGTGAATGGTTTATTTTACAAAATATTTTACTATTAGTTGTGGGGCCTTTTTGAATATAAAAAAATATGTATACTTTATAGAAAAAATTTCAAAAGTACAAAGCACTTTTAAAACTTTTTGCGTAAATATTTTTTGGATTTTTTTGTTTATAAGAATTTTCCTTAATTATATGAGATATTATGAAATTTATGGTTATATATGATTTAGAATAAATTCTACGTGATTTCCATCAAAAGCTACGAATTTCCAGTAATGTTAGGTTTTTAGTTGAAGTTATGTTTAAGAAACGTCAAAGCTTGTTTTACTTAAAATGGTTTCAAAGTAAGGATGTGGGCCTGCACACTTTGAGATTATGAACTTGTGAAAGCCCAAATTATGAATTGTAGGCCCTGTTTACTGATCCAAATTGTAAACCCAAGTTATTTTGCCCCAATTAAATTGGTTTGGTAGAAAACTTGGACCTCCTTTGTCCACGATCTTCCAGCTGATGTGCGTCACGTGGAATATCCCACTATCTTTTGCCTGATGGAAGTGAACGACTATCTTTGATTCTGATGGGATTTTTAGAACAATTCATTTCTTTCTCTCTCTCATTCTCTCTATTGCTTTGCAGAAACTTTTCTAACCCTATTCTTTCTTTCTGATTGTTTCGAGTGATTGCTATGTAAATGAAAACGATGAAGAAATGCAATCTTATAGAAGAAAAGAGAAGGAAGAGATCTACATGATGATATACGTGGTTCGACAAATGATGCCTACATCTACGAGAAGGAGAGGAGAATTTATTCAAGAGCTAAGTCACACCTTTTCTTTTTACAGATTTCAAGCTTTCTTGAAGCTTTGTATGTTGTTACTACGAATTTGTAAATGATGATTATTTATACATTTTTTTCTGATATAAGTAGTTACAATAACAAACTGTAAAAGTAAAAGAAATGTGAACAACGGTTGAATATATAGTTGAATGTTTGAGCTTATTTTACTTCAAATCTCCACCTTAAGCTCAACATGCAAGCTCTTCTCCTTCCAGATTTGACATGTCTTCACCCTTTTTCAGGAAGCTAGAAGCTGATTTGACCAAGACAATTTGCTAACTTGAGCTTCGACACAGGTTTGGTAAGCATATCAACAACATTCTCGCTGATATGAACTTTTAGCACTTCCACTTCTCCTTTTTCTATTCTGTCTCTTACAAAGTGATATTTAATATCTATGTGTTTGGTCCTTGAATGATATTGAGGGTTTTTGGAAAGATGAATGACACTTTGGTTATCACAGTAGATCTTTACTACTGTTTGATTAATACCAAAATCCTTCATCAACCCCTTTAACCACAATGCTTTTTTTATTGCTTCTGATAAAGGCATGTAATCTGCTTTTATGGTTGATAATGCTGTAATTGACTGCAAATTTGCTTTCCAACATAATAAATTTGGACCATATAAGAATAGATAACCTGTTAATGATCTTCTTTTGTCTTGGTCACCTGCAAAATCTGAATCAACATATCCATATAGCTCTAAATTTGTTTCTTTTGTACTTTGATATGTTAATTTTAACTGTTTAGACCAAATTAAGTATCTTAAAATCCATTTTGTTACTTTCCAGTGCCTTTTTCTAGGGTCAGACATGTATCTACTGACAAGACTAGTGTTATATGATAGGTCTGGTCTAATAGATATCATTAGATACATTAGACTCCTTACTGCTTGATTATATGAAATTAATTGCATTTGAGTCAAATGTTCTATGTCTATTTCCTTTGGTGAGTTTTCTGAGGAATGTTTAAAATGACTAACAATAGGTATAGTGACAGGTTTTGCATTAGATATATTAAATCTGTTAATAACTTTTTCACAGTAGCTTAATTGACTAATGGTTAAAATAGAGGAAGCCCTGTCTTTTTTTATTTCAATCCCAAGGATCTTTTTAGACTGACTCAAATCCTTCATGTCAAACTCTCTCTTTAGGAGATCTTTGACATGTTTTAAATCCTCCTTAGATTTCCCTGCTAGTAGCATATCATCAGCATAGAGTAGTAGATAGACTTTGTCCTTATAGGTAGTTGAATTAATATAAGAACAAATGTCATAAGAACTTCTTTGAAATCCAATACTCTCTATGTAATCATTAAATCTTCTGTACCGGCATCTAGGGGATTGTTTAAGACCATATATAGATTTGTTTAGAAGACAGTATAGGTCTTCCTTCCTTCTTTCTTCAAACCCTTTAGGTTGAACCATATAGATAAACTCTTCTATATTTCCATGAAGAAAAGCTGTTTTAACATCTAGTTGATCTAGTTCAAGGTTGTACTGAGCAACTAGAGATAAAAGAAGTCTAACAGAGGTTTATTTTACTACTGGTGAAAAAAATTTCAGAGTAGTCTATGCATTCCCTTTAGGTAAACCCCTTAGCCACTAGCCTTGCCTTGTACCTAAGCTTTTCTTCTTTGGTAGAACCCTCGTTTAGTTTATATATTCACTTAGAAGCTATAGGTTTGCATCCTTTAGGAAGAGGGGCTAGAGTCCAAGTATTATTGAGAGTGAGTGATTCCATTTCTTCACACATAGCTTGAATCTAAGACCTAGCATTAGGATAGTTTACTGCCTTTTCAAAAGTAGCTGGTTCTTGGTCATTAGGAGCTATTGTGGCATTTAGGACTAGGTTCATGTAATTAGTTTCAGTATATCTAACTGGAGGAACTATCACTCTTCTTTGTCTATCCTTATCCAATGAATACTGACTTAAATCAGGTACAACTTCAGTATTCTCAGCATGCTCATTTGAGTTTTCCTCTTATTCTTCTTCAGTTTCATTAGGAGGGTTATGACTAGTGGAAGAATCTTTAGATGTCTCCACTTCAATCCTAGCAGTACTAGGGCTTTTAGAAACTTCATAAGTTATCTTTTCTTTTAGCATAAACATCTCTTTTTCTCTAAAAGTGACATCCCTGCTTATGACAAATCTTTTCTCAATAGGATTCCACATCTTAAAGCCTTTAACGCCTTTTAAGAACCCTACAAACATACATTTTATTGTCGTAGACTTTAGTTTCCCCTGATTTTGGTGAATATAGCCAACACATCCAAATATCCTTAGATTTTCTAGGTTAGGTAGATGTTTTGTTTATTTTCTTCAGGAGTTATAAAGTTTAGGGAGGAATGAGGACACCTATTTAAGGTGTATACAGTGTAGCTTGCTACCTCAGCCTAATATTTTTCACTAAGAATTGCATCTGAAAGAAGACATCTAACCCTTTCCATGATTGTTTTATTTAGTCTTTCAGCAACTCCATTCTATTGAGGAGTAAATCTAACAGTCTTATGCCTAGTTATTCCTGTTTCTTTACAAAACTTGTTAAACTCTTCAATACAAAATTTCAGTCCATTATCATTTCTTAGGTATTTAATTTTTTTAGAGGTTTGCTTCTCTATCATGAGTTCCACTCCTTAAACCTATCAAACACTCTGTCTTTAGTTTTAAGGAAGTAGACCCAACTTTTTCTAGAGAAGTCATCAGTAAAAGAAAGTAAATACTTTGAGCCACTTAGGCTAGGTGTAAGAGCTGGACCCCATAGGTCAGAGTGAATATAATCTAGGATAGCTTTTGTGGTGTGTTGTGCTTTAGTGAAACTTTGCCTTATGACTTTTCCTAAAACATAGTGTTCACAAAAGGTTAGATTTTCTAAGAGACCTTTAGGTAAAATCCCTTGTTTAGATAGGACTTCTAGGCCTTTAGCACTAATGTGAGACAACTCTTGTGTCAAACATCAACATCCGTGATCTCATTTGTGGTGGCAACATATGCCCCTGTCATCATTTCAACTCCTTTGACCACAAATAAGTCATTTATCTTTTCCCCAACTAGTATCACCTTAGAATCTTTTAGCACCTCAAAGGTTCCTCCTTTACCCCTGTACTCACACCCATTTGCATCAAGCATACCTAAGGAGATTAGGTTTTTCTTAAGAAGTGGAACATATCTCACATTCCTAAGAAGTTTAATAGTTCTAACAGTCTTATGCCAATGCCTTTTATCCTACAGCCTTGGTTGTTTCCCATATAAATCATTTCTTCTTCAATTTCTTTAAAGGTGTTGAACCATGGTCTCACTGAGGTCATGTGGTAGGTGCATCCAGAATCTAGGACCCAATCATGTTTTCCTAGAGGATTTACCTTCTACAACAGATGCTTCGGGCTGTTTGCCTTTGGAGTCTTTTTCTTTCTCTTGGTTTTTCCTTTTCAGGATAAAACAGTCTTTGATGAAATGTCCTTTCTTTTTGTAATACTTTCATTTTAATTTGTGTTTAGACTTATTATCTTCTAAATTTTGTGGCTTTTTGTCCTTTGAGTGATTTGGTTTAAAGTTTCCCTTAGCAAATAACCCTTCACTACTAGGATGATCCTTTTTATCAATCTGTAATTCTAGCTTTCTAGTTCTTAGGGCTGATATTATAGTATCTATACTTATACTATCCCTTCCATATTTTAGAGCATTTTTAATTTCCTTATAGGGTTCAGGAAAAGAATTAAGAAGCACGTAGGCCTCATTCTCATCACCAAGTTTTTCTCCTAAGGTTTTGAATTCAGCAACAATTTTCTTGAACTCATCTAAATTATCAGTTAAAGATTTTGATGAATTCATTTTAAATGTAAAGAATTTCTCCCTAAGGTACATTTTACTAGGAAGATCTTTGGTAGCATATAATTCTTCCAGTTTAGTCCATATCCTATAGGCAGTTTCTTGATCTAAGACTTGTCTTAAAACACTATCACTAAGGTTTAGAACCAACGTACCATAAGCTGCTAGCTCCCAGTCTTCTTTTTCTTGAGCTGTCACTGTGGCAGGGAGAGTTGATTAGCGAAGGAGGACTCTGTGAGTTCTGTTGGCCGAGAATTATCTTGATTTTGGCCTTCCACAGGCCAAAATCTCCTTTTCCATCGAACTTCTCTACTTCGAATCTTGCTACTAACATCTTGGAGTGAAAAACTTGAATCTTGAATCTTCAAAAACTACAATCTTGTAAGTCTTTTGCTCTGATACCACTTTGTTGGGCCGGCACACTTTGAGATTATGAACTTATAAAAGCCCAAATGATGAATTGTAGGCCCTGTTTACTAATCCAAATCGTGAACCCAAACTATTTTGCCCCAATTAAGTTGGTTTGGTAGAAAACTTGGACCTCCTTTGTCCACGATCTTCCAGTTGATGTGCACCACGTGGAATATCCCAGTATCTTTTGCCTGATGAAAGTGAATGACTATCTTTGATTTTGATGGAATTTTTAGAACAATTAATTTCTTTCTCTCTCTCGTTCTCTCTATCGTTTTGCAGAAACTTTTCTAACCCTATTCTTTCTTTCTGATTGTTTCGAGTGATTGTTGTGTGAATGAAGATGATGAAGAACATGCAATCTTGTAGAAGAAAAGAGAAGGAAGAGATCTACACGATGATATACATGGTTCGATAAATGATGCCTACATCCACGGGAAGGAGAGGAGAATTTATGATACAAGTAGTTACAATAACAAACTATAAAAGAAAAAGAAATGTGAACAGCTATTGAATATATGGTTGAATGTTTGAGCTTATTTTACTTCAAAGGAGAAGTATGTTTCTGGTATGATTAAGTTATGAGATTTAAGTTAAAGTGATTTTCAATTCCATGGATCTTTTATCCATGTGATTATTCGATACACCATGTAAATGTGTTTCCGCGGTGTAAATGATATAGTTTTGTTCCCAATACATCTTGAGAATGTGTTTCTAAGGTGTAAATGTGGTTATGTTTCTCGATGCACCTTGAGAAATTTGTTCCTAAGGTGTAAATGATATGGTTATGTTTTCCTAATACAGCATAGAATGTATTTTAGTGATGTAAATGTTAGACCTACGTGTACGTATGGAAGGATTAGTCTATCATGTGTAACTGTATCATTTTAAACTTTTCTAAAGTAATCAATTGACATCTTTTTAAATGAACAAACTCTACAAAATTTTGATTTTATAAATTCTCTTTTCCTTAAAACAAAAAAGTAATAAAGATTTTTCATTCCACAATCGTTTCAAAATAAACAAACCAAACCTCCAAAGTCGATATTTCATCCAAACTTCTCTGCTTTTAAAATTATAAATATTTTTGCAAAAGATTATTTGCAAATGTTGAAATTAATAAACGATAATTCTTTTTAAAAAATAAAAACTTCCTTATAACAAAAATTAGGGCTTCAAAAGGTTAATTATCTAATATTTGATGAATTTATTTTGGAAGTCATAATAAATTGAAATAAAATTTTCTATGACTTTTAACCACTCATAATTATTGTTATTATTTATTTTGATAGTGATTAATTAAAACATGAAACATCTACAAAATAAAAATATTTTTTTTACAAAGCCTATTTTTCTTAAATCAACATGAAAAAAAAAAAGATTTCATTCTTTGAACGAGTATTATGGAATGCTAATACTTTGTCGTATATAAACCTTACGGTTCATTTGCAGACCATTTTGGCATATTCTGGGTGTCCAATTACATTCTCTAATTAAAGATTGATGCTGACTTCATTTTGCTCGGCTTAAAAGTATGCTAGTACGTGTTGCAAACTTATAGCGAGGATTTTAATTTATTATTCAGGGGATTTTTGGACATTTCAATTTTGTATTTGGGTTGCACTTATTAATTTTTCTTTTTTTCATTTATGCAAACTTAAAAATTGAAGCTACAAACCCAATTTTTGTAATATGGTTTGCTACAACTAGCCCTTAAATTAATAATTATAACAAAGTGCTTATCGGAAACAAAGATTTTATTTAATATTTTAGTGTGTATACACATACATTACATATATATTCAAAAGCAATCTCTAAACCACCATTAGTCTTCTAGCACCACGCATGAAGCAATGAAATTTGCCCTCCAAAATTCTTAATTGTTTAGTTGAGGAAGAACGTAACTTATCACTTAGATTCCTTTCTCTCATTCTTTTTATTTTTCGTCGAAATAAAAAACTCAAGCACTCTGAATTTGATTGTGTTAAGGAAGCCAACATGGATAGCCAAGTCACCAAGAGAAAACCACTCAGCAACACAATCAGCAAGGCAAAGCTCTCACAATTACAAAATAACCAGATAACAGAAGGAATATAATTAGTTACAAATGAACCAATCAAAGTGCAACACCTGTATTATAATTATACTATTTTCTCATATTCATTTATTCTTCAAATCCCGATTCTAGGGATTCCTTTTGTATAAAGGGTGGCTTCCCTGTATAACAAAATAAAAGGAAATACAAAAGCTATTTGATGAGTGTTTCTTCGTCTTCCTCTCACATCTGCTGCAAGTCTCCTCATCTTCCATTCTTAACTTGGTATCAGAGCGTCATAATAACCAACATCAATCAAAGCAACCAAGGTCCGAACTTCGGCACGACCAATTTCAACAGCCCACCCCTGAATCAACTTCTCAATCAAATAACCTCCATAAAACTCGACCGCAACAACTTTTTCCTCTGGAAAAATCTAGCGCTTCCAATCCTTCGAAGCTATAGACTCGAAGGATATTTAACCGGACAAAAGATATATCCCCCTATGTTTTTACAATCAGCAGTTGGTGAAAATGGACCGACTGGAACAACAAGAGCTGGAGCTGGACCATTCAACTCAGAAGGGAATCCCGGCAGTGGAGCTTCCAACTCGTTGATCACACCTAAGGTAAACCCTCAATATGAAGCGTGGATGGCTATAGATCAACTTCTCCTTAGCTGACTATATAATTCGATGATGCCTAAGGTAGTCGTTCAAGTAATGGGATGCAAATGTACAAGGGACTTGTGGACAAGCATTCAACAATTATTTGGAGTTCAGTCTAGAGATGAAGAAGATTATCTGAGTGTGTTTTAAACAACCAGGAGAGGTAACTTGAAAATGGAAGAATACCTACGAACTATGAAAATAAATGTTGATAATCTCGAGCAGGTTGGTAGTTCAGTACCTCCAAGAGCTCTTATTTCGCAGGTACTGCTGGCGCTTAATGAAGAAGATAACGCTATCGTGACCACAATCCAAGGGAAAGCTGAAATATCATGGTTAGATATGCAATTGAAGCTTCTCCTGTATGAAAAAAAGGCTAGAACATCAAACAAATCAGAAGACCACATTAGGTTTTAACCAAGTCGGCAATGCATTAGTAAACATGGCTAATACAAGGAACATCAATCAAAACAACAAGTTTACCAGCAACAACAACAGTCAATCAGCTGGCGGAGGACAATGAGGAGGAATGGTAGGGGCTGTGGCAGGGGAAGGAACAACAAACCGATCTACCAAGTCTATAGAAAGATTGGACATATAGCTTACTTCTGCTTCGACAGATATAATCGAGAGTTTGTCCCAAATCATCCCCGAAACAAGGGAACACCCTTCACCAACAATCGGACCAAGAGTGTGCTCCCACACCCAATTGCTCTAGCCACTGCCCATGGTAGTAATCCTTTTTTGACAAGTCACAAAACCATGACTGATGCAAACTGGTATGCCGACAGTGGAGCCTCCAACCATGTCACCTCTGACACCAACAACCTTGGCAACCCGACTAAATATGCAGGTACTAGATCAGTCACTGTGGCTAATGGTAATACTTTAGAGATATCTCATGTTGGGAATGCTTGCCTGTCTAGTGATACCTGCCATCTGAAATTGAATGACATATTGTATATGTCTGCTATTGCAAAAGACCTGGTTAGCATATCTAAGTTAACATAAGACAATAATGTGTTCATTGAATTTCACACAAACTATTGTCTTGTTAAGGACAAGGGTACGGGAAAAACCATACTGAAGGGAATGCTTAAAGACGGAATATACCAGTTAGAAGATGTAGAGGTTAGCATAAAGATCGTAGAGAATATAGCCCCATTACAGTTAGTGCACAAAAATAACAATCTATCTGCCTTTACCTTATCCTCTAAACATAGGGTGTCTAAGAATACATGGCATAGATGTCTTGGTCATCCATCACCATGAACATTAGAGTTTGTCATCAAGAATTGTAGTCTTCCTACATTGTCTAATGAAGATCTTAAATTTTGTGAATCTTGTAGCTATGGAAAATCACATTCCTTAGCATTCCCTAACTTTAACTCAAGGGCATCTAGATTATTTGAACTCTACACACTGATCTTGGGGTCCAGCCCCTCTATTATCGATGGATGGATACAAATACTATGCTATATTTGTAGATGACCACAGTAGGTATACATGGATCTACCCTCTAAGACTAAAAAGTGACACACTCGTAGCTTTTTAGCACTTTCTCACCATGATCCACACTCAATTCAACACCATAATCAAGTCTCTATAGTCGGATAATGGAGGAGAATTTGTTAAAATACATAAGGCTTGCCATCAACTTGGCATCTCCTCTAGATATTCTTGTCCATATACCTCAGCACAAAATGGAAGAGCTGAGCGAAAACATAGACATATCGTGGACACCAGACTAACCTTACTTGCCCAAGCACATCTTCCTCTACATCACTAGTGGGATGCATTCTTATACTCGGCACTTCTAATCAACGGCCTTACCACCCCTATCCTAAAAGGGAAGTCACCTATGGAGGTAATGTTTAACAAGAGACTCAAGTTTGAAAGTCTTCGAATCTTTGGATGTGCTTGTTTTCCATACTTGAGACCATACAACTCACACAAGCTGAACTATCGCACAGAGAAATGCACCTATCTAGGACCTGGTGTGAATCACAAAGGGTATAAATGCCTCAGCTCCAATGGTAGGGTCTATATATCTCAACATGTAATTTTTGATGAAACTGACTTTCCCTTTCAACTATCTTTCTTAGATGCCAGGATAGGCAAGCAAGAATAGCAGCATGCCCTATCCACTGGCTTCCTATCAGCTCAATCACCCCACACAGTGACTCTATCTTCCATATACGCACTCCCTCCCCCTCTCTGATAACAAGCCCACCCCCCACTCAACCACCAACTATCGACACCCCAAACAGCCAGCCCATATCAGCCATACCATTGCCCGCAGGCCACTCTGCCAATCTCTCACCATCCTACCCGACACATGAAAATATCCACCCTACCGAACACCATGTCTAGGGTCCACAATCCACATCTACCGTGTCTCCGAAAATAACCCCCTCTCAATCTGACCAACAACCGAGTATACCTCCCCTCCCTTCCATCACAGATACGTCCAACCCAATCCAAAGACCTCTACTACCACTACCAACTCACTTAATGATCACCCGTGCAAAGGTAGGAATATTTAAACCCAAAATCTTGGCATCCCACACCAAAAAGGACTGGTCCCTGAGCGAACCTACAAGAGTAACTGATGCATTAAAGACCACTCAATGGAATAAAGCTATGAGTGAAGAATTCACAACACTGATGAAAAACAAGACCTGGACACTAGTTCCTCCATCACCTTCGATGAATGTTATGGGAAATAAGTGAATATTTAGAATTAAAAGATGTCTAAATGGCTCCATTCTATACTACAAGGCATGACTCGTAGCTAAAGGATTTCATAAAAATCTAGGCATTGACTTTTTTGAGACATTCAGTCCAGTAGTGAAGGCATCAACCATTTAGATCATCATCAGTCTAGCAGTATCAAGAGGGTGGCAACTAAGACAACTAGACTTCAACAATGCTTTTCTCAATGGAGTCCTAGATGAATAAGTATACATGTGCCAACCACAAGGCTTTGTCAATCCCCAACTCCCAAATCATGTATACCGCTTACACAAGGCCATATATGGTCTAAAACAGGCACCAAGAGCTTGGAACAACACACTGAAAACAGTATTGTGTAGCTGGGGATTTCAGAATGCCAAATCAGATACATCTTTGTTTACATTATCGGAATGAATCTACATTGGTTCTACTATCAGTCTATGTTGATGATGTTATTGTTACAGGCACTGATCAGCTACTAATCAATAAAATCATCACTGCCCTAAACTCAAATTCGCCCTGAAAGATCTCGACAACCTCAGCTACTTCCTTGGAGTATAGCTTCACAACGTGGCCAATGGGGTCATACTCAGTCCCAAAAAAATATAATGAGGACCTACTTAACAGACTTGATCTTGGGGACTTGAAACCAGCACTCTCTCCAAGTGTACTCAACAAATAGCTATCCATCATAGACGACACGCCTCTTGAAGATCCCTATATCTATCGAAGCACGATTGGTGCCCTACAATACCTAACTACAATGAGACCAGACATTACTTATTCAATTAATCACCTAAGTCAATACTTAAAGCAACCAACGAACATCCACTGGCAGGCAATAAAGAGAGTACTCAGATTCATAAGTGGCACAAGACACTTTGGCATCTACCTTCAACAGGGAACAAATTTGTCCATTTCTATCTTCTCCGATGCAGATTAGGTAGCCAATGCAGACGACCGGAAGTCCATTGTTGCATACTATGTCTTCCTTGGAGGAAACCTCATTTCATAGTCTTCAAAAAAAATAGTCCATCGTAGCTCGATCAAGCATGGAGTCTAAATACCAAGCTATAGCTCATGCCTCCAAGGAAATCATATGGATCCAACAACTATTGAGTGATATCGGTGTAAAACAGTAGTCGGTCCCAGTCCTATAGTGTGACAACCTCAGCGCGAGTGCACTAGTCGTGAATCCGGTATTTTATGCCAGAACCAAACACATCAAAATCGACATTCACTTTGTTCATGATCAGGTTCTACGAGGCCAGCTTGATGTTCGAAATGTACCATCTTCCGACCAAGTAGCTGACTGCCTAACCAAGACACTAACACACTCTCTATTCTTCGCCCTTCGATCCAAATTTGGAGTAGTTGCACTACCCTCTCATTTGAGGGGAGATTTTAAGGAAGCCAACATGGACAGCCAAGTCACCAAGAGAAGAACCACTCAGTAACACAGTCAGCAAGGCAAAGCTCTCACAATTACAAAATAACCAGATAACAGAAGGAATATAATTGGTTACAAATGAACCAATCAAAGTGCAACACATGTATTATAATTATATTATTTTCTCATATTCATTTATTCTTCAAACCCCGATCCTAGGGATTCCTTTTGTATAAAGGGGGGCTCCCCTGTACAGCAAGATATAAGAAAATACAAAAGCTATTTGCTGAATGTCTCTTGGTCTTCCTCTCACGTCTGATGCAAGCTTGCTTGTCTTCCATTCTTAACTGACTGGGCAAAAATATACGCATAGGTATAAATTGTTTATTCATTCGATATTGCTTTTCAATACCTAGATATTACTATTAAGAAAAAACTAGCTGCATGCATTTAAAAATTGCCATGTGGCATTTTTTTATAAAAAATTATTAAAAAATTATTTTTAGTGCATAGATGAAGGGGGATCAGCTTTTACTATTTTAGGATTTTGGACACAACGATTGTACGTTGAGAAATTCCTTAATATTTTCACCCTTTTTTTGTCCTGATTTGGACACCCTCTTTGTTTTTATAAATTAAAAATCAACGAGAATCAGTGCTTTGAAATTTGAATACAATAACATTTTCAAATTACAATCAAATTTTGGAATATTATTTTTTTTAATAGCCATAGAATTTTACACAAAAAACCTACATCTTTTGGATTATAAGCCAATGTGAAGCCATGGGAATATGATCATTAATGTTGAAGTTGGGAGGGAAGAGGAAGATGACCCTTCTGTTGTAGGCTCTTTACAGTTTCATATATGCATTGTTTAATTGGTGTGAACTCCATTCCCAATGACTTTAGCTTCTCCACTGTGTATTTGTAAGGTTTCTTTTTGGGATTTACCTCATCAGAACACCTATAGCAATTCCATCATATATAACCCATCATTAGTTATCCATATATAATTGGATCAGTACTTGAATTTTCTTAATTTTCAGTAACTGTAGGGAGAGCTGAGATGAAACTTACTTGGTAGGAAGAGGATATTGAGGGAAGAAGTTGGCAAGAATATCAACCAAATCTCCACGATGAAGCATACTCTCAACACAAATATATCTTCCTGATGCTGATGGAGTTTCATAGACCAAAACATGAGCTTTTGCAACATCCTTAACATCAACATAACCTTGAACTGCATTTACATATGTCTTTGCTGATCCAGTCAAATACTTCATTATATGAACCACACTTGCATTCACTCCTTCTTGCAATATCTGTCTCTTATACACATCTAGATGTGTATAAGAGACAGCTACAAGATCCACTCCCCTTTCTTTTGCCACTTCCCATGCTGCTTGTTCTGCCTTTGTCTTTGCATAGCAATACCAATTCTGTCCACACAATTTAATTTTCCACACTTCAAATATTTATATACTTTTCTAAGTTGATTAAAGGGCCAAAAGCTAAGTTGTTACCTTGGTGTTCTTGCAAAACTCAAGGTCACTCCAACAAGACTCATCCACCACTGTGTCCGGGCTTCGGTTAGGGTTCATATAGACGGTGCCGATCGATGACGTGAACACCACTCGTCGAACGTTTGCTTCAGCGGCCGCGGTCATGACGTTCTTTGTTCCGATTATGGCTTGCTCTACCTTTTCCTGTAATTGATACACGTGAATACTATTTTTATTTATCATATAAAATAAAGCAATTTACCGTAACTCTTCAGCTTAATCTTAAACTTCGAAAAAGAGAGAAATCATGAAGTGAAGTTCTTACAGGATCATCGGTCACCGGAGACGCAGTGTGGAAAACACCATGACAACCCATAATGGCTGTTTTGAGGCTGTCTAAATCTAGAAGATCGGCACTATACAAAGACAACCTTTCTTTAGCGCCTTCCAAGTTCTTCAAATGAGCATTCTTTTGATCATCTGGGTTTCTAACAGTTCCTCTAACAGTGTAGCCCTTCTCAAGAAGAAGCTTTACAAGCCATGAAGCAATGTAGCCTCCGGCGCCTGTGACACACACAGTTTGGCCAGAAACTGCAGAGGTATCAATCGGCATAGTGGTGGACCTGGAAAAAGAAAAAGGGTTTGTTTTGTTTTGGGGTATGAAAGAGTATGAGAGAAAGTTGAAAGAAAAGAGATTTAAGTTTAGAGAATGGATGCATAAAAAATGAGTGGAAGTTGGATTGGTCTTAAAGGAGAGAAATTCATTAAAGAATTAGCACATGTTGATATATCTATTAAAAACGGTTAGTTTTAGTTGCTATTGAATATTTTGGTCAAATTGAGACCTCTGAAAACCTACACCGTTCTTCGTCGAAGATGCTTAATTTTCTCTCTCTCTTCATACTTCAACGAATGTTCTCTCTCACTTTCTCCCAAAGTTTACAATATAAAGATTATACCATATTAGTCTTTGAATGTTGACAAAGGGGTATTTTGGTACTCTAACCTTCTTGGGTAATTATTTTAAGGGGTAAAACTTTTTAAAGTATTTTTAAATATAGCAAAATGTCACTATCTATTAGTGATAGTAACATTTTACTGTATTTGTAAATAAGTTTGTTCATTTTCCTTTTATTTAAAAATAACTCTAACTTGGGTGTAGCTTTCTTGTGGCAATTCCTTTTTAATTAGATTTTTACTTCTTTTTTTACCGTGTATAAAATAGAAAAAAAAAAAATGCAGGTGCTCCACCTATCTTGGTGCAGCTTAAGTAATTATCCAATAAAATTTTGACATGTGGCAAATAAATTTTTTAATGAATTCTTTTTTTTTGTTTTTCCTTTGCGTGTAAAAAAGGAGGATGCACATAGTTAGATGTAGCCTGCTATCTAAACCGAATCATTTCCCTAGAAAAGGAATGTATAGGATTAGGTGAAGCCTAAACATTAACTATTTTTTAAAGGCCCATTACTATTTCCCTTGAAAAAGAGAGAAAAAAAATGGAAATAGATTCGTTGAAGTATGAAGAGAGAGAGAAAATTAATAAAAAAATTACTTCCAAATCTTTTTAAGGAAAATATCAATTTATGTTCTGAAACTTTAGGAGTTTTGTATCAATTTTTACCCTCAATACTAATAATTGCAACATCGATTTAAGCCTTAAATTTTTATAAATGTATCATTTTAGACCCTTCTATAACATTCCATTTGGAAAAATTTTGTGTGTGAAACTTATAATTATATCAATTAAATCTTGAAACATTCATAAGTGAATCAATTTAGAGTCTTAATTATTTTTTTTTATTTTTTTTTTTATTTTTGCGAATCGTCCATGCATTTACTCTGATCGTCGATTTTGTAAACCAAACACTTAAAAAGTCTACACATGTTTGAAAATTAATGCATGGATGATTTTCAAATGTAATCATAATGAAGGGTTCAATTGTTTGGCTTATGAAAATTTAGGAATTTAATTAATTTAAGTTGTAAGTTTCACTCAATATCAGTCAAACTAAGTTTAGGGGAGTGTGTAAAATAATACACTTATAAAAGTTCAAGGTGTGTAAAATAATACACTTACAAAAGTTCAAGGTTTAAATTAAAACAATTTGTTAGAGATTCTGTGTTGACAATATTTATTTAACGATGTTGTTCTTAATTGCTCTCTGAGTTGTTTGTCATCTTATCTATCACTCTAGTTAAGATATCTAGTTGCGCCTATCGACCCCTCAACATCTAGTATATTATTAAGATGAGGGTTATTTGTCATCCTATATCTCTTGGATTGTCTTTCATGATGTCCCAGCATTTGGGGCTCCAAGCAGAATTATGTTACTTAAAATGCTGATCTTGCAGATAATATTTGTAATCCTTATCTAGAAAATCTTGCTTGGATAATCTTTTGATTGTGTTTACTTTTCTGTTGTGCAGAATATTTTTTAGGATTGTCTCCTCTTTTCCGTGATGGAGATGTTGTGAGAGTTTCTGAACCTAATTTAGATGGCCAAATAGAACGCAAATAATCCGCAGAAATAAATCGAAAGCAGTAAAGAACACCAAGATATATAGTGGTTCGACTAGTTTGGTCTACATCCACTTTGAGAACCAACTTGAATTAATTTTATTAATGAGCAATAAAGAAATTTACAAATTACAGATAATCAACGAAATCACCAATAACGTCGCCTTTGAAAACTGAGAACAACCCTTTGCAAAACAGCCCAAAACAGTGTGCTACCCATCTTTGACTGGCGAACCATCAAACCCAGATCTGCACCAAATCCACGCGCTGAACCAGAACTTACCGGCGTACCCATGATGAACCAGAACCTACCAACACTACCGCGGAACCGGAACTCACAGCCACCGGACGACAGCCAAACCCACGCCCACGCTGCGAACTTTCTAGACCGAACCGCGACATCAATGCTTGAATCGGCGCTGACGGAAACCCACGGCCAAACGACTGCTTCCCGATCTTCTTCAACGTTTTTCTTCAAGTCAGCCATGCCTCTCCCTTGCTACACAGACGGCTGTGACTCCTTTTCTCACAGGCAGCTCCTCTCTTTCCTACCAGCTGCGGCGGCTTCTTTCATCCCAAAAGAAAACATACGAAATTCTGCTCTATTTTGGAGAAGAAGGAATAATTACAAAATTGCTACTGCTCATAATTAAATAATGCCATTGGGCTTACTGAAGATGGAAGCCATACATTTAAGGTTAATGGACAACATATTGCGGAGGTGATTTCCAGCCAGAAAAGACCTCCATGAAGCTAAAAAACCCAGAATACCCTCACTTAAATACCTTGTTATTTTCTACAGATGTTGTTTTCCTTTTATGGTTACCCGCTTTAAAAGAATATCGGAGTTGTTGCTTGCGGTTGTGTTGGAAATCACAAGTGCGTCAATCTTTCATTTGAGAGGGTTTTACTACTGTCGATCTGAGCATTTCTCTTGATCTTCCTAAATTGTTCTACTATAAATTGAGAAAGGATTTTCAAACTTAAGGAGAGTCAAGGATTTTCAAACTTAAGGAGAGTCTAAGTTCATTAAGTGGAGTGATCTTCATTTGAAGGTGAAAACTTTGGTGAAAAGGGAGTCTCACACTTAGAGGAACCTAAGTGATGATTCTAGAAGTTAAGCTATTTGTGTGTCATTGTAATTACCATTACTTTACAGATAAGTACAACGTTGTAATTGCTTAATATTATATTAGTGAATTTATCTTTTATGGGCACATGCTCCTAGACGTACGTTGTATATCACCAAACTGGATTAACAATCTCTATGTTCTGTTAGTACTTTATTTTTCTATGTTTTTCTCTCATAATCTTTGAATTGATGTAACATCTTGAGTATAAGTGTCGTTATGTGTTAGATATTCCTAACTTCACAATTATAAGTTTTCATAGTTTTAATTAATACAACTCCAATGTTTAAGGATATAAATTGATATTTTTCTCTTTTTAATACCATTCTTAAAAACTTGAAGACAAAAGAACTACATCATTAGAACTAATATATCAAATCAACATATTCGTTTAAACTCAAAAATTTAAAAAGTAATTTTTCCAAAATCTTTTGAGTCCAAGTAGTAGGGTAGCCAGGTGGAATGTCATAAGAATTTACTTTTTTTATATAGGGTTGGAAATATTGATGTCGATGCAGATATCGGGTTCCAATTTTATGTAAATATCGACATTGATGGAGATTTGAAGAAACTTTGTGGAAGTTAATGAAAATGGATGAAAATTGTTATAATGAGTTAATAAAACTTTGATTGTGGCGTAATTATACTAAAATTGACCATTTTCAACCATAATTTTCGTAAAGTAAGACAACATTTACATCTATATATTGCAATTTTTGTGTAAATGTAGATGCGAGGTAAGAAATTGAAAAAAGAAACAAAACTCAAATGGATTCAATTTTGATGTGAAATGATGTGAAAATTCGATGGAAAAGTTTGAATTAGGTTAAAAGTAAATGTAAGTTCTTTTTAATGGTTTTTTTTTTTTTTTTTTGAAATTCCATTTCTTTGGAAATGAAAATTTTAGATTGAAAATAAAGTTGAAAACTATAAAAAGTAGTATATTGAAAAAAGATAGAAAAAAGCGACATATAGAGAACAAATTTAACATGTCCACAATATTATAGAAATGTATGGATGATACTTAAATAATATATCCACAATTTTATTGAATTGCTAGAGATATATCCATAAAATATCATATTGTTGATGATACCAACAATAAATTGTGGACTCTTTAGAAAAATGATATTAGTCCCAATGTCTCTATTGGTTACTTGATTTTATGGATATTTTGGTAATATTAAGCCGAAATGTTGGGATAATTTCATCATTCGTTTGAAAAGGCATTTGCTTGTGAAACTATATAATTAACATGTAATTAGGATCATAAAACTAAAAAAAAAAAAAAAAAAAAAAAAAAAAAATTGAACTGAACTGAGGTAGTTAATTTCTTGAAGAAAAATCTCGAAATTTTTGAAAATTTGTTCCGAAATAGGAAATGGGGAACGAAAATTCCCCTTACAAAGTGTTGAGGCCTTTGAAATCTCGAAATTTTACCATGTTTATATTTATTAATTTTTTCTTAATGCTATTGGTTTCATCGATTATTTATTTATTTATATTACTATACAATTTTTGTTAGCCGGCACTTATTAAAGAAAGATCTCGTTAGGGGTATTTTATTGAATAAATTCACTATTACAATACATAGCTTATTCAATTTGTGGCCTTCTAGATCTTGACTAATTGATTCGTATCGGGTTATAGGAATATAGATAACAAAGATACTCCTTTTTTTTTTTTCAACTAGTTAAAAATATATTGTCAAATATTGTTTTCAAAATGTCTCATATATAATAATAAAAGGGAGATTTTCAAAAATAGAAAAATTAGAAAAGTTATTTACACAAAATAGTAAAATTTAATCTTTTTTTTTATAGAAGTGGATAAAGACTGATATAAATCTATGAGTGTATATCAGTATCTATCAGTGATAGAAATTGATAGAAGTCTATCATTATTGATACTATCAATGATAGAAATTGATACAAGTCTATTATTGTAGATGCTGATGAAGTCTACCTGTGTCTATAAGTAATAGAAACGAATAAAAGTTTATTATTGATACTATAAGTCTATCACTAATAGACATTAATTAATAAAAGTTTATCAGTGTCTATTAATATTTTTTTTTTTTTGCTATTTCTATAATAGTTTGATATTTTTTCTATCTGTGAAAATTTTTCATTATAATAATTGATTTTTCAACCACTTTTTTCTTTTAGATGAAAAATCGAACTTTTGACTTCAAAGTTAATAAAATAGTTCTAAACTATTGGAATTAGGCTCATTTTGATATTTTATTTTTAGTTCAAGCTTTTATTTCTTAATTCTTAATTGCTTACCTTGAGCTAATCAAGGTAGTTTTCTTCTTTGGAATCTTATTAAAATTGGAGGTATTACCATTACTGTCTCTTATACATTCGATGGTATTAAATTCTTGCCAACACAAGTAATATAAATCAATTGTAATAAAGTTTGTGCTATCGTTTTTAGGTTAGAAATTTTTATTTATCATCATAATGATTTTATACTTAAAAATTAATTTTGAATAATTGTTGATAACCTATCGATACATGATATAAGGATGTCCTAGATATTATCTTTAAAGTCAAGATTAATATGGTTAAAAAATTCGCCCATATCCATACTATAATTTGAAAATTGTGTACGATTACCTATTATCCTTATCATATAACTTGACTGTGGAATAAAATAAACTCAATATAAATTTAAATTTAAATTTTGAGTGATTAATTATTATATCATTATAAAATAATTGTTTTCTTCTTCTTATTATTATTAATAATAAAAGAGTGCAATAACTTAAATAATGTTTTTTGGTATTTAAGGAGGCGTAATATATACTAAAGTTTTTGTATTTATGTTAGTTGGGGACATGATACCAATAACTGCTAGAAATTAAAATATAGAAATAAAGAGATAACTAGAACTTTTCATATATTCTAACACATCTTTATCACTTAATTAAGAGATAGAACTTTTTTTTTTAAAAAAAAAAAGAGTTATGTATGGGATATGATAATGTTAAAAGATAATAAGTAGTTAATGTTAGTGTTAATTTACTTTTTATTTTACAATTCTCAACACAATATGTAATCAATAACTTTCACTTTTTATTGTACAAAAAGAAAAAAGAAACTCTTTGATGAAAAAAAACCATGAATACTTGGGAGTAGATTTTTTTTCTAATTACCAAAATTTTCTAATTGTTTTTTTTTTTTTTTTTTTTTTTTTTGAAGTCTATCTTTAAAAACCAATAATGTTATAAATTTACGATTTGGAAGAAATGTATAGTAAAAAGAATAAAAGAAAAATACTCTCCTTATCCATATTTTAAGATAGATTTTAGACGGCTAAGTTGGGAAAGAATTTATCACTTTGCCTGTTGTGTGAATTTAAAAATTCCAACCCTCATAACAAACTTATAGCTAGGAAAATGATTTAAGCCAAGATGGCGACTAAATTTTGTTGCTCTTGGGATGAGGTTAGCTTGGTAACTGATAATCACATTGAAAAAGCTTGTCCCAAGGCTATAAGAGTAAACAAGTTTAGACCCATCGGTCTTACCACCAATGTTTACAATGTTTTGGCAAAAGTCCTAGCAGAGAGATTGAGAATTACTCTTCGAGAGACCATTTCGCATCATCAATAGATCTTTGTCAAAGGCCGTTAGATCATCGACACCATTCTCATTGTTACGGAATCGACAATTAAAGAACACAAAAAGGGAGCATAGAGATAAAGAAGATCGACACACAGATATACGTGGTTCACTAACAGTGTGTTAGCTACGTCCACGAGCAGAGGAAGAACAATATTATTGGAGAGATTGATTTCAGAAAATTACATCATAACGATGCCTTTAGGGTTAGAGAGTTTATGTAGCATATTACTTTAAACCCTAGAGTCATAATCGTAAATAACTACAAATAAATAAATATGCTGAATATGAATTCTGAATAGGTTTCGAGGGCATTTCCCCTGGACCCCAGCTCGCTGACCGGGCAACGAGACCCCCGTACTTGGTTGTTCGAAGCGCCAACAAACAGATTCAAGGCATTTCAACAAATCTCCACTTTGACTTGAATTCTCTCCTAGATAACAGATGTACCAAAATGCAACATAAATCAATATTGCCAGATGTACCCAGACTTCTCCCTCATGCCTCAAAGTTTCCCACAAAGGGGACCACTAACAATTCAAAACATTCAGCAAGTCCAAACAATATTGGAACTTACCTTGTGGAACCGGTTTGGTGAACATATCAGTAGGGTTATTAGCAGTACCAATTTTCATCACTTTAACTCTCTGCTCACCTCTTAAGAAGTGACATCTTACATCTATGTGCTTAGTTCTCTCATGATGAACTTGATCCTTAGCTAGGTATATTGCACTCAAACTATCACAATATACAATAGCTTGGTCATGATGCAAACCAAGATCACCAAATAACCCCCATCAGCCATATTCCCTCTTTAGTAGCTTCTGTCAAGGCCATTTACTCTACTTCAGTAGTAGACAAAGTAACTGTAGGCTGTAAGGTTACCATCCAACTAACAAAACCACCTATAGTGAACACATAGCCAGTCATAAACCTTCTACTGTCAACATCTCCAGCATAGTCAGAATCAGAATAACCAGTCACGAAACACTCTGTGCAATTCCTATTAACAAGACCAACATCAGATGTACCTCTAAGGTAACGAAAAATCCTTTTAACGGCTTGCCAATGCTCCTTCCCAGGTTGACCCATGAACCTGTTGACAACACTAACAGCATGGGCAAGATCAAGCCTAGTAAAAACCATAGCATACATCAAACTTCCCATTACACTAGCATAAGGAACTGGAGACATGTACTCCTTCTCAGCTTCAGACTGTGGTGAAAACACAGATGACAAACGAACATTTACAGCACTAGGCTTAGCTGATGACATACCAAACCTGGACAATATTTTATGATTATATCATTTCTGTGACAGAAGAGCTTATTCTTATCTCTATCCTTATAAATCTCCAAATCCAAAATTTTTTGAGCAACACCCAAATCCTTCATATCAAACTCAGCACCGAGAAGATTCTTCAATTTTATAATATCAAACTTGGACTTTGCAGAATGAGCATATCATCTACATATAAAAGTAGATAAATCATCGAACCATCATCAGCTTTGTTGTGATATACACAACAATCATATGGACTCCTGTTATAGCCAAGTCCAATCATATAGCTGTCAAATTATTTGTACCACTGCCTTGGAGACTGCTTTAACCCATACAGAAATTTCTTCAAGTTGCAAACATAATCTTCTTTACCTGGACACTGGAACCTATCTGGTTGGGTCATATAAATATCTTCTTCCAACTCTCCATGTAAGAAAGTTGTCTTCACATCTAGTTGTTCAAGTTCTAAATTCTGATGTGCTACTATAGCTAGTAACATCCTGATAGAAGTATGTCTGACTACTGGTGAGAAATCTCATTATAATCAATTCCTTCCCTTGGTGTGAACCCTCTAGCAATAACTCGAGCTTTATATTTAATGCCCTCTGAAGGTGATATTCCCTCCTTTTTCTTGAAGACCCATTTACAAGTGACAATTTTTCTCTTCTTAGGTCGTTTAACTACTTCCCAAGTCTGATTTTTGTCAAGAGATTCCATCTCATCCCCCATAACAGCAAGCCATTTAGTAGACTCACCACATGACACAGCTTCTCTATAGGTGGATGACTCATGAGGATCCACCTCTTCAGCAACCTGCGACGCAAAAGTAACCGTATCTTCAAAACCATACCTCATAGGAGGTCCAACACCAACTCTTCTATATCTATCACGAGCTATACTCGATTGATCTACTCGTGATTTAGAAATTCTCAGGCAAAGAAACTTCTGACGTTCTAGGCACATTAATTTCTAGTTGCACATCAGTTTCTGTAGTAACGTGTTGATCTTCTCCACGTTGATGTTGTAATTCATTCACAGCTGAAGTGAATTGCATCTCCACCTGTTTATCAACACTACTACTTTCTCCCACATCAGTAGACGTCACAAAAGGCTTTACAGTTGAGTTAAGCATGGATTTTTCATCAAATATCACAGTCCTACTTAGTATGACTCTATTCTCAAAAGGTGACCAGACTTTATATTCCTTAACTCCATCCCAAAACCCACAAATATAACTTTTTTAGCTCTCGGTTCTAATTTACCCTCATTAACATGATAGTAGACAGTATGGCAAAAAAAATTTAATAAACAATAATCTGCAGGGTTACCAGACCACACCTTATAAGGTGTTTTACAATCAATAGCTGTGTGAGGTCCACGATTGATCAGATAACATGATGTATTTACTACTTCTGCGTAGAACTTTCTAACCAACCCTGCATTAGAGAGCATGCATCTTGCTCTCTCCAACAATATCTAATTCATATGTTCTACAACCCCATTTTGCTGTGGAGTATTCCTAATAGTGTGATGGCGAACAATCCCCCCAGCTTTACAGAACTCATTAAATTCAGATCCACATAATTCTAGACCATTATAATTTCACAACCTTTTGATCTTCTTTCTAGTTTGATTTCCAATCAATATTTTCCACTGCTTGAAATTCTTGAAGGCTTCACTTTTATATTTCATCATAAAAACCCAAGTCATTCTTGAGTAATCATCAATTATCGACAAAAATACCTACTGCCTCCAATAGATTCAACTTTGGAAGGTCTCCAACAGTCTGAATGAATATAATCAAGTGTCCCTTTTGTACGATGAACACCTCTTGGAAACATGCTACGATGAAGCTTCCCAAATACACAATGTTCACAAAATTCAAAATCCTGCACCTTATGCCCACAAAGAAGATCTCTTTTCAACAGAATTTGCATCCCTTTTTCACTCATATGACCAAGTCTCATATGCCATAACTTAGTCATATCATCCTCGTGAATGACCGATGATGCAACAATAACATAACCTGTTATCGTGGAACCTAATAGAAAATAAGTGTTCCACGCTTTATGCCTTTCAGAACTACCTCAGAACCCTTATAGACATACATTGCTCCATCTTTACCTTCAAAACTGTAACCCTTACTATCGAGTATACTAAAGGATATCAAACTCTTCTTCATTAGTGGAACATGCCTAACCTCTTTTAAAGTGTAGAAGGCACCATTATGTGTTTGTATCTTGACTGAGCCGATTCCAAGTATCTTGCACACAGCACCATTAGCCATGTTAACATTCCCTCCATCTATTTGCTGATAGGTTGAGAACCACTCTCTATTTGGGCAGATATGATAAGATGCCCTAGAATCAAGAACCTATATATCATCAGAATGTGATTGTTCATTCACAATTAAAGCTTGATCTCCTTCAGAATCGATCTCGACTTCTTCATAATCAATCTCAACTTGTGCAACAGAGGCAGATGCTTCCCTTTTGTCACTCTTTTCCTTCTTTTCCTGATTCCTTTTTATCTTAGGACATTCGGTTTTTCAATGCCCCTTTTCTTTATAGTAGTTAGAAATATCATCTGACCTAGAATCCTTTGACTTCGAAAACCTTTTATTCTGGTTCGACTTCTGCTTACCAGAATTCCTATGTCCTTTGCTCCCTGTAGTAGCTAACCCAAATGTCTGACTTTCTGTAACTGAACTTCCTATATTCTGACGGTCCTCTCTCATAAGCTACGTGGACTTTGTATCTTCTAAGGTCAGAGTTTCTTTCCCTCCAATATATGAGTCAACGAAAATCTCATACGACGGGGGCAAAGATGTCAACAGAATTAGGGCAGCATTCTCATCATCAACCTTAACCTCTACATTACGCAGATCTAATAAAATTTTATTTAATTGATCAAGATGGTTTGGTAGGGACGTACCTTCCTGCATATGTAGATGATACAGGCATTTCTTCATAAACAACTTCTTGATTAAAGATTTCGACTTGTAAAGACTTTCCAATTTCAACCAAAGACTAGCGGTAGTTTCTTCATCTGCGACTTCGATGATGACGTCATCAGCCAAACATAGCATGATCATCGAATGAGCCTTCTCCTCAAGAGTCTGCCACTCTTCGTCATCCACGGCAGCCTTCTTTGACTTACCTGTCAGTGACGCCCACAGCCCCTGCTGCTTTAGCAGGGATCGCATCTTGATCTGCCATAAACCAAAACTGTTCCTCTAGGTAAATTTGTTGATCTTTACGTTCACGCCAGACATCTTCAATTTTTTAACAAATGTAGAATTTCGAAAAAACCCTAACAAGGCTCTGATACAAAAAAGGAGCGTAGAGATAGAGAAGATCGACACATAGATATACGTGGTTCACTAACAATGTGTTAGCTATGTCCACGAACAGAGGGAGATAATATTATTAGAGAGAATAATTTCAGAAAATTACATCATAATGGCGCTTATAGGGTTAGAGAGTTTATATAGCGCACTACTCTAAACCTGAGGGTCATAATCGTAAATAACTACAAATAAATAAATATGCTGAATACGAATTCTGGATAGGTTTTAGGGGCATTGCACTTGGACCTCGGCTCGTTGACTGGGCAACGAGATCCCCGTACTTAGTTGTTTAAAGCGCCAACAAACAGATTCAAGGTATTTCAACACTCATGGAGAATAAAATTTTTGACTATTGGAGGTGTAGTAAAACTGTCGATATTATCATCAAGCTGGACATTAAGAAGGATTTCAATAAAATTAATTTGAATTTTCTCTTGTCTATGCTTTCACTTCAAAGGCTACCCCGATAAATGGATTGAATGGATTCAGATTTGCATGTCAAATGTCAACTATTCGGTTATTCTTAAATGGTAAAGTTAAGAGGCAAAATTGTGGCTAATCGCAGCATCAGACAAGTTAATCCCCTATCACCCTTCTTATTTATCTCGTGTCATCGAAGAAGCTTGGAGGAAAGATCTCAATGCGGGCTATAGATCCATAAATGGGAATGTTCGTACATCCCATCTTCTTTATGCAAATGATATCATGCTTTTCTCAAAAGCCGATCATATATATGAAATTTTGGAAAATTGGTGTAAGTACTCAAAACACAACGTTCTAACACATTCACAGACAATAATAAAAATAACGTAAAGCAAAGTAAAAGAAACACACTAAGTTTGTTAACCCAATTTGGCGATAAACTACCTACATCTAGATGCAATATGTCTAGGAAAGATAATCCACTAATGTAAGAAAGTCGAGCGATTATAATGTTGTACCTATCTGTAAGATAATAATATTACAATGACACCTGTTCAATCATACTTTCTTGAACACTTAGGCTCCCACTAGATGTGAGACTCCTTCTCTTAAACTTAGGCTTCCTCTAAGTATATGAAAATTCAAGCACTTAGGCTCCCTCTAAATGAATGAGTCTCCCTCTCATACGATAATATCTTTCCTTATACTTGTGAACTCCCTTCACAAGAGAACTTAGAATCCCTCTAACTAATCAGAACTCCCTTCTTGATGCAAAGAAACTTAGACTCTCCCTAAGACTTGAGATTACATTTAGATTACATTTTATATTATATAAATTTTATATTATAACATATCAAATATATTATAGTAATTATATTGTATATCATTAGATTACATTTATTATATTACATATAATTAATTTCCTCAATTAATTTGAATAATTCAAATTAATCAAAAAAATTGATTCTCATTCATTCTCATTGAGCTACAGAGGGACCTCATAGACCTATAGCTTGAAGCTCCAACGGTATGTGAATAATTAATTAAACTCTTTTGGTTAAATTATTTACCATACGTTAACTGTCGGACACTTCAATAAAGACCAACAACTGCATTCTTCGCACTACAGATATATTTCTGTGTCCATTGGATACAACCAGTCAATAGTACGATAACCTTTCACAAATTGCTCATAAATACAACTGGGCCAAAATTGTTGTTTTGCCCCTGTAGTTACATCTCTCTTTAAGTACCACTGATCCCTTTAATGAACAATAAATCATAGTCCAATTATAACCAAACCCCTCTCGGACTAGGAGAGGGTGTGGTGTCACATTGTTTAAGTCCCAGAATTAGCCCTAAGGGAATAATTTATCTACTTGCCCCAACATTGAGGAAGAAGTGGATTCCTTCTTGTGTAGCTGTGTTCCCAGCTCCCTAATTAGACGAATCCCCAAAATGGTAGGCTTGTTGAGTCGACAATCTGGTCATTCTCACCTTCATACAAATCAAGGGACCGCCTTTATACGCAGGAGTTCACAACTCACTCAGAATTCAGGTCATATTACCTATGGTCATCCTGGTGAAATGTAAGTCTCTATTATGAAGGATGTTATATAATGAGACTAAAAATTTCGTGGTCTAGTCTTATACAAACTTCCTTGTATAGAATATCCCCGCTCACATGTCTCCACATGAATGATCAAAATCAGATCATTTGTAGCACTTTATAACAATTGTAACATTTACAAAGTGGGTCATACTCGTAGTGTCACCAGGATAAGGTATCCAGCCTTATCCATCTACTACAGAGCATTTAGGTTATCATTCAAACATGATCCACCTGTATGTCTCTGCATACATGTTTAAGCTACAAAGATAACTTTGGATGTTGGTTATTGGTTTGTGTTTAATGCAACTAATTTTGAAATAAAACATCACATATTTTGTTACATAAATACAATGTTTGTATATTACAATTACAAAATATAGGACCCTATGAGATTTAGGACATCAATCCCAATAGCCTAACCTGATCTAGATCAAGAACAGCATGTCTCATCATAGACAACAAAGTGGTAAGCTTATGCTTGCGATTTGAAGCATGATTAATAACATAATTAAGCATCGTAAGCTCTGCTGAAAGGGAGTGCATGAGATGGAGACCAAAGGAAGACTTGTAAAGTCAACACTCGGAGTTTCTTCTTGTTTGGATTGGTATCCTGATTCTCCTGGTAGTCTCATAGTTTGTAAACACTTTGTGAACATATTGTTATTAATTTAATAAGGTGTATCTTATAAACATTTACTCCATCCAACAAACTAAGATCCGTGGTTATTTCATGTAACTTAAGCATGTATATGGAGACATACAAGTAGATCATGCCTTAAGTAATAACCTAAATGGTATGTAGTATAAGGATATAAGAGGGATACCTTATCCTGGTGACACTATGGATACGGACCGCTTTGTAGATATTATAAGTGTTGTAAAGTACTTCAAATGGTCTGAT
The DNA here is from genome assembly GCF_009727055.1 of Benincasa hispida. NCBI lineage: Eukaryota > Viridiplantae > Streptophyta > Magnoliopsida > Cucurbitales > Cucurbitaceae > Benincasa > Benincasa hispida. Next base: position 42,685,133 of record NC_052359.1, read on the forward strand.
CCTAACCATTCATATGAAGACATGCAAGTGGGGTATCCTATATAAAGAGTTTGTATAAGACCGGACTACGAGATGATTAGTCTCTTTATATTATGTCGTTGATAATTGAGACTTACATTTCACTAGGATGACCATAAGTGACATGACCTTAATCTTCAGTGAGTTATGAACTCCTACTCGTGAGGGCGATCCTTTGATTTGTATGGGTAAGAATGGCCAGATTGCCAACTCAACAAGTCTTCCATTTTGGGGATTCATCTGATTGAGGAGCTGGGAACTCAATTACACAAGACGGAATTCACTTCTTTTCCAAAGCAGGGGTAAGTAAATAAATTACTCCTTAAAGGCTGATTTCGGGTCTTGAACATAGTAGTCACACCCTCTCTTGGGAAGAGAGGACTCAATCATAGTAGGACTATGACTTATTGTTCATTAGAGGAATCAATAGTACTTAAGGAGTTAGATGTAACTATAGGGGCAAAACGGTAAATTAGTCCAGCTATACATACGAGTGATTTGTGAAGGGTCATCACACTGTTGACTGGTTATATCCAATGGACATAGAAATATATCTGTAGTGCAAAGAGTGCAACTGTCGGTCTTTAGTGGAGTGATCAACAGTTAACGGATAGTGGATCTTATGATTAAAGAGGTTGAGGAGATGAGACGGATTCCCTATGCCTCAATTGTAGGAAGCTTAATATATGTAATGTTGTGTCTCAGACCCAACCTTTACTATGCAGTAGGGATTGTTAGTCGGTATCAGTCCAATCCAGGATTTGATCACTGGACGGTGGTCAAGACGATCCTCAAGTATCTTCGAAGAACGAAGGACTACATGCTCTTGTATGAAGATAAGGATTTTTTCCTTACAGGATATACAGACTCTGAATTTCAGATCGATAGAGATTCTCGCATATTGACATCGGGATTAGTGTTCACTCTGAATGGAGGGGCTGTAGTGTGGCAAAGCATTAAGCAAGGAAACATCACGGACTCTACCATGGAAGCCGAATACGTAGCCACTTGTGAAGCAGCTAAGAAGGCTGTTTGGCTGAAGAAATTCCTTTCAGATTTGGAAGTTGTTCCAAATATGGATTTGCCTATCACACTTTATTGTGATAACGAAAATACGACTTGATCAGGGAGATTGTGCATCGCGGTGATGTGATAGTCACGAAGATAGCGTCGGAGCATAACGTTGTTGATCCATTTACAAAGGCTCTCACGGCTAAAGTATTCGAGGGTCACATGGAGAGTCTGGGTCTGCGGGACATGTGGCATCTTGTCTAGGACAAGTGGAAGATGATATTGGGGTATTCCCTAGTTTATTGTATATTGTACATGTTTTATATTGTATTGTACATTAGTCTTCTGAGGCATTAGGTCAAATGGGAGATTGTTAGGATTAGTGTCCTAATTTTCCCAGAGTTTCCTTGTTTGTAATTATACACATTGTTTATGAATAAAATTACTGTTATTTTATTCTGGCATTTACTCATATCCAATAAACAAAGTTCCATGGTTATCTTATGTAAACTTAAGAATGTATATGTGATATACAAGTGGATCATGCCTTAAGTGATCACCTAAATAGGTCTGTAGTATAAGGATTAAGGTGGGATACTTGATCCTTGTGACACTACAGACATGGCCCGCTTTGTAGAGGTTTGCAAGTGTTGTAAACTACTACATATGGTAGATCCTGACCATTCATTTGGAGACATGCGACCGGGGGTTCTATACAAAGAATTTGTATAAGACCAGACCACGAGATGACTAGACTCTGTATATAACGTCGTTGATAGTGGAGACTTACATCTCACCTAAACGACCATAGGTGACACGACCTCAATCCTGAGTGTTTTAGGAACTCCTGCCTTTGAGGACGGTTCTTTGATTAGTATGGGTGAGAGTGGTTAGATTGCCAACTCAACATGCCTATCTTTTTGGGGACTTGTCTGATCTGGGAGCTAGGAACTCACTTACAGTTAGGACATTCACGAGAAAAGAGTGAGTATAGTAACATGCAATCTTGTGTAAAAACTAATATCCCTAGATAAAATAAATGCAAGTTTAACGATCCCTCGAGTTAATGTTCGGCACCTTAGTTGAAACATTATTGTTTTGATTGTTTTAGTCCTTGAGGGCATGAGCCAATGTAGGGAAAAAACAAATTTAGGGCTATTTAGAACCATCCGACCTGATTAGGATTTAATTAGAAGGGCTTTGTACTCACCCTTGCGTGAATAAGTCTAAAATTAATTTTAAATCATGCTTCATTGATTGATTATGATTTGATTTTTTTGTTAAGTGCAAATTAAATCCTAGGAGACAGTTGAGGATTGGGTAATGAATCATGAAATTTAAGTGGTCATTTCATTTGAATGATTGTATATTTTATTCTACCTTGCTCAATGACGATCAAGAATTAAGTTGGGGGCATTTGATAGTACTGAAGTTATGTAATCTGGATTAGTTTAATTCGATATTGTTATAGGATTTTATGTGTTTATTATGCTATTTTGTGGATATCGAGCAGCCAAGAGGTAGAATCGAGCATTTGGAGTCAAACCGAGCTTCAAATGAAGAAAAATGACCAAAAAGCCCCTGTGTGCAGCGTAGCAACTCTTCACCAAGCATTGAGCTACGCTGAAAGGCAGAATGCAGGCATCACTCCTAGTGTCATGACCCTCTCATTATGCTGCATTGCTACGCTGAAAGACAGAATGTTGAGAAGCAGGCTAGCATGGCAACACTGCCATCACCATTCTGATGCTACGAACTCCAGATGCGCGACAATATGCTGAAAGCGTTTTGCAATGCTTTTTCCAGCATTGCAACAATGTGATGACTATTATAACACGTTTTTTCTATCGCCTATGTCAAAGAGAGGAAATATTAGTCAATTCTTACACCATTAGGATCGATTCCGACATTCTTGGCTGAAACCTAGGAGAGTAGGTTGTCTTAGAGAGCATTTTGCTCAGTTTTGACAATTTCTTCAAATTTGATTCGTAATTATAAATTTTTGCATCGTGAGTCAGATTTGATGAATGATTGAAGGCCAAAATGTCAGTTTTTTAGGCTTGTAGGGTTTTTCTTTTGATTTTATGAGGTTTATTATGAACACTTTTTAATCTTGCTATTTCTTATTGGTTTCCTTTCTTTGATTTAATTTCTAGAACAAGAATATAGGTCGATTGAATTGACGACTCAATTTCTTGTATGTTTGTATTTGCTATGCATGATTTTTAATGTCCGTAATTGCATTGAAAACATGCTTAATTAAGTAGTAATAGGTTTTAGTTTGAATTATTGTATGATTTCTAGGCTATCTCAGATCACCTAATTGATAACAAAACCTAATGGAAATACATTACGTTAGAACTGGCCATTTATGCTTAATGTCTTAATCAATTCAAGAACCTAATGCGATTAACTAAATGAAAGGATTGGCGTGACAACATTTAGTTAATTTAGAAATCTATGGCATGCTGATTTTCATCGAGGAGTTTGTTAAGGCTTTCCCTACGTTCGATTAGGCTTGAGAAATAGTTAATTCAAGAATCTTTGCATGATTAATCAATGATTAGATTCATAGAAAACCCGACAATCTCTAAACCGGCGAAGGTAATTTTGTGTTCGATCTCTCTCTTTCTCAATCTATCTTGCTTTTTCGTATTTTCAATTTCTGCATTTAGGTTTTTAACTTATTGGTTTCTTGGCATTTGAATGGTTTTACTATGATTTTTTGTTATGAGCATATTGAACAAAATCGTATGGGAACATCTCCTTCAAGTAGTATAATTGACGATGCAATTAGTAGAGTTTTCGGTCACAATCATGGTCATGTACGAGGATTAGGATTTGGTGTGACTAGATCGAAGGTGTCTACATTAACTTTGAAAGATAAGACTATTGCATCTCTTTAAAAAAAATGCAACAACCTAACGTCAGATGTAGATGAACTGAAAAGTGTGTAGTAGTTTTCCTTAATAAAGGACAAGGTAAATTTATCCTAACTCTCTTTATCTATTTAAATTGTGTTTTATATAATCTTTTCAATATGTTGTTTCTATAGGAAAAAATGAGTGAACAAAATTCTAATAATCCTATTAGAGTATTGACATCGACAGATATTCCAACTCCAGTCCTAAATTCTCCACCCATAAATTTATTCATAAATTTTCTATTCATTTAGTATTCAAAATTATTATTGTTTGAAAATTTTCTAACCATAATATTGGTGAAAAGGAATGTTACTATCAACACTCCCTATAACTGTTTGCTGCTAGATTGGGTCAATTCAAAAGAAGTCATTGCTGAAGGTAGATGGTCTTCCAATAATCCATCAATCCTTGTCCATCACATACCTCTTAGCCCGAATGTAGTTCTTGTGTGGGTTGATATGGTAAAAATACCAATTTCCTTCTTATGGAGGCCTTCATTTGACATTATTATTATTGACGATGCCGTGGGCACTACTGTTGCATGGCCAATGAATAAAATCAAACTATGTAAGAAAATCTTACATAGTTATTTTGTTATTGACGATGTTGTGGGCACTACTTTATGCGTTAAGTATTTATTTATTTTATTACCTAATCTATTGTTAGAGGTAGATCATGATGATGTATGAAATATATTTTGTTTTATTTTTTTTATTAGATGATTGATATAACGACAAACATTGGAGCTACATATTTTTTGTGGAAAAATTTTGGTATCGCTATAATCTAAACATCTTTTTTTATTGTATCAACTTTTTGGGATTATATATATAGTCATTTTATTTGGATTAAGAATTTACAAGTTGTTCAATTAGGTAAGAACTTTGTTGGAACATACTTTTGATAACTGTATCAAACCTTTTGGATGGATATAGTGTTTTATTTCTTTTGTATGCTATAAATTTGAAGATTTTGGTTATAATTGTGATTGTAGATTTGGATGAAATGTGAATTACATCTTTCTTCGTCTAGACAATAATATGAACAAGAAATTCTATAAATATATGTTTACAATTAATTCTACAATAATATTTGCTAAACAAATTGTAAAATCTAAAAAAAAAAAATTGTTATTAACAAGTGCTATGAAAGATCTAGCATTGTTTTTACTACTACAAAAAATGCTACAAAAAGTTCATTAACATTAAAATTCATGCTTGAAGATGGGATATTTATAGCTATTTAACATTACGAAGAAAAAATGGTAATAAAAATAAGGGACTTTCAATAGCGTGTTTAAAATCGTTATAGAATGTCTATTATAAAAAAATTTATTGCTATGAAAACTTTTGATGGTACTTTTTCCAATAAAATGAAACGTTTCCATAGCATCAGATTAAAACGATCATATATCAACTTTCTATAGCAATATTAATAGTTGTACAAAAAAGCTATGGAAAGTCGATGACTTTTAATACATCGGCTACAACAGCATTTATACAACGTTATAAAACCGCTTTTATAACATTTTTACAATATTATTAAAAATGCTATTGAAACATTTTTATAGCGTTTTTTATAGCGTTGGAAATGAGCTATCAAAATGTTTCAATAACGTTTTTTTTTTAGGTTGGACAGATACTATTGAAACACTTTGATAGCGCTTTTCTAACGCTATAAAAAACGCTATCAAAACGTTTCAATAACGTTTTCTTAATGCTGTGAAAAGTTTTTATAGCATCATATATGCGCTATCAAAATGAACATTTTATAGCATTGAAAAAATGCTATGGAAAGTCATGACCTTTCAATAACATGGGCTAAGATAGCATTTCAAAAATGCTATAAAAAGCCTAGGATAACGTTTTTTTAATGCTATTGTAGGTGATATTTTTTGTAGTGTTATAAGAGTCCCATTCAAAAACTGTTGTTCAAATGGTCACTGGTTCCCAATGCAAGCTCTAGTTCAAGGTAGGATGGGTAGTAATGGCCCAACAAGAAGAGTTCCTTGCTGCACCCCATTTTGTTCAAGCGATTTGTATCGAGCCCTAAAGCTTCTAACACCAAGAGGGTTGTTCTCCGATTCGATAAGGAGATGAAGACGATGAAGAATTCGAAGGCAAAGAGGAAATAAAAGAAAAATCGAAGGCCTGATGCTAAAAACGCATGCGAGAGAAAGAAAAAAAAAAGAAAGAGAAAATCAATGGAACTGATACAAGGGCAATTTAGGAATAAAGAGTAAAGAGATTTGATATTTAAAAATTTTTCCATATCTGCAAAATGACATATATTGATGGCAGGCTTGCAAAATTATATTTTAAAATTATCACCCATTGCAAATTTCCCTTTTTTAAACTTGTTTTAAAGTTGAAGAATAGTAATAAAACTTTATTAGAGTTGATAGATAATTTTGAAACCAAGTACTCTTGGTTTACCTCTAAACTAATGGTAAATAAACTTTTAAACGTTTTGAAAATTTGGTAGCATTAAAAGTAGGGTCACTTTAAGGTATTTTTCAAATGAAATATAAAGTTATGGAGCATTAATTTCTGAAATTTTACGTTTCCTAAAACATCTTCCATTTCTTTGCGATGATTTTGTGCAAGTATTTTTAAATTACAAATTCACGTTTGGGAGGGAGAGGAGAGCGAAAGTAATGCTTCACCAATCATAATGTTCAACGGAAGAATAATAGATTTTTGCATTAGGTAATAATTCAATAAAATTATACTTTTGGACATAAAGTTTGCTAATTCCCCAAAAGGTACAACTTTTCGTTATGTCTACAAGCCAATGGGAAAGAAAGAAAAAAATCATTGTTGAAGTTGGGAGGGAAGTGGAAGATGACCCCTTTCTTGTAAACTCTTCACAGTTTCATATATGCATTGTTTGATTGGTGTGAATTCCATTCCCAATGACTTTAGCTTCTCACCTGTGTATTTGTATGGTTTCTTTCTGGGATTTACCTCATCAGAACACCTATAATAATTAGGTCAAATACAATTCATTATTCTCTATACTATCAAATTAGTTCTATCAAAATATTGTGTAGTGCATGTAATATTATTTTTAATTGAATTATTGAAGAAAAAGGTGAGATGCTTAAAGTCATATTGGCAATATTTTATACCTCCCATTTAAAGGAAAAAAAAATTCATAATGCTGGCCAGCTTTGTTGGTCAAGAATGTACTAATTCTCCTACAATATCTCTTTTTGAAAATTAATAAAGTAAAACTTTTTTGAAATTTCTTCGAAGAAGAGACTTTCTAGATTGATGTAGCAAAATTGAAATTTGGAAATCTCACTACCATTAACTCTATACCTTAAGAAGAAAAACAATTTTACATATTAATTAAAAAATAATAAAAGAGGTTATCATAAAAACACCAAGATAACACAATCATATATTTATAACAATAATTTTACACGATATATTTTTTTTTCACTAGATAGGTTGTTCTAAAAAGAAGTTAAAAATTAATTATTAACACACTCTCATAGCTCCTCTAAGTTTTTGGTATTATGAGAGTATTCTTCCAATCATTGTTTGTGAACACCAATTTAAAAATGATGTGAAGTTTATTGGTATTAAAGGAAATATTCATAATAAAAAATCATAGTCTCCCTGTAGTATTAGAAATTTTCTAAAGACAGCTTACTTGGTAGGAAGAGGATATTGAGGGAAGAAGTTGGCAAGAATATCAACCAAATCTCCACGATGAAGCATACTCTCAACACAAATATATCTTCCTGATGCTGATGGAGTTTCATAGACCAAAACATGAGCTTTTGCAACATCCTTAACATCAACATAACCTTGAACCTGTCTCTTATACACATCTAGATGTGTATAAGAGACAGACATTGGGTTTACCACTACAAGATCCACTCCCCTTTCTTTTGCCACTTCCCATGCTGCTTGTTCTGCCTTTGTCTTTGCATAGCAATACCAATTCTGTCCACACAATTTAATTTTCCACACTTCAAATATTTATATACTTTTCTAAGTTGATTAAAGGGCCAAAAGCTAAGTTGTTACCTTGGTGTTCTTGCAAAACTCAAGGTCACTCCAACAAGACTCATCCACCACTGTGTCCGGGCTTCGGTTAGGGTTCATATAGACGGTGCCGATCGATGACGTGAACACCACTCGTCGAACGTTTGCTTCAGCGGCCGCGGTCATGACATTCTTTGTTCCGATTATGGCTTGCTCCACCTTTTCCTGTAATTGATACACGTGAATACTATTTTTATTTATCATATAAAATAAAGCAATTTACTGTAACTCTTCAGCTTAATATTAAACTTCGAAAAAGAGAGAAATGATGAAGTGAAGTTCTTACAGGATCATCGGTAACCGGAGATGCTGTGTGGAAAACACCATGACAACCCATAATGGCTGTTTTGAGGCTGTCTAAATCTAGAAGATCGGCACTATACAAAGACAACCTTTCTTTAGCGCCTTCCAAGTTCTTCAAATGAGCATTCTTTTGATCATCTGGGTTTCTAACAGTTCCTCTAACAGTGTAGCCCTTCTCAAGAAGAAGCTTTACAAGCCATGAAGCAATGAAGCCTCCCGCGCCGGTGACACACACAATTTGGCCGGAAATTGCAGATGTATCGATCGGCATAGTGGCGGATATGAAAAGGGCAAGAATTTTTGGGTTATATAAATATATATAAACAAGAAATCAGAAGAGGAATGTTGAAGAAGATTAAAGTTGATTATGAGGAGTGGCCTTTGGGGCTGCTTTTATAGGAAAGACAGAAGCTTTCTGCCACTAACCACAATCTTATAAAAATGTAGCACACTCTCTATGTTAATTAAAATTAAAACACTTAACTACTTTTGGCTCCTATTGAATATTATTTGGGTCAAAATAAGAACACTTTGGTTACTAAGCTTCAACAACGAAGATGCGTTTGTAGCTTCAACGAAAGTGAACTCGCTCTCTCTACCCCTAGAAGAGATCATATCTATAGAATTATGTCAACTTGATGGTAGTTGGGTTTAATTTTTTTTTTTTTTTTAAATAAACTATTGAGTGAATAATGTATATTAGAGGACTAATTATATTAAGGGTAGTTAATTACTGGACGTATTCGGGCATAAAATAGTCATAGACACATATTTCTGAAATGGAAAATACTCACTTATCCACCCTTCTTTTTTATAGTTTATTTATTCTGACTTTCTAATGTGTCTAGTGGTTACAAATTTCTTGTGCAGCGTGTATATTTATTAAATACAATAAAAATAGGCCGACGAAAAATACATTATAAAGCCAACAAAGGGTTCCTTTTGGATTGATATCAGAAAAATATCTTTTTCAAAAACCTTATTTTTATATAAATATATTTTATAAAAATTTATTAAAATATATTTAAAAAGTTGTTTTGAATAGTTATTAAACACTCTAATTTCTTTTAAAAATAACTTACTTTTTAAATTAAATATTTAAAAATGCATTACAAACACATCCTATGTAATCGTTTCTATCAATATAATTATGGTTCGACCTATATAAATTAAACATATAATATCAAGTTATCAACTTTAAAGTTTTGATTCTAAATAGCTATAGCTTATGGTCAGAATTTATTTTGTTTTATTTCTTTAAAAAATGAATCTGCATTAAAACCTAAAAACCCAATAAAGAATATCGATAATTCTAGAAAAATCTTTCCTAGGTAAATTAAAGGCGAATATACCAACACGTTGATTATTTCAAGAGAGACTAAAAGAATTCAGGGGTATCCCAAAGGACAACATTTCTTCCGAGGCTGATAAAAGTGGTGGGGCAAAAATGATTTTTTTTTTTTTAATCGCAGAATGAACCCATTCTAAAAAATAAATGAAAACTAATCTTCTTATACTACCACATTAGAAATGTCCTTTTCATCACCAAATAATAGGAACTTCAGTGTGATATTCATTTCAATCAAGATTTTTTTTTAAAAAAAATCAATAATTGACTAATTGATGATTAATAATGAAAATCGCATTAAGACTCTAATCATTTTACGATAGACGTGACATCTCTGACGCGATAATGCATTCCAGGCGATGGTGGAGTGCTCTATGATGTATAAAAATCGAGTCGAAAACTGACATTATAGGCGATGGTGGAGTGCTCTATGCTAGTGCTCTATGCACTCCAATCATTTTCATTAGTTTTCTAGAATCGAGTCATTCCACCACTAGAATTTGGTCATTGTATAAAAATCTCTAAAATTTTGGCATATCTTATTGGTATGTTGATGTTCTAAAGTGAACCACTAGCATAACCTTATTACAACACATTAGGCATTTGATGTCAGTCGAAAACTGACATTATAGGGGAACAATATTGGTGACCTGACCGACATCGAAGAAGATGTTATTAAAGGTGTTCAATGTCGGTCACCTTTAATGTGATTTTCGTTTGACATTATACATGACTTTAATGTCAATTTTCAACCAACATTGAATACCTGTAATAACATCTTCTTTGATGTCAGTCCAAAATTTGTTCGACACTAAACTACTATTTTTATAATTGGTAGTACCCATCATCGTTAAGTTTTTGAAAAAAATTGATAAGCATGTATAAATCAATCGTATTTTTCTTTCACTTATGCATGCACAAAATAAAATCTCAATGACTTTGTATACAATCTCAACTTTCACATTTATTAGTCATGGAATATGAATTACAACGGTCCAAGATACAAATTTTAAGTATTCAAAATAATACAAAAGATAGTGTTAATGAATTCATCTACATTTCACATCCATAATATGCATGGATAAGCATTGGGGTAGTCCATAGCTTTCTGTCCATAAGGTGAAACAAATTCATTTCTATTCTATAGAGTATCTTCCCAGAGATGGCCTAAAATGAAAATTGGTTTTGGATTACTTAATAACAAGCCAGAAATTAAAACTATGTAGAAACTAACTGGATGCTTAATAACAAAATAAACGACGTTAAGTCGTCGTAATTTCAAAGCAAATTTAGATAAATTTAACTGGAACATGAGAAGACATAGAGTAACATGAATAGAAAAAAGTTTTATAATAATAAGACTTCTCATTGCCTTCTTCAAATCTTAGGACTAAATCACAAAGAGCTTGTGTTGTAGATTGTACAGTCGTTTGCTCACCATACGAGAACCGATGGTTCTACAGAAAATGAAGTACAAAATTCAATAGTTTGTCTTTGAAAGATAACTATAGATGTAACTCAAGCATGTTCAACATGTGTGTGAGCATAAAAAATTAGTCAATTCATTGCACATCCTATAAACTCATCAGTTACCATGATTTTTTTCACGCTATTTGATTCCTAAACAAAAATTACATAAATATATTTGTAGAATATAAAATTGTGCCAAAGCTCCAATGTGATGAACAATAATGCACCTTCATCTGAGGCTATTTTGAGAAAGGAGCATGACCATGTGCAAGCTCTAACCCAGTAATGGCAAAAGACCAGATGTCAACGTTCCAAACAAAATTGTCTGCCAATGTTTGTTTACAAATTTGTTTTCTAAGAGGGAAATAAGGAAATAAAAACTATGGGACAATCATGATAGAAATGTGTGAAGAAAAGAAGTACTAACTTGAAGTCATAAACATTTCATTGCTCCATAACCTCAGGTGTTATTCTGAAATAGAGAAACTTTCTAATAGGAAACAAATTGATAAAACTTCTTTGATGAGAGTTCATAATCCATTCTTTTATACAAACTATTTGTTCGGTAGAAATAAATAATTTTAAAATTTTAATCATTCCAATAGACTAAACTAAATCGGTCTACGAATTGGTAAAAAAGAAAAAATACTACCAAATCGGCCTACATAATTTAACAAAACATTAGTGTATATTTTCAAATTTCACCATGTCTTTGTAAATGCAAAAGCATCAGATGCAAAGCTTACAACTAATTGGAGCTTACGATTCGTTGTTGTCTCTCCAAGTGAATAGACTGGTTGAGATTCTATTGACAAAAGATAATCAATAAATTGAGAACCCAAGGATTTAATTTTCTGGAAAACTGAAACTTGTAAGAAATTTGCATCCAATCCAACAATCTCCCACCATTTCACAAGCATTGAATCAACGGAAAGGGGAAGAAATGACTTATAATCAAACTTATAAGAAGCAAACCTTGGGAGCAAAAAAAAAAAAGAAAAGTCGACCCTTACGAATCAAAGTTGGAAGCGTCAGTTGCAAGCAGAGATGGAATGGCACTACGGATCGTGGATGGAATGGCACTGCAGATCAGAGATGGAATTGCACTGCGGATCGTGAATGGCGCTACAGATCGACGGAGATCGTGAAGGACACTGAAGGTTGGAGCTGGAAGTGTGAGGAGGGCAGATCGAAACTGGAAGTGTGAGGAGGGCAGATCGAAACTGGAAGCGTGAGTAGAGATCGTGAATGGAGCTAGAGAAGAAATTAGGCTTATGAGCGGCGGGAGATATTGTCCAGACGTGAGAGAAAGGAGATAATCAAAAGAAGAAATAGAGTTTCACAAAGTGGAGGAAGTTTATAAATGAGTTTTTTTTACCAATGATGTAAGTCGAAAACCGACATTAAATATCCAATTTTTCTTGTTTATATATGTAATGTCAGTAAAAAATCGACATTAAAGATCAACATTTTTTTTGAACTCTGTCTGACATTAAACATTCGTGCCTTTATTTTTGAATGAATCTCAAAGGCCTAATTTATTGGAGTATCTTTAGTCATGAAGATGACGACAATTCATGTAGACTATACGTTGAAAGACAAAAAGTTGTTGAGACTTTCAATCAATCAAATAATATTTATATTTGTGATCTAGCACTTCAATTAACTAGTCTTAATAGAAAATCAGGTCGAACACATGGAGCCTAAGAATAAAACATCTCTAAACTAGTCTTTGGAAAGAAGTAAATATGGGAGTTTTGGGTCATTGATAATTGTGGCCTGGAAAATAAAATGCAGAATTGTAAATTACATAAAATAAAAGTGTAATTAAATAAAAATAAACCCCCTAGCCTAGAAGATAGGATCATAGGTACTCTTAATATGATTGATTTCAAATTATTCTTTACACTTAGCCAAATTAAATTAGAGAGTAGCCAAATTAATTATAATGACTAATTAACCGTCCTAATTAATAAATAAGAGCAAAGTGAATAGATGAAATGCATGCTAATCAAATGGACTAACTGCATTAAGGTTTAAGGCAACGCTAAGCTGAACATTTAATCGGAATTGTTGAATTACACATTCAATTGATTTCCTCTAGGTTGATTATATAGTGCTAATTGCGGCCAACTCACAACTTTACAAGGTAATCTAATAATTTGCTTCTTAGTAATTATCATACAATTTCATATCACTTATTATATGTAAATTACAAGCATCTAATCATACAATCTAAGAGAAGTTTGTCAGATAATCCAAATAGAATATGATAATGATGAATCTATTAAGATGAAATAAAAAAAAAACATGAACAAAAGTAATATAATTAAGATCAAACCTCACAATCTTCCCAAATGGGTTTTCCTACTCCTAAACTAGCAAAATCAACCTACTTTAGCCACAATTGAGGTCGAAGGTTGATGATTACAATCCAAATTACTCAAGAACAGATAAAAGGGAAAAAAGGGAGAAAATCGGCTAAAGGCCGAGATAAGGGAGAAGAAGTGACCTAAAATAAGGTAAAAAAACAAATATATGTAGGTCGAAGCACCTTGACACTTAGAACAACGTCGCGATGCCATTGCCCGTGCGAGCCATCTGACAGACATAAAACATCGTAGTGCCGCAAAGTTCTTGGAAAGTCCAGAATACCATGCTCTTGGTTTCGAAGTGGCACTGCGGCAGTGCTCTACCATCAATGGCATTTTCATAGTTTCCGTCTAGTTGATGCGTTTGAGCTCCATTTTGGTTTGTTTTTACTTTATTTGGTTCTAATGCCCAATTCTACCTCTTAGGTCTCGAAACCTACAAAATCACGAAATAAACATATAAAATCTAAGAACGACCTCGAGTTAAGAAGAGAAAGTGTTGTGGTTTTTGCTAGCCTAATATATTTTGGCCCTTTATTATATTCAGTGGGCTTGTCTTATTTCAGCACATTAATTTGGCTTCTAATTGGGCTTGGTATACTCTTTGTAGTTTGCAGGGAAAGAGTGTTGTTTCAAGTTTTTTATGAATGAGCTGGAAGAAGAATATTCCTCAACTAAATTTGTTATAGAAGACAGCACGGGATTGGTTGATTGGTTATGGTATGTCACATGAATTCATTTCTCCTTCCAGGAATTTTATCATGCGTAAAGTGGTCCTAAATAAAGTGTTTCCCCTGATATAATTGAATGGCCGGTTGAGTGAGTATTCAGGTGAGCATCGAGGAAGCGAGTAAGCATGCATTGAGAAAGTGAGTGAGCATGCATCGAGGAAATGAGTAAGTGTGCATCGAGTAATCGAGTAAGCTTGTAAGCGTGAAGCTTTCAGGTGAATAGTGAGTAACGAGTAAGTGAGTAAGCGAGCGATTGAGCATCAAGTAAGATGCTATAGAGGTTTAAGTATGACTATGAAAACTCTGAAGCACTGGCTATTTAAGTGTTTTATTCTTGTTCTTGTGATAACAAACTTTGTATTTTCTCTTCCAAAAGAAATTTCTCTGTATTCTTGTTATCAATATCAGTAAAGAAAGATTAAAAACCTTTCTCAGTAGATGTAAATCTCACATTAAGATTGAACTACTATAATTTATGTGTTGTTTGTTCTTTCTTCTCTTCTTCTTTTATTTTCATTTGAGTACTTCCACTGCTACATCACTAAGCTGAAACGTTAATTAGTATAGCTCAGGTCAACAGTTTGGTATCAGAGCTTTTGGTACTCAGACGCCTAGAGAGAAGTTGAAACTTGAGTCCATGGCAGCTAAGTTTCAGATCGAGAGATTTGATGGAAAGAGCGATTTCGCTTTTTGGAAGAAGAAAATGAATGCTTTGCTCGTTCAATAAAAAGTGGCAAAAGCTTTGGATGAGCAGATAGACCTGTTGGCAACCATGAAGCCAAAAGAAATTATTGAGATGGAGGTAGCCTACAACACTATTATTTTGTATCTTGTAGACAACATTTTGAGACAGGTAAATGATGCAAATACTGCAACAGAGGTATAGAAACAACTTGATGTAATTTATTTGACAAAATTACTCACTAATAAACTGTGTATCGAGGAAAGGTTCTTTGCTTTTAAAATGGATTCCACTAAAGATCTAGAATATAATCTAGATGAGTATAATTGAGTTTTGTTGGATCTTAGTAATATTGGCGAAACTATGTCTGATGAGAATAGTGTTGGATTGTATCAGCATACAGCGGAAATAACAAGGATCAATAAGCACTCTAATTCATTAATTTTGGCAGAAACTAAAGCATGCTATTATAGAAATAAATGAGTTTCAAGTTATACTTTTGTAGAACTTCTTCAAAGCTTGATTTTCAACTGCAAATCTCTCCAAAACTCTTTGTAGACCACCTCAAGCTTTTCCCTACTATCCTCTTGAGCTCTAGATTGAGTTGTGTGACTCAAAATATGTTTGAATTAAGAGAATTTGGAGAAAAGCTCACAGCAGTAACCCAAAAGAAGAACACTTTCTTCACACGAATTTTTTGGCAAAAATTCTACATATTGCATTGCCTCAAATTCACTCCAATCTACTCAATATATTGCAGACTATCATACAATGAAGATGTTGCATGAGATGCAGCTCATTCTTGGAGTAATTGAAGCTTTAGGAGGTGGGTTTAGTATGAGCAACTTGAAGATGATAATAGAAAAACTCAAATTGCATTTTGTGTTTTTCTTCTTTTTCAACTTTTTAAAATTGATTTCAAAAATCAATTTGTTTTCTAAAATTGAAAAAATTATTAATTTTACAAAACTAATTTCATAAATTAATTTATCTAATAAAATTAATAAATAATTATTTAAACAATTTAAATAATTCTAATTAATTTATTATCAAATATTAAATTAATTTTACACAAATCCACCTTCGTATATTTAAATCATACTTAAATATTAATTCTTCAATTTCGTTTAATTCTAATTTGAACGTTTCAAATTAACTTATCATGCTACTCTAAAGCTTATCCATTTACGGGCTAGTAGGGGGACCTCGCGGACCTACAGATCATGGGCTCCAACGATCTAAGATTAATTGGCTTAACTCATTAGACCGAATTAACTCCCATTCGTTAACAAATGGGTCACTCCACTAAAGTCCATAGTTGAACTCCCCTCACTATAGATATATTATATCCACTCGATATAACCATGATTAGTAAGTTAACTCTTCACAGGTTATTCGTAATAACGGCTGTGTCAAATCTCTGTTTTACCCCCAAAATTACCTCTTGTTTCTTAAGTCCCACTGATCCTCTAATGAACAATTGATTTGTGATCCAATCAACAAATCGAGTCCCTCTCGGGCAAATGAGAAGGTGAGGCCCCTTGTTAAAGACCCATAATCAGCACTTAAGAGAACAACCTCTCTACTAATCCTAATCGGGTAGGAGTGAATTCCATCTTGTAGGGCTAGGTCCCCAGCTATTCATCCAGTCCAAAATGGGAGGCTTATTGAGTAATGCTATTGGACTACTGTCACCATTTGCAGATCAAAGAATAATCCCAAACAAATAGAAGTTCATGGTTAGCTCAAGATTAAGGTCAAATTACCTAGGTCATCGCTTTGAAATAGTCAGTCTTAAATAGTAAACACTGTTATAAACTAAGAGTAACTGATTTCATGGTCCGATCTTGTACAAAACTCATTTGCATAAGACGCCCCCACTTCTCATGTCATAATATGTACGAATTAGGATCACTTCGTTTGTAGCACTTTACAACTCTTTGTAACAACTACGGAGTAGGCCGCATCCAATAGTGTTACCCAGAATAAAGCACCCAATCTTATTCATATACTATAGATCATTTTTTATTATTTACTCGAACCTGATCCACTTTTATGTCTTCATATAAAGTTCAAGTACTCATGTAATAGTCAAGGGACTTTTAGGTTTATTGGATTTCTAATAAGCAATATATTCAATAACAACTTATTTAATTTTTAGAATAAGTTCTATTATTTACAAACCACGAGTTTTAGGACATAAAACCCAACGAATAGAGCCATAATATTGTTGAATTCTCTACCTGATTCTTATAATGGAATTAAAATGGCTACTAAGTATGGTAGGGATAGTCTCACGATGGATATTGTGTTAAATACCTTAAGATCAAGAGATTTAGAACTAAGGAAGGCTAAAGGAAAAGAACCTGAAGCCTTAATGACAAGGGGAAGGTCAGAGAAGAAATCCAACAAAAAATTCAAATCGTGGTAGATCAAAGTCTCAAGGAAAAATGAAGAAGTGCTTTTATTGCCATAAGGAAGGTCACATTAGGAGGAATTGTATTGAGCTGAAAAATAAAAGGAAAAATGAAAATAGAAAAGAGGATGATACTCAAAATGTCAATGTGATAGAGAACTACCAAGAAGCTGAAGTTCATACTATTTCATATGGCAAGTTCAAATTAGAATGGAACCTTGACTCCGGATGTTCTTTTCATATGAGTCCAAACCGGGATTGGTTTCAACAGTTTAAGGAGATCAATGGGGGAAAAGTTCTTCTAGGAAATCATCAAGAATGCAGTGTTGAAGAAATTGGAACAGTGTTGGTGAAGATGTTTGATGGACAGATCAGGGAGCTCACTTCAGTAAGGTATGTTCCTGATTTGAAGAGAAATTTTCTTTCTCTTGGAGTTTTTGACATTACAGGATACTCTTGTAGACTTGAGGATGGTACCTTAAAAGCCATAAAAGGAGTGATGGTAAAACATAGAGGAAAGCTTCGACTTGGACTATATGTTTTGAGGGAAATATAGTAGTTGGTGCCTCATCAGCTGCTTCACAGAAACATCAAATAGAAGCAAAAATATGGCATCAGAGGTTGGGGCACATTAGTGAGAATGGTTTAAAACATCATTTCAAGCAAGGATTGTTGGGAACAACTTCAGAAATTAACCTAGATATATAAGAGCACTGCATCTATGGCAAGTCAACAAGAGTTCCATTCAGTAAAGGGTTGTACACGTCTAAATCTGTCTTAGAATATGTGCATGTTGATTTATGGGGTGTTGAACAAACTCCTACCATGGGAGGGGCACGGTTTCTCCTCTCCATTATTGATGACTATTCAAGAAGGGTTTGGACCTATTTGTTGAAAAGCAAAGCTGAAACCTACAAAAAAAATTGTTGAATGGAAGAATTTGGTTGAAAATCAAACAGACAAGAAGTTAAAGTCATTGAGGACAGAAAATGGCTTGGAATTTTTAAGCAATGAATTCAAGCTCCTGTGTGAGAGAGATGGAATTCAGAGACACCTTACAGTAAAAGGAACACCTCAGCAAAATAGCCTAGCCGAAAGGATGAATCGTACATTGTTGGAAAAGGTAAGATGTCTCACGTCAAATGCTAACCTACCAAGGAAATTTTTGGGAGAAGCATTGGAAACAACTACTTATCTTGTTAATAAAAGTCATTCTTCAGCTATAGAGTTTAAAACTCCCATGGAGAAATGGATAGGACATCCACCAGACTTATCTAACTTGAGGATTTTTGGGTGTGTTGCATATGCACATTCCAAAGAGGGAAACTTAGACAATCGTGCTAAGAAGTGTCTTTTTGTGGGCTACCCTAAAGGTGAAAGGGCTATAAACTATGGTGTGTTCAAGAAATACAAGAGAAATGCATCATTAGTAGGGATGTAACTTTTGATGAGACCAAGATGGCATTGACCAATAAAGAGAATAAGATTGCAAGAGCCAGAGGCAGCATCTGAAACTTATATTGAGTTTGAAGTACCGAGCCACACTTCAAATGAATCTAAAAATCAGGAAAATACAGAAGATAACTCTCATATGGAGACAGTTTAAGCAGAAACTTCTCGAGAAGATGATCTTTAGACATATACCTTGGCTAGAGACAAATCGAGAAGGCAGCTTAGGCCACCTTCCAGGTATGCAGATGCTGATATAGTTCACTATGCATTCTGTACTGAGCTGGAAGAGGCTGATAATGAACTACTGACCTTAGAAGAAGCAGTAAATTCAAAAGAAAAACTCAAATGGCAACGAGCTATGCAAAAAATGGATTATTTGATCAAGAATAAAACTTGGAAATTGGTGGACGAACCACTTAAGCAGAAGATGCTTGGATGTAAGTACATATACAAGCTCAAACATGATATTCAAAATAAAGATTCACTAAGATATAAAACAAGACTTTTTACTAACAGGTTTAATCAGAAAGAAGGGGTAGACTACAACGAAATTTTTTTCACCTATAGTGAGACACACCTCCATCAGAATGCTATTATCACTAGTTACTGAGTATAACATGGAGCAGGACCACCTAGATGTTAAAGCATCATTCTTACATGGAGACTTGTCTGAATCTATCTATATGCATAAACCATCTGGATTTATAAAAGCAGAAACTTAAAATAAGGTATGTCTTCATAAGAAATCCTTGTATGGTCTAAAGCAAGCACTTAGGCAATGGTATCTTAAGTTTGATTCTTTTATGTTGTCATGTGGTTTTAAAAGAAGTATGTTGGATCATTGTGTATACTTTAAATATGAAGTAGGAAGACATTCTATTTTCTTATTGTTATATGTTGATGATATGGTAGTAGCAAGCATAGATAGACAATAGGTGAATAAGCTGAAAAATGATTTAAAAGGGGTCTTTGACATGAAAGATCTTGGACCTGCAAAGAAAATACTAGGGGTAACAATTGATAGAGATAGAGATGTTGGTACTATGAGACTTTCTCAAGAAGTATACTCCACTAAATAAACGAAAAATATAAACCATGCGTCAAAACTCCATTACATTTACAATACCTTTGTCTTTAACTAAAACATGAGTAGCGTACAAAAGAAGACATGTAGAACTATATGATCTTGGTGGTAGATGTCACATAATCAGCATACTAGAAATTGAAGAAATGGTACGTGGTAGAAAATATAGGAAGAAAGCATGAGCTAACAAGTTCAGTGAGTGATAGTTTATTATGAATATACTTTTATTAAATGTTTGAAAATATTCCATGAAACCCTAATTTATATAAACCACAAATTCTTCAAATAAGTGCAATTTATTTACAACTTAGATGGCATAAATTAATCATAGAAGAATAAATATAGATAATGAATATTGAAGACATATACATGAATATCGAAACTTGCAATCAAAGTTTTGTACAAAAAGTGGTCATCCTATATATGGAGAAACTCGACATATATAGTAGATGTAACATGATAATATTACACACCGAGTACTCTCAAGGCATATAGCAAAGCAAATATGATCATATGCATGCAATGCAACCTTAAAACTTAAAGGAAAATCGCCTCAACACCCAATTCAAAACCTATATGTGTCAAAGTGGATCACAAAGACCTCATATTATATATCATGGCTATACTAGGGAAACACATTCACATCAGGATAGATATGGGTAATCACTATGGGCACATTAGTGGTTTGAAAAACATTTTAACACAAATCTTGTAACTCATAATCATATATAAAACATGTTTTCTGGTTATTCTTAAGTCATTTAAAATAAAACATACTTTGATGTTTCTTCGACTAAAAAAACACAATATTATTGTTAATTCGTAAACATTCTCTGAAAATCATGTTGGAATCTTCTAGATCATACATAATCATGAATTACTTAAAAATTCATAATGTTTAGCTAGATAATAAATATCTCATGAAATAAACCACTCACCAAACTTTTGACAGGTAAAATTTGAGTCGTTTAGAATGGTTTGTTCCAGTCGTCAAGCAATCTCTATTTCATTTAATATTTTAAGGTTTTGAATAAAAAATTGTTTTGGTTTTAAATTAAGAATTGTTTTCAAATATAGAAAAATGAACTAAAATATTTACAAATATAGCAAAATTTCACTGTCTATTTGCGATAGACCTCAATAGATCGCGGTAGACAACTATCTATGTCTATCATGACAAGGTAGACACAGATAAGTTGTCTATCGCGATCTATTATGGTCTATAATAGATAGATTGTGATATTTTATTATTATTTATAAATATTTTCAGCAGTTTTATCATTCAAAATAATTTTCCTTAAATTAATTTGATTATAATACTTTTTTTATTATCTTTTAAACATAAAAATTTTGGTTAAGTTTGTATTTGAAAAAGCATATGCATTAGTAATGAATCCCCGTTAGAGGTTTTAAAAAGTTGAGTCGTTACATTTTTTGTATTTTGCCATTTATTGTTTTGCTGAGTTTTGATGAGGATTTTGTGAGATTCTTTGTAATTTTATATTCCAACTTGAAGTTTTAGGCTTGTTAAATAGTAAAGCATTTTATTTTTTATTTTATTTTTTTTTAAGGTTGAGGATATTAATTCAATTTTTTAAAGTTCTAAGTGCATTTTCTTAACTGAGGTATAATGGCATCCATACTCATACTAACAGTAAGAGTACATTTCTTAAGGGGCACTTGCACTATTGACAAAATTAAAGATGAAAATTAAGACCATAATCCAATAATTTAAAGTTTGTAAGAATGACAAAATTAATAAGCTCAATGCAATTGGAATACCCAAATGACAAAAATGCTCTCATAGTAAAAAAAAAAAAAATGAGTGATTACATTTGATTGTCATTTGATCACCATCTGATTGTTATCTAATACTATCTAATTCTATCTAATTGTCAGTGATACTGATTGCTATCCGATTGCTATTTTATTACTATCTTATTGTTGTTTGATATGAATTTTTATTTGATTATCATTTATTGTTATTTGATATTATGTACTTTAATTTGTGATTGATATTCAATTGTCATTTGATTGCTACTTGTACCAAGTAGTTTGTGCTTGCCATCTAATTTTTATGTTATTTATAGTTGATACTAAGTTGTTTGTGATTGTGATTATGGTGTTTGACAAAAGCCAATATTGTGTTATTTGATCATCTATCCATCTGATTAACATTTGATTATCTTCCATCTTTGTCAATTACTAAGTAGTTTCTAATTGTCATCTGATTTCCATCTGACTACTTTTTTCTTTTTTTTTTTGTCTGTTTCCAATTGCCTTCCAATTACCTTCCATTTTTCATTAATTATTAAGTGTTTCTGGCTGTAATCTAATTATCATCTAATTACCTTACGTTTGTTGTCAAGGACTAAATAGTTTTTTATTGCAATCTGATTATCATCTAATTACTTTACGTTTTTTATCAATTACTAAATAGTTTCTAATTTTCATTTGATTATCTTTCATGGTTTTTGTCAAATACCAAGACCCCGTTTGGAAAGAATTTCATTTTTTGTTTTTGGTTTTTGAAAATTAAGCTTATTTCTTCCTTATTTCTTACAATGATTTGTATCTTTCTTAAGTATAATGGTTGAATTCTTAGCCAAAATTTGACTTGATCTTTTAAATCACTGGTAAAAATTAGATAAAAAAAGAAAATTTGGAGGTAGAAATAGTGTTTATAGGCTTGATTTTTAAAATCAAAAACAAAAAACCAAATGGTTACCATACAAGGCCTAAGTAATTTCTAATTATCATTTGATTCTCATCTGATTACTTTCTAGTATTTTTTGTCATCTGTTAGTTACTTTCTATTTGGTAGAGTATTTTTTTTTATTGTCATTTGATTTCTATCTGATACTAAATAGTTTGCGATTGATATTTGATAACTTGTAGAAATACGAGTTATTATTCTCTTAAAGTTGGAATAATTAGGGTTAAATAATGAGAAATGTATTTATTATAGTAGAAAAGTACAAGAAATTGCATATACACATTCAACACATACAAAAGCATTCCTTTGATTAAAAAAAAAAAAAATTGCACTATTGACATCTTGTAATGCAGGAATTAGGAAAAATTCATCAAGTGTCGTAAAGAAGTTGATGCATGGAGTCATGCATCAGACATCATCCAATGCAAAGTAGATACATTACGCTTGTGCACTTATTGTCAAATCACAAGTTGCAAGTATGACAGATGTGACCAACAACACTTGAACCAATCAGAGCAAAAAACCGCTGAAGCAGTGTATGGAATTTAATGTGTCAAAGCTAAGTTGCCAAGGAGAAGTTGCTTATAAAAAGAGAAGTTGCTAACCTGCAAAGGGGTTAGATAGTTACTTAGCTGCATAATTAGAGAGTTAGAGAATTTCATTGTACATACGTAGAAGTAGAGCTTCAGCTGTCTGTAAGAGAGAAAAAGAGGGAGAATCACCATCTTCACGTTGATCAAGGAGGTGCTGCCGGAGATAGAGCTCGAGAGTGACAACTTCCAGTGCATCCCCACCTCAGTTATAAACAGCAAGCATCAGAACAAGCCAAAGGGATCAAGACATTGAACCCGACGACTTGACTTCTCTTTGTCCCTTACATCTTATTTTCTATTGTTAAACTTGATTGAACTGGGATTCCATAAAGAAAGTTTAATCATTTATTAATTTAATCATGACTTCATCCATCTTTACATTCTTCTACTCATTTTCATCTATCACGAGCAACTAAATATATTTTGCGTGTAGATGAACTAAATGTTAATCTGATACGTTGTATGTGTATGAAGTCTAGCTTGCTTAATATTTACTTAACTTATGTTGCTTGAATCCACTTGATCAATTGATTGAAGTAGAAATAGTGTACTGCTAGAGAAAGTAAGTGACTGTGGAGCTCATTAAGTAAGGGCAACGGATAAATTTAGAGATAGAGTTGGCCAAGCTGTTCACTTGTTCAAACTATCAGTAAACATTTATCTTAGAGAAAGACATGTGGCAACAACATCGAAAGATGTTGGAAATATATTAAGTTAAGAAAAGAACCTGAACGCATCACACATGTACACGTTTAACAAATGCTATTCCCAACCTTGTTTTAATTCACTAATTTAACAAAGGCTTTCTATTTGTAGTTAAGCAATCAATGCATACCATCCTAACGCATACTCCATCTTCCAACCATCCATTTACTCTAGTCTCTTATTTCTTGCATACGTGCCATAGTTAGTGTCGTTTATATACACCACATCTACTCTTACTTAGGAATCCATTTGAAAAAAGTTTACTTAGCCATTTAATATTAGTTCTTACCAAATCCATTTGCATTCGACCCTAGACTTACCAAGAAACTTGAGTTGGATTTGTACTTGAGTCTTTTTCAAGAAAAATTGTACTAAGTAGGGCTAAATTTGTGCCTGAATCATTGAATCTTATCCTAATTGCACCACTTCACAACATAATCATATTCAGCCGTAATGAACAATATCTTAAACTTATTGCTAATTTATTTTCTATTTTACTTAAATGAAACAACAGAAATAGGAAGAACAAGGAAAAAGCAGAAAGCAAAAAGTAAAAAAGAGAACGAAAAAAATTGAGAAATATTTTTTTTAAAAAAAAAAAAGGAAGAAAAGAAAAGAAAAGAAAAAAAAAACAAGAAACAAGAAAAGTATTGGAATAAATAGCATATTATCATATCGTATTTGATTGCATGTTGATTACTGCAAGATTGATTGTTCATTTATTCATGTTTTCGTTTATGTATGTAGTGATTCATGTGTGATACACTATTTCATCAAAAATAAGTTATTGAGTTACTGATTGCATGTTGATTACTATTAGATTGACGGTTGATTCACACATATTTTACTTCATGTATTCAGGATTTGATGTCTGATACACTCATTTCTTAAATTTAAAATAGTGTTGATATACTTTAACAGGATATTTAATAGAAATCATAAGACAATCACAAAATATCAAGAATAATCAGATGACAATTAGATAGCAATCACAAAGTGAGTTACACTTCTCATCTTTTGCCAAAATATGAACTAAATAAAGCCTAAATTAGACCTATATTGACGAATCTACACTCTCAATCTTTTTAAATCACAAAGAAAAAGATTCATCATGAATTAAATAAAAAAAACTATCAAATTGACAAGGAAAACTTTTAGTTAAAACAAAAGAAAACCACCCCCCCACCCACCAAGTTGATTTGGAAGTGTTGATACGATCAATTACTTGATATGAATTAGTGAATATTCACAAACCACGTAGTTATATCTCTTGTCAATCTCCAGTGTAAAACACCTAATTCTGCAGATAGTTCATTCAATTCTATTAATTATAGGGCTAACAATCTCTTAAAAACAAGCTACCAACATCCTCGGTTCTTCCCTTTTTGCCATCATTGATAACACAAAAAATATACTATCTTGATTCGCGTAATTCTAGATTATTCTAGGATTTTATTTGTTTATTATACTGTTTTGTAGATATTGAGCACACAAGAGGTAGAGTCAAGAATTTAGAGACAAACGAGGTTAATTTGAAGCAATCTAGAACAAAAATTAGCAACCAGGATTCAAAAGAGGGAAAATGACCAAAATGTCCCTGTGTGCAATATAGCAATCTTTCACCAAGTGTTGAGCTACATTGAAAGGCAAAATGTTGAGAAGTATAAAATCCCCTCGAAATTCTCTCCCTCTTCCGAAAAATACAGAGTCCACAGCTCCTGTGATTCTCACCCCCTACAGAGAATATAGAGGATTACCTCTTAGTAGTGTCCATATTGAGGGTTGTTCCTATACGAATTTTTCGTGACCATTTGAAGAGGAGAAATTTCATGAAGAAGTTGTTCTTCAAGGGTGAGTTAAATTCCTAACCCTTTTTCCCTTTAATTCTCTTTTAAGAATGCTGCAATTTCTTTTTGTAATACATAATTTTGTTCTGTAAATTTTATTTCTGTGAAAAATCGAAATTAGGACTGATCCTACTTCCGTTGTGGACCTCACAATTCCTTCAAAATGGGCCCGAGGAATATGAGAACTTTTATGTACCCAGACAAGAAAACAACGTCGAGCAACCAATGTTAAAAATTTTCACTTTTTGGAGGCAACCAGGCGACAAATTTTTTTATTGCTTTCTTTTCTTTTAATTACTTTTGAGCTTAGCTTTTTGTTTTTCTTTTATAGGCCCCTATTTTCCCTAGATGAGAAGGAATATCATATGAATTTGTGAGCCAGATATCACCGCCATCCAGTGTACCAAATTTCAGGGAAGTTTTCTATTTCCCTTTCTAATTTTGTCTCTTATTTTCTATTTTTATCACATTGGGGACAATGTTAGATTTTAAGTTGGGGGTGGAGAATGTTTGTATTCTAACTGAAGCCCTTGAGCATTTGAGCTCGGGCTATTTTGTTTGTGTGCTTTTATTCATATTAGTTCATATTTTGTGGTTCGTTATAATGACTAGTCTATGACACACTCCCTTGTGTTTTTAATTTGTATGACATGATGTTTGATGGGAGTAATCATGAGTTTTAGTCATTTAAAAAAAAATTACTTCTCATACACACTTAAGTTCTTTGTCTTTCTACTTTAGGTCGTGCATGCTTAGAATTGTATTACTTAGTCTGTATTTTTGTTGTCACTCTGATGGACCCTACTGATTTGAGAGTGTCTTTCATAATGGGTTGTAATGTAATACTGAGGGAGTAGAAAAATGATTTATATGCCTGCTAAAAATTAGCTGATTTATTTTTGCACTGAAAAGAAAATATCATGAAAAAAAATAGAAAAAATTAACTTGTAATGTTATGCATGACTAGGGGTAGAAAGAGCTATCTTGTTATAGTTCCTTGCAATCTTGTGTGAAAGCTAATGCCCCTAGGTAAAATAAATGTAAGTTTAACGATCCTTGGAGTTAAATTTCAGGCACCTAAGTTGAAATATTATTGTCTTGATTGTTTTGGTACTTGAGGGTTAGTGCATGAGCCAACGTAGGGGGAAAACAAATTGAAGGGTTTTGTACTCACCCTTGCATGAATAAGTCTAAAATTAATTTTAAAGCATGCTTCATTGATCGATTATGATTTGATTTTGTTATTGAGTGCAAATTAAATCCTTGAAGACTGTTGAGGCTTGAGTAATGAACCATGAAACTTGAGTGAGCATTTCATTTGTCTAACTGTGTATTTTATTCTACCTTGCTCAATGATGATCAAGAATTAAGTTTGGGGAGGGGGTGTTCATAGCACTGAAAATGTATTATCTGGATCCGTTTAATTCAAGATTGTTCTAGGATTTTATGTGTTTATTATGTTATTTTGTGGGTATTGAACACTCAAGAGGTAGAATCGAGCATTTGGAATCAAACCGGACTTCAAAGGAGGAAAATGACTAAAAAAACCCCTATGTGCAGTGTAGCAACCCTTCACCAAGCATTGAGCTATGATGAAAGGTAGCATGAAGGCATCACTCCTAGTGTCGTGACCCTCCCATTACGCTGCATTGCTGCGCTAAAAAACAGAATGTTGAAAAGCAGGGCAACTTGGCAATGTTTTCATCAGCGTTGCAATGCTGCGAACACCAAATGCGCGACAATACAATGAAAGCGTTGCAATGTTGTGTCTAGCATTGTCTGAGAGAGCATTTTGCCCGATTTTGACAATTCTAAGCCAAAACTCATGAAATTTCCTTCAAATCAAATTTGATTTGTAATTGTAAATTTTGGTATCATGAGTCGGATTTTATGAATGATTGAAGGCCAAAATGTCAGTTTTTTAGGCTTGTAGGGTTTTCTTTGGATTTTATGAGCTTTATTATGAACACCTTTTGAATCTTGTTGTTTCTTATTGATTTCCATTCTTTGATTTAATTTCTAAAATAAGCATATAGGTGGATTGAATTGACGATTCAATTTTTTTTTTGTATGTTTGTCTTTGCTATGCATGATTTTTACTGTCCATAACTGCATTGAAAACATGCTTAAATCAGTAGTAATAGGTTTTAGTTTGAATTATTGCATGATTTCTAGGTTATCTAGGATCACCTAATTGATAACAAAATCTAATGGAAATGCATTAGGTTAGAATTGGTCATTCCTACTTAATGTGTTAATCAATTCAATAACGTAATGCGATTAACTAAATGAAAGGGTTGGCGTGACAAAATGTAGTTAATTTAGGAATCGACTGAATGTTGATTTTCATCGCGGAGTTTATTAGGGCTTTCCCTACATTTGATTAGGCTTGAGAAATAGTTAATTCAAGAATGTTTGCATGATTAGTTAATGACTAAATTCATAGAAAACCCAACGATCTCTAAACCGACGAAGGTAATCTTGTGTTCGATCTCTCTCTTTCTCAATCTATCTTACTTTTTTGCATTTTAAATTTCCACATTTAGTTCTTCCCGTCAAACGAACAACAAAACCCCCGTTTTTATTGCCTTACAAAAATTTATTTAACTTCGAGAAGTTTCATCTTAGGCTCCCTGTGGTTCGACCTGATCTTGCCACTAAGATTACTCGTTGATTGAAGTGTTAGATTGTAAGAATAAGTATTAATTCATCGGTAGAAAGCGTCGACCACTATACTACCTATCAACCACCCTGTGCTTTACACTCATAAACCTCCCCTTTGAAACAAGCTGCTGCACCAAACAAAACACACAAAATTCAATTCATCAAGCATGACATTAATGCAAAACCCAATAAGCTTTTCAACTTATTGACTTTTTCGCATTTGAATGGTTTTACTATGATTTTTATGTTAGAAGCGTATTGAACAAAATCGTGTGGGAACATCTCTCTCGCGTAGTAGAATTTTCGGTCTCGATCATGGCCATGTAGGAGGATTAAGAGTTGGTGTGACTAGATCGAAGGTGTCTACATCAACTCTGAAAGATAAGACTATTACATCTCTTGAAAGAATATGCAACAACCTAACATCAGATGTAGATGAATTGAAAAACATGGCAGCTTCCTTAATAAAGGACAAGTTAAATTTATCCTAACTTTCCTTATCTATTTAAATTGTGTTTTATATAACATTTTCAATATGTTATTTCTATAGGAAAAAATGAGTGAACAAAATTCTAATAATCCTATTAGAGTAGCAGCATCTACAGATATTCCAACTTCAGTCCTAAGTATCCCACCAGTAAATTCATTTATAAATTTTCTATTCATTTAGTATTCAAAATTATTATTGTTTGAAAATTTTCTAACCATAATATTGGTGAAAAAGAGTGTTACTACCAACATTCTCCATAAGTATTTGCTGCTAGATTGGGGGAGTTCAGGAGAAGTCATTGCTGAAGGTAGATCTATTAGGTAAGAACTTTGTTGGAACATATTTTTTATGACTATATCAAACCTTTTGGATGAATATAGTGTTTTATTTCTTTTGTATGCTACAAATTTGAAGATTTTGGTTATAATTGTGATTGTAGATTTGGATGAAATGTGAATTACATCTTTCTTCATCTAGACAATAATATGAGCAAGGAATTCTACAAATATATGTTTATAATTAATTATACAATAATATTTGCAAAACAAATTGTAAAAACTAAAAAAAATGTTATTAACAAGTGCTATTAAAGATCTAGTATTGTTTTTATTACTACAAACAATGCTATAGAAAGTTCATTAACATTAAAATTCATTCTTGAAGATGGGATGTTTATAGCTTTTTTCCATTGCGAAGAAAAAAATGTTAATAAAATTAAGAGACTTTCAATAGCGTGTTTAAAATCGCTATAGAATGTCTTTTATAATATTTTTTTATTGCTATGAAAACTTTTGATGGTACTTTTTCCGATAGAATGAAACGTTTCCATAGCATTGAATTAAAGTTATAATATGTCGACTTTCTATAGCATTATTAATAGTTGTACAAAAACGCTATGGAAAGTCGTGGACTTTTAATAACATCGGCTACAACAACATTTATACAACGTTATGAAAACTCTTTTGTAGTGTTTTTATAATGTTATTAAAAACGTTATTGAAACATTTTGATAGTATTTTTTATAGCGTTGGAAAAGCGCTATCAAAACATTTCAATAACGTTTTTTAGTGTTGGACAAACACTATTGAAACATTTTGATAGTGCTTTTCTAATGCTATAAAAAAAACACTATCAAAATGTTTCAATAGCGTTTTTTAACGCTGTGAAAAGTTTCTATAGCATCAGATATGTACTATCAAAATGAACTTTTTATAGCATTTTTTATAGTGTTGAAAAAACGTTATGAAAAGTCATGGATTTTAAATAACATAGGCTATGACAGCATTTCGAAAACACTATGGAAAGTGTAGGATAGCGTTTTTTTAATGCTATTGTAGGTGATATCTTGTGTAGTGTTATAAGAGCCCCATTAAAAAACTATTGTTCGAATGGTCACTGGTTCCCAATGCGAGCTCTAGTTCAAGGCAGGCTAGGTAGTAATAGCCCAACAGGAAGAGCTCCTCGCTACACCCCATTTTGTTCAACTGATTTGGATCGAGCCCTAAAGCTTCTAACACCAATTTGAATGAAATCTTCCCTAATTTGAGTACCATTTTGGAGTAATTGAGTGATATATCCCTACAGATTGAGGGTTGTTCTTCAATTCGATAAGAGGATGAAGATGATGAAAAATCGAAGGCAGAGAAGATATAAAATTAAAATCGAAGGCCTGATGCTAAAACCGCATGCGAGAGAAAAATAAAAGAATAAGAAAATCAATGGAACTGATACAAGGGCAATTTAGGAATAAAGAGGAAACAGCTTTGATATTTGAAAAATTTTCCATATCTGCAAAATGACATATACTGATGGCAGGCTTGCAAAATTGTATTTTTTTTAAAGGATAATTATAATGGATAACATTTTTAAAAATAATAACCAAGTATATAATATCATTTAAAAAAAATTGCAAATATAGCCAAATCTATCAGTGATAGACTTCTGTCGTTGATAAACTCTTACCAGTGATATGGTTTATCACTGATAGACTCCTACCAATAATATGGTCTATCACTGATAGACTATTTAAATTTGGTCATATCTGTAATTTTTTTTACATTATGTTATATATATTAATACTTTGGGTCTAATGTCTATATTTGCAACTGTTAATTAAAATTACCACCCGTTGCAAATTTCCTTTTTTAAACTTGTTTTGAAAATTCAAGAATAGTAATAAAAAGTTTTAGAGTTCACGAATATTTTTGAAATAAAGTACTCTGGTTTACATCCAAACTAATGGTAAATAAACTTTTAGACTTTTTGAAAATTTGGTATTATTAAAACTATGGTAACTTGAAGGTATTTTTCAAATGAATTATAAAGCTATGGAGCATTAATTTCTAAAATTTAACATTTCCTAAAACATCTTCCACTTCTTTGCTAGGATGATTTTATGTAATTATTTTTAAATGACAAATCCAAATTTGGGAGGGAAAGGAGAGTGAAAGTAACGCTTCACCAATCAGAATGTTCATCTGAAGAATAATATGATTTTTGCATTAGGTAATAATTCAATAAAATTACACTTTGGGACATAAAGTTTGCTAATTCCCCAAAGAATACAACTTTTGGTTATGTATATAAGCCGATTGGAAATCAAGAAAAAAAAAAAATCAATGTTGAAGTTGGGAGGGTTCAGGAAGATGACCCTTCTGTTGCAGGCTCTTTACAGTTTCATATATGCATTGTTTAATTGGTGTGAACTCCATTCCCAATGACTTTAGCTTCTCCACTGTGTATTTGTAAGGTTTCTTTCTGGGATTTACCTCATCAGAACACCTATAGCAATTCCATCAAATATAACCCATCATTAGTTATCCATATATAATTGGATCAGTACTTGAATTTTCTTAATTTTCAGTAACTGTAGGGAGAGCTGAGATGAAACTTACTTGGTAGGAAGAGGATATTGAGGGAAGAAGTTGGCAAGAATATCAACCAAATCTCCACGATGAAGCATACTCTCAACACAAATATATCTTCCTGATGCTGATGGAGTTTCATAGACCAAAACATGAGCTTTTGCAACATCCTTAACATCAACATAACCTTGAACTGCATTTACATATGTCTTTGCTGAACCAGTCAAATACTTCATTATATGAACCACACTTGCATTCACTCCTTCTTGCAATAGAGGCCCCAATACCAACATTGGGTTTACCACTACAAGATCCACTCCCCTTTCTTTTGCCACTTCCCATGCTGCTTGTTCTGCCTTTGTCTTTGCATAGCAATACCAATTCTGTCCACACAATTTAATTTTCCACACTTCAAATATTTATATACTTTTCTAAGTTGATTAAAGGGCCAAAAGCTAAGTTGTTACCTTGGTGTTCTTGCAAAACTCAAGGTCACTCCAACAAGACTCATCCACCACTGTGTCCGGGCTTCGGTTAGGGTTCATATAGATGGTGCCGATCGATGACGTGAACACCACTCGTCGAACGTTTGCTTCAGCGGCCGCGGTCATGACGTTCTTTGTTCCGATTATGGCTTGCTCTACCTTTTCCTGTAATTGATGTGCATCAATACTATTTTTATTTGTCATATAAAATAAAGCAATTTACTGTAACTCATCAGCTTAATATCAAACGTAGAAAAAGAGAAAAATGATGAAGTGAAGTTCTTACAGGGTCATCAGTCACCGGAGACGCGGTGTGGAAAACACCATGACAGCCCATAATAGCTGCTTTAAGGCTATCAAAATCAAGAAGATCAGCGCTAAATAAAGACAACCTCTCTTTAGCTCCTTCTAAGTTCTTCAAATGGGCATTCTTTTGATCATCTGGATTTCTAACAGTTCCTCTAACGGTGTAGCCCTTCTCAAGAAGAAGCTTTACAAGCCATGAAGCAATGAAGCCTCCAGCGCCGGTGACACACACAATTTGGCCGGAAATTGCAGATGTATCGATCGGCATAGTAGTGGATTTGGAGAAGGAAAAAGGGTTTGTTTTGTTTTGGGGTTTGAAAGAAGAGAATTAATGTATGTGTAAGTTGGAATAATTGAGATTAGATATGGATGCACAAAAATGAGTGGCGCTTTGACTGCTTTTTTATAGGGATAAATGGCAGAACTCACCTACCGGCTACCTCTACTTAATAAAGAAAAACAAAATTTGCAACCTTCTAGTTGGTCAGGTTTCAATTTGAATATCTAATTTTTGTCAAAACCATCGTGCTTCACCGAAGTTGCCTCGGCACACCAAGCTTCAATGAAATTAGTCTTTTTTTCCCTTTTTTTTTTTTTTTTTTAGTTCAAGCTTTCGACTTTTGGTTGATAGTTTATAATCTATATTAGTTGAATTATGTTGATGTTAGTTATTGTTTCCCTCTTTACTTACACTAATTTCTCTAGACAATTTGATATGGTTGTTTATCTAAAATTTAGTCATTTTCATATGTTGTTGCTTTCTTCTCCTAATTTATGTTTCTTTATGTTGTTTTACTTTGATTAAGCTACCCTTTGTCACCTTCCACATTTTAAGTAGGTTATAATATCGTTTTTGTTTTATACTTGGAGTCTTATTTATATTTTAGTCTATATACACTGTTATAATCATTTTTCATTTTTGTACCTACTATTAGTTTATTGTTAACTTTTTTAAAAAAAAAATAGCAAAACAAAATAAAAGTTATTATATTTCTCTTTATTAATTTTAGCAACATATTTACATTGTCTTTTTGGAAATTACTATTGTCAAACTAACTTTAAAAAATTACTTCAAACTAGACTACAAACTAATTTTAACATTTATTAAAAATGCGTTGGGTTAAGTTTACACATTTAAAAATATATTGAATAAAATTAAATGAGAGTGATTAAGATGTCATTCTTACATTTTTTTCTTTTGAAGTTTAATATATGAAAATGAGAAATTTCGAACTTCTAACCTCTTTCACATATATCAATCACATATAGGAAGGAAAAAAAAACCTACTACCGATGAGTCCGACCCATTACGTCAAATTTACCCAAAAGCTTTGTTCAATTTTTTTTCTTTTAAAAACAATCAATCTTTGGTAAAAAAAAAAAAAAATTATGTTCACTCAAAGTCAAACTCGTGTGTCCACTTATCAATTAATCTTAAAAATAAAAGTCTCCAAATACATATTTTTAGTTCTCTAGCTTAAAAGGGAAAAAATGGTTTGACATTCAAATTTCAAAAATAACTTCTTAAATTCCGTAAAAAAAAAAAAGAAAAAAAAAAATCAGTTCTTACCGTATTTTGCTACCTAAATATGTTTAACGTTTACAGAATACTTATGTCAAACTACATTATATATAGGTGGTTAAAACATATATGCAAGAAGTCAGTAAATTAATACATATTCAAAATCAAATAATATATTTGTGAAAAGTAATATAATGGTAAGGATCAAAAGCACTTGTCTACTTTGTGTTAAAAGGTTGAAGTAAGGTTTAATTATAAAGAGTGTTTAATAAATCTCTAAGTCAAACTTTCAATTCTTATCTAATAAATTTTTTTATCTATTTAATATTTTTTAAAAAAATTATAAACCAATTGGGTAAAAAATAAAATTTTAATGTATTAGACACAAAATATAATTTTATCTTTATTAGATCGCTAATATTAAACAATATTAAAAGTTCATAAACTCACCATGCATGTATTTTAACAATAAAACAAATACATTGAAGTAGAGAAATTAAATTAAAATAAACCTAAAGAATGAAAGAACAAAATAGATGTTTTCTTAGTTTCAAGAATAAAAATGAAAAGTAAATAAATAAATAAAAGGTGGGAAGTCTGGTTGTCGGGCATATGGAAAGGAGGGAATTTTCAACGGTGTGCAGTTTTCGTTTGACAAACACAACACAACAAGCCATGTGGCCGTACTACACGACAAACTGGACCTAAATTCCCATGAATTTTTATTAAAGTCATCCATTAAAATAAAATCAGTCAATTTTTGCAGGCCACTATAAACAACAGGTTAGATGTTTACTCGTGCCTCAAAAAATTGAATAAATAAGGTTAGATTTTCTCGTTTTTATTTTAGTAGGAATTTAAGTTTGTTTAGTAAATTATGATGAGTTTGAGATGTAATTAGCATATACTTATTTGATTAAAATATTATTTTAATTCCTAATATTTTGATGTTTGTTCAATTTTAATTTGTATACTTCAAATTGTTTAATTTTAATCTTTCTATATTTTTAATAAATCTGAAATTTAATCTCTCATAATTAATTTTACCGTAATTTGTTATATAATAATAATAATAATTTTAGAATGAAATAGAGTATGTAAAAGGGGTAATTGCAACTTTAATAGAAAAATAAATTGAAAATTTAGAGTGTGTCCCTAGTTTATGCTTTTTTACAAACATGACAAATCCCACTCATGCGGTCATGATTGTTATCTGATTTCTATGTGATTGTTATCTATTCATTTGATATTTATTGTCATATGATTGTTATTTGATTACTATATGATATAGTAGTGGTAGCACCACAGGGAACCTTAGAATTTCTGAGTTAAATGGTTTATAGTCCGTGGGTAACCGGGGGGTTTTGAAGTTTTTTTTTTACGCAAATAAATTTAAATTACATAAAATAAAAGTGCAAATTAAAAGTTGAGAAATTATTTGAGAAAGTCTAGTTGGGTTGTAACGAAAATTTTCTATTCAAGATATTTGATCATTGAATTCTCATTATCAAAATCAATTAATTGTTTACACCTAATCAATTCAATTAGAAAAGCTAATTAAATTGTCCTAAACAACTAACTAGTCCAATTCGAAAAGATGAAAAGCATGCAGATTTAAATTATCCTAATTGCATTAAGGGGTGTTTGGCTCACCAACATGAGTTGAGTTGAGTCGGTATAATATACCAACTCATTGTTTGGCTCGTTGTTTGGCCCACCAACTTTAAAAGTTGATGGAGTTGAGTTGGTATATTTTATCAACACACCCTAACTCTCCCTTCTTCCAATGTTTTTAACACCCATCAACCATTGCCACACTCCGGGAACAAACTCTGGACACCGACAACTACCTCCGATGAAAATTCTGGCGACCAACTCCAGGCTCCGACAACCACCTTCGATGATAATTCCGACGATGAAATCTGGGCTCCAACAACCACCTCTGATGAAAACTCCAACTACTAACTCCAGGCTTCGACAACCATTGCGCGACCAACTCCGACAACCAATTTCGAGCTCTGGCAACCACCTTCAGTGACTCAACTCCGACGACCACCTTCGTGCCACCAACTCTGATGACCAATTTCAAGCTCCGACAATAAACTTCAATGACCAACTCTGACAACCACCTTTGTAGGCTCTGGCAACCACCTCCGACTATAAACTTCGATGAAAAACACCTTCAATGACTGCCTTTGAGCGAGCAACTTCGGCAAACAACTCCAGGCTTCAACAACCACCTCCAACGATAAACTCTGAAAAACCAACTCTAATACCACCTTCATGTGATTAACACTCAGGCTCCAATAGCCACCTCCGACTACAATCTCCAATAAAAATCATCTTCGATGATCAACTTCTACGACCACTTTTGCCCAACTAACTCCGGGATTTAAAAACCACCTCTGATGACAAACTTCGAAAACCAACTCCAATACCACCTTCATGCGACCAACTTCAGGCTCCGACAACCACACCCGACTACAAACTCCAGTGAAAGCATCTTCGATAATCAACGTCGACAACCACTTTCGACAATTATAAGACTGATGATTGTTAACGTATGTTGTAAATGTTGGGCAGTTGGGGTTAAGGCCCTAAAGTCTCGTGTCCTGTAATTTGTAAACAGTTTGTATGAACGCTTGTGTTGTTAATATATGATATTTACTTCACATCCTGTATTTTTGCTCATTTGCTTGTTTTATTTACTTTACCACAAATCAATAAACATAAAATCTTTGGTTATCTGTATGTGACTCAAGCATGTATGTGGTGACATACAAGTAGATCATGTCTTGAGTGATAACCAAAATAGCCTGTAGTATATGGATATAGGAGGGAAACCTTATCCTGGTAACGCTACGAACGCAACCCACTTTGTGGAATGATCACAAGTGTTGTGACTTGTCATAGATGATTTAATCCTGATCATTCGTGTTAGGGACCTGCGAGCAGGGGCGTCCTATACAAAGAGTTTGTATAAGACTTGACCACGAAGTGTTAACGTCTCATTATAAAACACCGTTCATGACAAAGACTTCACTTCACTAGGATGACCATAGGTAACATGACCTCAATCCTAAGTGAGTTGGGAACTCCTGCCATTGAGGGTGATCCTTTGATTTTTATGGGTGCGAGTGGCCAGGTCGCCGACTCAAACCTACTATTTTGGGGATTCGTCTGATTTGGGAGCTGGGAACTCAACTACACAAGATGGAATTCACTTCTTCCTCGAGGTAGGGGTAAGTAGATAAATAGCTCCCTAAGGGCTGATTCTGGGGCTTGAACGATGTGGCGCCACACACCTTCTCTTAGCCCGAGAGGTGTTCGCACATAGTTGGACTATGTTTGTATTGTTCATTAGAGGAATCAGTGGTACTTAAGGAGTGAGATGTAACTACAGAGAAAAAAAAGTAATTTAGCCAAACTGTACTTACGAGCATCTATGAAAGGTCATGTACTCATGATTGGTTATATCCGATGGACACAAAAATATATCTATGGTAAGAAAAGTTCAGCTGTTGGTCTTTAGTGGAATGTCTAACAGTTAACAGATGGTGAATCTCGTGGCTAAAGAGTTTAGTCAGTTATTCACGGACCGTTTGAGCTTCCAGCTACAGGTCTATTAAGTCCTCTGGGTAGCTTGGATAAAGTCAAGAACCAGTGTTTGGGTTAATTTGAAATGTTCAAATTGACAAGAGGAAGTTCGATTATATATGATATATTGGACTGGTTAATTATATATAATAGAATTGGCTAAATGTATGAGATACATTATTTCAGAGGAAATTGATATAAATATGATTTATATCAAGTAGAGGAGAAAATACTATAGTAGATATGTGATATCAAACTATAGGATAAAAATATAATATGATTATATTTATTATTAATTAATTGATTAATTATATGATAATTAAGTCAATTTTATCACGTTCAGACGTGGGTTAGTGGAAATGTGTTGGTTATTGTAACTAATGAAATAAAAATGAAATTGTTTCATTTTGAATAGTTCGTTCAATCAGTCGTCCAAAAGAAAAAGAAGAAGCACGCTGGTCAAAAGAAAACGATCGTTTAAGTAAATCAAGAGCCTATGCGATAGTCGCTCTTCGTCTAGACGATCATCCACCTCGCGCGTAAACGATCGCACACTAGTTCCTACACGGTTCGCATAGCTTCTCTAAACGATCAAAGTGTGTGCCGAGTTTGCTAAACGATCGTATACCATTTCCTAAACGATCATTCAGTAAAACCTACACAATCATGTAGCTTCTCCTAAACAATAAGCATTTTGCTATGCGATAGCGCCCTTTTCCCTCTCGCTTGCTTATCGCCTACACGATCTGGTATTCCTCCTTCCTCTACCAAATTCAACAAAGACCACGCTTTGGGTTCTCACTCCGAGAATACCTAGGACTCTTTTCTGGTGGTGTCGTCCCCGTGACATTCGTGTTCGTGCTGCTGTAGTCGATGCTGCTACTGGGCGTTGGTTGATCGGGTGGAGGGTTCCGCTGTGTTGAGTTCTGAAAATTGAAGATTTTCTTCAACTGGTATAACACTCTCTTCCTTGTTATATCTTGTTCATAGCATGCCGTTAATTAAGATTTGTTTGCATAACTGTGTGTTTGAATGTATAATATGTATTTCGGTCACGGTGAGATCCGAACGATCCGAACGCACTCATGGAACTATTCGGTAAGAGATCCTTCACTAAAGTTGTTGATTATATAAAAAAATATTATTTGTCTACATTAAGTGCAATATTTATACGTAAAAAATTGTAAAAAAATATTTTTATTTGATTGAATTCACATTTCAAATGAGTGTTAAGAATATTTAGACAAAAAGTAAGTATGTAGTTGAACAGTATGTAATACATAAAAAAAACATAAAATGAAAAAAAATTTCCTGTAATATTTTCCAACAAGAATTAGTGAAAGATAAAGATTTGTTCTCTGATGATCTTCCAAATTTAAAGGAATTGAGAGTGAAATTATTGAAGAAATGTGGTGATATTTCATTGGTTGCTAAGATGATGGGAGAGATTTAATTAGAAAAAATCATTACATAGTAAAAATATAGAGAAACAATAGAAAAAATAAGAAAAATAAGAAGATGATAATGAAATTCATGGAGAAGAATTAGAAATCAAATGTTTTGATTTCTATTTGGTTTCTCATTTTATTTACCATATTTCTACCAAAAATTTAATGGGTTAATTTTTTCTCGTTGCCCAAAAAAGAGAGAAAGAAAGAAAAAAAAGTTTTAACAATTAAAAGAAAAAAAATTGCAATCCATATTTTATTTAAATAAAGATGGGTAGAATTACCGAATAAAAAAGTTACAAAACAAAAATAGGAAAAACATATTATTTAGAGTTCAAAAGATTGCATTAGATATCCCAAATATATGAACTCAATCTGCACCTCAAATACAGACATATAAACTCAGGTCAATTAACTCTGCACCCTAAACACAGACATATGAACTCCACAGATATATGAACTCCATAGACATATGAAGTCCATAGACATATGAACTCCAAACATCCTATTTTAACTCAGCGTCCCAAATAACCCTTAAGATCTATGGAACATTGACAGAATATTTAATTTTCAAGCTCCTAGTTAAATATTCGTTTGATCAATTCTAAGTTGATTAGAACAATACTAATTTTAACCAATTCACAAGTTAACCTAACCTATTGCTTCCTACAAATAAACATACAATCAAGTGTCACAAATTGTATATTAATTCAAAGCTATAACCATAAATCCACAAGCATACGATAATATGATCATAATCTCATAAAAGTAAAATTGAATCCAACAATACAATATAGAATTTGGTTCAAAAACTCACAAATACATAAAAATAATATAAAAAAAAAAACTTCTAAAATCCAAGCTAAAATATGTTACCTTAGCCCATAATTAACATAATGGACATCAAGGAATTGTTTTGATACATGAACAGACCAAAAAGACGTAGAAAGCTGAGACAAATCGTGATTAAATCGGCAGAAATCAGAGATAATTTGACCTAGGCGGCTAAAATTGGTATTTACAAAATCTTGATGGTGCCAGACGCTAGGGTAAAATTTATCGTGCCAAAATTTTTACAAATATGGTGCTTTCTATCCTACAACACCGAGCACGATGCCATAGAGCATTGCGACATCGTGCAAGCAAGGCAAAACTCGTAATTTTTGCATTCTCTTTCCTAGTTGATGTAATTAAATTTCTTTTCTACCCATTTTAGCTTCATTTCGCCACTAACACCTAACTCTACCTCTTAAGTACCTAAAATCTATAAAATAGCCAAACAAACACGTGAAATCCAGGAACAATCCTGAATTAAGCAGAAGAATATAGCACATTTTAATGGTATTAAACACCCCCACTTAATTCTTGATCATCCTCGAGTAAGGTATAGTAAAGAACACAGACAAACAAATATATGCTCACTCTAGCTATATTGTTCGTTACTTAAGTCTCAATAGTCTCCTAAATTTTAACTTACATCAACAATGAAATCAATTCATAATCAGACAATGAAACACAATTTAAAATTAATTCTAGACCTATTGATGTAAAAGTGAGTTTAAAGCCCTTCTAATTAAGTCACGATTACTCATAATGGTTTTGAATAGCCCTAAATTTGTTTTCCCCCACACTAGGTCATGCATTAACTATCAAGTGTCGAAAATCAAAGTAGTAATATTTCAACTGAGGTGTCTGAAATTAAACTATAGAGCCCTAAACTTGCATTTGTTTTACCTAGGGACATTAGCTTTCACACATCACTGTAGGAAACTATACTCATTATTTTTTTGTGAGTGTCCTAACTAATAACAGAAAAGGTAGTTCTTTCTACCACTACTCATGCATAACATTACAAGTTTAAAATTTTCTTTTTCATTATATAATCTTTCAGTGCAACATTTAATCTACAAATTTTTAAGTAGACATATAAATAATTTTTTCCCTCAGTATTACATCCTATCATATAAAACACTATCTAATTAGTGGGGTCTATCGAAGTGATAATAAAAATACAAGCTAATAATACAATTCTAAGAATGCAAGACCTAATATAGGTAGACAAAGAATTGAAGCATGCATGTAAAATAAGAAAAAAAAATTAAAAGGGCTAAAAAACATGATTATTCATCTCAGACCTCATTTCATACAAGTCAAAACACAAGAGAGTGCGTCATCAACTAGTCATAATAATGAACCACACAAGATGAGCAAACATGCATATAAAGCACACAAACAAAATAGCCCGAGCTCAGATGCTCAAGGGTTCTAGCCAGAACATAGACATCCCTCACCCCCGATTTAAAATCTAGCATTGTCCCCAATGTGATAAAAAAATTAGAAAACAAAGGACAAAATAAAAAGAAGAGAAATCTTTCCTGAATTTTTTGGCATAAGGA
This sequence comes from Benincasa hispida, assembly GCF_009727055.1. Classification (NCBI taxonomy): domain Eukaryota; kingdom Viridiplantae; phylum Streptophyta; class Magnoliopsida; order Cucurbitales; family Cucurbitaceae; genus Benincasa; species Benincasa hispida. The sequence goes on from NC_052359.1 coordinate 42,726,635, forward strand.
TGGATGTGATATCTGCCTCAATAAGAATAATTCTCTCCAATGGTCTTCCAAACCTTAAGGATTAAGAAACATAGAAAGAATTGAGCTCAAGAAAAATAAAAATAAACAAAAAGGATACTTATACTAAGAAAGCAATAAAGAATGTAAATCCTAGTTTCCTCCACGTAGCCAATGGTTTAAGGTCATTATGCTCGACCTGATTTGTCTTCATCTATACCGTCACAAGTTGGCAAGCCACCACCTCCCACCCCCAACTTAAGAGATTAGCCATTATCCTGAAATTTTGAAGAATTTTTAAAAATAGGATTAGTGATAGTTAGAGAATCCATCATAATTTTTTTTTTCAATTTTTCCTCTCTATTCAATTTGTAAAGATCCTTTGTCCACATCGATGACAACCTTAGTTTTCTTAAGGAAGTGTCTCCTTAATAAAACATATAAATCAAAGGGTGGGAAAGAAGCATTCACATCCAAAACGTAAAAATCAGTAGGGAAAAACAGGCGATTAACTCTAGTAATCATATCCTTAACTAATCCTAATGACTTGACGAGAGAATGGTCAACTAATTGCACCTAAATTCAGAAGGATGCAAGATATGAGACTGGAAATCAAAGAAAACAGAGCAGACATGATATTAATAGCAGACCCTAAATCTAACATGGCATGCTCGAGTTTTCTAATGCCTATCAAACAGGTCACAGAAAACGTACTTGGGTCATCATGTTTAACAAGAAGATTATCTGACAGAACTACCTCCTGCTTGATCACTTCTTTTTTCTTTTCCTCAGTAGAGACCTCAACCTAAACTTTCTTACCTTATCCAACAGGGCTTTCATCACTAGAAGACTGTATGAAATGCACCTCTTCCTTATGCATAACCTTTTTAACAACAACTAATTTGCTAAGGAATGGAGCAACAGGGACATAATAATTTAAATTCAGGTGTGGATCAAAACTTACCCCACGTCTTCTTGGTGAGCATGTCATCTTTTCCTCAACATTCTCAATATCTTCTTCACTTATAACTTTTACTGGCTCAATCACTGGTTCAGAAAAAGGTGTCAGAGAGCTCTCAATGCAGCTTATAGCAGAGATGGCATTCACATTACACATATTGGACACAGGTAAGGAAGGAAGCTTCCCATACCGAGTGTCTAATTTAATGACTGTGTCGGCCAACTAGGAGATTTGGGTGGCCATACACTGCATTTAAATGGCAGTGATATGTTGGAACTACTCCTCGCTCTGCTTGATCAACAAGGTAGACTCAGTCAGACTCTTCACCAAGTTCTCCAAGGGCATACTCGAGCTGCTCTAGCCATGGTTCTCTTGGTTGCCCCAACGGTTGTGATTATACAACGAACCGCTTTGCTGATTCCTAGCACAATTCACCTCAACAGTAGGCTCTTCAGATTGTGCCTTAGAAAAAAAAAAAAACCTGTTTCACAAGAGTAGATAGTTCAACAAGTTTAGTTCTATGTACACTTTTGTATAGATGTGGATCACTGAGTAATGTGATCTCGCATTATGAATTATTGGCTGTTCTCAGCCATAGTGGAAATCAACATCTTGGCCTCAGAGGGAGTTTTACTGACAAGTGCACCACCTGCAACTACATCGATATTATTTTTATCTTACTGAAGCAATCCCTCATAGAAGTAATGGATGAGGAGATGTCTGAGATCTAGTGATTATGGAAATAGACGCAGAGGCACTTGAATCTTTTCCAATACTCATACAGAGATTTCCCTGGATCTTGCAATATGTTGTAAATCTCCTTTCTGATCCTAGTGGTAAGGGATGTAGGGAAGAATTTTTCTACAAACTTCTTTTTTAGGTCTACTCAATGGTGACACTCCCTAATAGTAGATAATAGAGCTAGTTCTTTACATCATCCTTGAGAAAAAACGAGAAGGCTCGCAAATTGAACTGCTCCTAAATTACACCATGGGGACACATGCCATCACACACTATATGGAATTCCTTCAAGTCCTTATGTGGATCCTTACCTGGGCATAAATGGAAAGCAAGAAGTAAGTGAATGAGACAAGTTTTAAGCTTGAAATTACCTATGATCTCAGGTAGGTAATGCAGAGGGTTTGTTGAGTTTGGTCTAGGGTCAAGAGGTCCTACAAAATGCATTCTTCAGGCTGCGCTATTGCTTCTTCTTGTCCTATTTTCTCTTCAAAATGCTCACCTTTTTCAGTGCCTTCTATAAGGATTTGCTATTCCAAGGCGCTTCATTCTCTAGCTTCTCTCCTTCGTCGCCTCTCTTTCTTACCAAACTCTGCAAAACACAACAAAGAATTTTGATCTAGGGAGAATCCGGTCATACAAAGAAAGAAAAATTCAAGAACGAACAAAGAACCGTAAACCTTCTCAAAGAACCATAAACCTTCTCAAAGAAAAATTTCTTGGCTCCCCAACAATGATGCCAATTTGGTCGAGTGAAATTCATCACCAAATTTTGGACCAAATAAAACAATCGTTTCTACCAAATGTGTAGTACTGGTAACACGGGTCGAACACAGGAAACCTTGGAATTTCTCAGTTAAAACGATTCGAAGTTTGAGGGTAACCAGAGGGGGGTTTTGAAGTTCGTTTAATGCAAATTGTTGGCATTTTGGCTCTTAATCTCAAATTAATTAATTAATTAATATTTTGATGATAACAAACCTGATTTTTTTTACTAATAAATTTATTATTTTGAATAATTCATAATGTAGAGTTTGAAACAACGATTCTGACGCATCTTGAATCACCCAAATCAAAGTTCAGATGAAAAAGATATACAAAAAGAAGCGTATCTGAAAAAATATCCGAGATGGTGATGTAGCAAATTAATCATCAAATTGGACCAATTAGAGATTGCCACTTGGAGCTATAGAATGAGTGACACATGGAACTTTAAATTTGCAATTGGTGGATTTTAGTTTTTATTGAAAGAAATTGATTTTGTTAAATAAAAAAATTGAATTTAATATTATTTAATATTTGTGTTTGACAGCTAGTTTATGACAAATGGTGGGCTCTTGTTTTTCTTTTTTTTTGTTAGGTTTTAAAAAAAATGATTTTAAAAAATATATATTATTATATTATTATTTTTGTTTGTGTCTAACAGTTAGTTGAGTATAAATCTCCACCATTCAATTTAACTTTTTGAACAATCCAATAACCCAAATTAAAATATACTTTTTGTCTTACTTCCCTCTCTCTTTATATTTCACCTTCTCCAAATTTAAATCTCCATTCTTTTGCCCTTACTTCCCTCTCTTTTCATTTTAAATCTCCACTTTTTGCCGTTAGATACCACCATTCAATTTATACTTCACCTCCTCCAAATTAAATTGAAAAGAAAAATTAAATTAAAATCCACTTTTTGTCTTACTTCCCTCTCTTTTCATTTTATTCTTGAGAGAAATTTCTATTGTATCATGAGGATTAAAGTGTGACTTCAAATTTGTATATCCCCTCTTTTTAGAGATTTTTATTGTGTGGTTTAAAGCTTCAAAAACAACATTGTAACAGTTGGATCCTAACCCGTAAAAAAGGATCGGGTTTGCTCTTGAACCCGTAAAAGAAATAAGGTAGTGGTTCGACTCTCATCCGTGGAAAGAGTCAAAGGATTTTTTTAATCGAAATCTCAAGAGGCGCTTGGGAAAGTGGATGTAGGTCGAGTTTGATTGAACCACTTTAAAAATTATGGTGTCTTCTCCTCTAATTCTTTACAATTATTTTACATTTAATTTTAATTAGATGATTTTGTTGGTTGAGATTGATTGAGCATATTGTTACATATTTTTTTAATCAATCTTGTTATTTAGTATAAATTAGAGTTTATAATTTAATTTTAAAATATCTAATTAGATCAAATTGAGCATACTTTAATAAAAAAATTTAATTAAACCCTATTCACTCGTCCTCCCCTCTAGGGTTGCCATATCGGTCCAACAATAATACATTTAAATTGCATAAAATAAAAGCACAAATAAAAAAGGAGAAATTGTTCGAGAAAGCCTAGCTTGGGTCATGACGAAATTTTCTCATTCAAGATACTTGATCATTGAGTTATCATTACCAAAATCAATTAATTGCTTACACCTAACCAATTCAATTAGAAAAGCTAATTAAATTGTCCTAAACAACTAACTGGTCCAATTCGAAAAGGTGAAAAGTATGCATATTTAAATTATTCTAATTGCATTAAGATCTAGGGAACGTTGGGTGGAATATTTAACTTTCAAGCGCTTAGATAAATATTCATTTGGTTCAATTCTAAGTTGGTTAGAATAATATTAATCTTAGTCGATTCTCAAGCTAACCTAACCTATTGCTTTCTATGAATCAATATAGAATCAAGTGTCATGACGGGATATTAATTCAAAGCTATAACCATAAATCCACAAGCATAAGATAATATGATCACAATCTCATAAAAACAAAATTGAACATAGCAATACAATAAAGAATTTGGTTCAAAAACTTACAAATATATGAAAATCTGAAAAACTCCTAAAAACCCAAGCTACAAAATATTACCTTAGCCCATAATTGACATAATGGACATCAATAAATTGTTTTGATACATAAACAAACAAAAAATATGTAGAAAACTTAGAGAAATTGTGGTTGAATTAGCTAGAATCGGAGATAATTTGACCTAAGCGATTAAAATTAATATTTATAAAATTGCAAAAGTACCGCGGCGCTAGGGTACAACGTCGTGGCACTGACGGAAGTTTCTCATGCAACAGGTTTGGAGCGTCGTGACGCTCTAAGGCAAAGCTGTGATGTTGTGTGTTTTTCACAAATATGGTGCTTTCTGTCCTACAACATCGAGCACAACACCATACAGCGTTGCAACGCCGTGTAAGTAGAGGTAAAACTTGTAATTTTTGCAGTCTCTTTCCTCGTTAAAGCAATCAAGCTTCGTTTTTACCTGTTTTAGCTCTATTTCGCTACTAGCGCCTAATTCTACCTCTCAAGCATCCGAAACCTATAAAATAACTAAGTAAACATGTGAAATCAAGGAATAATCTTGAATTAAACGGAGCAAGATAGTACCATTTCAGTGCTATAAAATATGAATTAGCCACTAAAAATCTTGAAATTTAGTTTGAAATTCAAAATAATTTTCTCACTCAAGGACGTTAGAAAAACATGTTTACTAATATTCCGTCATCATTTTGTTAGGAAAATTTCTTGTATTTCTAAAATTTATTATCCCAAAAGGAGAACGCCACTAAATTTCCTAAAATAATGTTTGTTTAACAAAAAAAGTCAACTTTGAAGAGTTTCATGTATTTATGGAAATTTCAAAAAATTAGAAACAAAATTTTAGATAGAAATCATGTAATGGAGTAATAAACGCAATCAATTAGATGAATACTTTAAAAAAAAATATATATGTGGTTCTAACCCAGAATACAATATCAAGTACGATATTCCAAACAATATGTATAATAAGTGTGTTAGCTTTTTGGCCTTTAATCTCAAATTAATTAAGTTTAGTTAATTAATTAATTAATATTTTGATAATAACAAACTTATTTTTATTTATTAACAATTTAAGTATTTCGAAGTGTCCATTGCGTAGAGCTCGAAACAATGATTCCAATACAATTTGAATCACCTAAATCGAAGTTCAAATGAAGAAGATATGACCGAAGCAAGCTTAATGAAAAAATGTTTAGCGGATAATGTGGCAAAATTTTTCTCATCAAAGTGGACCAATTGAAAGATGCGACTTGGAGAAATGAAGGAGAAACACATGGTGCGCTTTTGATTTTGGGATTGGTTTTAACAAGAAAATTAATTTTAAAAGTAAATGAATTTAATATTATTTTATATTTGTGTCTAACGGCTAGTTTTGGACACATGATGGATATATGCTTTTTATTGAGTTTTAAAAGAAATGATTTTAAAAGATATATATTATTATATTATTTTTGTTTGTGTCTAATGGCCAGTTGAATTTAAAATCTTCACCATTGATTTTTCTTTTCCAAGATCCAATAGCCCAAATAAAATGTGGTTTTTAGTAATTTTTTTCTTTCTATTCAAACTCTCCTTCTTCTCAACAATTTGAACACCAATTTTACATTATTTTTCAATCCTCCATAACTCAAATCCACATTATTGTTCTCTATCTAAACTTCAACTTTCTTCTTTTGATCTTCTTCTTGAGAGAAATATTTTATGTTATGAGGATTGATTTGTTGTGTGCTACAACTTGTAAATCTACTCTATTGAGAGAGTTATAGTGTGCTCTTTTATTTTCCCACATTTTGTAAGGATTGCCAGAAAAAGAGTTGTTATAATGGTTTGGTCCTCAACCATGGAATGGATCAGGTTTGTTCTTGCTCTTGAAAAAAGAACTGTAGCGGTTCAACTCTAAGCCATGGAAGGAGTCAAGTTTGTAATGACATACCCAAAAGAAGCTTGGAAAGTGGATGTAGCTCGAGTTTGACCGAACCACTATAAAAATCTCCGATATTAATTTCTCTATCCCTATACTACTTTAATTTTATAATTATTGTGTTATTATAGTTTATTACATGAAATTAAGTACAATATTTGTTATTGAAATTTGTTGTTCGTATTTGTTTACTTTGATTGGTAGTTCTTTAATTTGTGTACTTTTACCAATCTTATAATTAGAATTAAATAGAGTACTCAAAAATGTTAGCTTTAGTTTATCAATTATTTTGTATTAAATTTATTGTTTAAATTACTTTCTAGCAAAAAGTTTAATAATTTACTTAATTGGGCCCTCTTAGTGAAAAGTTTTAATTAGTTTTGGAAACTCCATTCACTCCCTCTATGGTCGTCATACTGATCCTACAATTGGTATCAGAGCAAAGAGCTCTTCTACATAAATTATTTTTCAAATATTATTTAGATATATAGAGTATTTTATTAACATTTTGAAAAAATTATTATGAGCTGCTAGAGTTATGGCAACTATAGAAACTCATTGTGTTGATAGACCTCCCTTCTTTGATGGTATGATGCTTGGAAAATAAAATGAAGACTTTTATGCTTGTTATGGATTTCAAGATTTTGTATGCATGTGAGAATGATATAGCTAAATTGGAATTGAATAATTAGTTGCTTACTTATAATGCTAAATCAATAACTAACATATATTGTGCATTAGATAGACAAATATGTGAAACAATTGTACATTTTAATTATGCATGTGACATTTGGAATTTTCTTAATAATATGCTTAGAAAATTCTCCTCGTAGTGCTACTGATCTATTTGATGTGAAGGAGTATTGTACTTCTCAAAATCAAGAAAATTTTCATGAAGTGAAAAAGAAAAAATGTAATCAATCCTCACTGTACTTGATGGCTTGCATTCGAGAATGGCTCCAGAGATGAAAGTGACAAAAATGAGGTAAATTAAAAATCTCTTTCGTATGATGAATTGTATGAAGTTTTCGAAGATATGCAATATGATTTAGAAAAGCTTAGCTCTAAATATGTGAAATTATCAAAGAAATTTAAGACATTGTTTATTGAGAATGAATTTTTGATAAATGAAAATGAGCTAATAATGTATTGTTGTACAATATTGACGATTGTAATGAGAAAATTGCATTGAATGATAGAATTATGCTTCTTGAATAAGAGAATGATGAATTAAAATCTTTGTCATGTGAATTGAAACTTGATTTGAATTATTTGAGAAATGAAAATAAGAAATTTAAATCTTGTTCTTTGGAATTAAATGATGGAATTGCTAGTTTGAAAAATTAAATTATTGATTTGAAAACTAGCAGTATAACATTAGAAAAATAAAAAGTGTATAAGATTAAATTTCTTGAATGTGATGTTGATGAGAAAAATAATCTTTTGCATATGCTTAAAAAGAAAGAATTGCTTGTTACTAAAGAGCTTGAACTTGCGAAAGAGTTATTGTCTCTTGATACACAAAAATTGGATACAATTTTTACCTAATGTGCCTAAAATTGAATTTAAATGGGTCAAAGGATGAAAAAACTAGAAATATTCTTGAAAATTCAAAATTTGTACCTAAACAATTTCATGTTAGATTACGATGTAATGCATTTGGAAAATCAAAGTTTATGGCTAAAGTTGAATTTTGTGAATGAGTATGAAAAGGCTAGAAATGCATTTGAAAAATCAAAGTTGATGGCTAAATATTCCCATATTAAAACTGATTGCATGAATAATGCAAAGTTTGTATCTAGATACGAAAAGGCTAGAAATATCTATGTGAATCCAAAATTTGTGTCTATGTGTCATTATTGTGGAGTTAAAGGTCATATTAGACCAAATTCTTTTAAATTAAAAAATGCTCCTAAAAAGTTCTTGAATAGAAATAAGGTGCAAAATCAATTAGTTAAAAAAAAAAAAAAAATTCTTGTCTAATGTTGATTGTTATTTTTATGGCAAAATTGGTCCTAAATTTTATACTTGTTATTTGCCAAAAATGAATACTAGTAATATTGGAACTAATCTTAAATGAGTTCCAAAATCTTTACTCATTAACAATGAAGTACCCAAGAAATGGGTATAAAAAACTTTTGTTTGAGCCTTCTTTGTAGGTGTGATTCAAGAAGAAAGTGTTGCTTGGACTTCTTTAAATTGGAAATTAATTCATATTTGAGCAACTAAAAACCTTATTTGAATCCAACAAAGAAAAATAGCTTATTTGGTAACCTTAATTTTTTTGGGTTGTTTTTAAATATAAAAAAATAAACCAAAATATTTAAAAAATATGGCAAAATTTTAGAACTATCAATGATAGACGCTGATAGATATTAATAGACTTCTATCAGTGTTTACCAGTGATATTGATAGACACTGATAGAATTCTATCAGTGTCTATCAGCGTCTATCATTGATAGTTCGAAAAAATTGCTATAGCTTGTAAATATTTTCAACAATTTTACAATTTGAAATAATTCTCCATTTTTTTCTTGAGATAATTATGCTTGTGGTATCTCAATTGCTTGATTTTTACTTGAATAATTTCATCTCCTTTAGTGATTTAATGAAAATTGGTACCTTGTGTTGTTACCGTGCTTATATTTATTAGTTAATGTGGCTTTGCTATTATTTGGTATCCTTACTTGTTTTTCAACAGTTGGTGCATTTTATCATATTTGATATTTTGGTTTCTTAACTTTTAATGGAATGATTTTTCTCCTTGGTATTTATTGACATAATTATTGGGGAGTTATACACATTCATATATGAATTTCATATACTTAGATGATGTTGATTCTCCATATTTCTTTATTATTGTGTATCCTTTTTATGCATATTGTTTATCCTTTTAGGAGGAGTAATTATCTTTGGACGAAAAATATGTGTTGAAAATTTATTCGATATTTTCGACCCTCAAGTTGATTTATGTGTTAAATGTCTTTTTGTTCATTATTAAGGGGGAATGTTCAATTGATTTCAAAAGGGAGAGAAATTTGTGAAATTGGTCTTAAAGTTTATACGATACCTCTACAATTTACAATGTAATTACTTATTTCTTTTAGAAGCATGTCAATAGGAGAAGATTTGTAAAATTATGTGTTCATGTTTTTTTAAGAACTTTCATGTTATTATGATATTTTTCTTAATTATCCTTTTTTGATTGATTCCTTAAGGGGGAGTGGTACTAAGAAAAATGAAAGCATGTTGATATTGAATATATTCTTTGGTTCAAGTGACTTAAAATTATATGTGTGTTAATTATACATCAGGAACATATTTCATATCACACTCCACTTTGGGTTTCATTTTTCTTAAGTTGTTTGTCATCATAAAAAAGAGGGAGATTGTTGGCCTTTTGGCCCTTCATCTCAAATTAACTAATTTTAATTAATTAATTAATATTTTTATGATAACAAGCCTAATTTTATTTATTAACAATTTGAGTGTTTTGAAGTGTCCATTGCGTAGACTCGAAACAAAGATTCCAATGCAATTTGAATCACTTAAATCGAAGTTCAAATGAAGAAGATATGATCGAAAGAAGCTTAACGAAAAATCTCGAGTTGATGATGTGACAAAATTTTCCTCATTAAAGTGGACCAATTGAAAGGTGTTGCTTAGAGCAATGTAGGAGTGACACATGTAGGCTCTTGATTTTTGAATTGGTTTTAAAAAGAAAATGAATTTTATTATTATTTTATGTTTATGTCTAACAGCTAGTATTGGAAACATGGTAGACATTAACTTTTTATTGGATTTTAAAAGAAACAATTTTAAAAATAGATATAATTATATTATTTTTGGGAAAATTCTTATAAATAGAAAAATCCTATAAATATTTATATTTTATAGCAAAAAGTTTCAAAAATGTTTTGTACATTAGGAACTTTTTGCTATAAAATGTAAATATTTTTAAATATTTTTTATATTTAAAAAGACCCCGTATTTTTGTTTGCATCTAATGACTAGTTGAGTTTAAAACCCCACCATTAATTTTTCTTTTCCAAGATTTAATGGTCCAAATAAAATGTGGTTTCCAACAATTTTTCCTCTCTATTTAAACTTTCCTTCTTCTCACAATTCGGACACCAATTTTACATTATTTTTCAATCCTCCATAACTCAAAACTACCATTGTTATTCTCTCTCTAAACTCCATTTTCTTCTTTTTATCTTCTTTTTTAGAGAGATATTTTATATTGTAACGATTGGCTTGTGTGCTACAACTTGTAAATCTACACTATTGAGAGAGTTATAAATGTGCTCTTTTATTTTTCCAAATTTTTGTAAGGGTTGGCTCTTGATCTCGAAAAAATTTATTGTAACGATTTGATCCTCAACTGTGAAAAGGATCAGGTTCATTCTTGCTCCCAAAAAAAGAACGTTGTAGCGATTCGACTCTAAGCCGTGAAAAGAGTCAAGTTTGTGGAGACATGCCCAAGAGGAGCTTGGGAAGTGGATGTAGACCGAGTTTGACCGAACCATTATAAAAATCTCTAGTGTTAATTTTTCAAACTCTGTACTACTTTAATTTTTCAATTATTGTGTATAGTTTATTACATGAAATTAATTGCAATATTTGTTCTTGAAATTTATTGTTCATATTTGTTTACTTTGATTGGTAGTTCTATAGTTTGTGTATCTTTTACCAATTTTATTATTAGAATTGAATAGAGTGCTTAAAATTTTTAGTTTTAGTTTATTGATTATTTAAAATTAAATTTATTATTTAAATTACTTTCTAGAAAAAAGTTTATTAATTTGCTTAATTGGGCCCACTTAGTGCAAATTTTTAATTAGTTTTAAGAAACTCTATTCATCCCCTTTAGGGTTATCAAATCGATCCTACAAAGTGGACAACACAAAAGTAAATAGAAAAATAATGACGCGGAGATTGATAACACAATTCGGTGTAAAATCACCTACATCTAAGGTGTTGTCTGCCCAGTGGAAAAAACTTCACTATATAAAGAGTTCAGTAATTACAACGAAAGTACATATCTAATAGACTTCCTCCTCAGTGACTCACATATACCTCCCTCTTCAGTTTCAACTTTTAGCTTCCCCTAAGTTTGAGCTCCCCTCACTTCCACAATAATACTTCTCCAAGCTTTGTATGAGATCCCTAAAAATAAAACAGACTTAGGCTCCGCTTAAAAGTGAGATCTCCTCACATTCATCGTATTTTGACTCTCCCTAAATATGAGTTTTCATTGTCTTCAACATACTTAGGCTCCCCATATATACAATATCAAATCAAAATCCTCTCGAATTCTACAATGAGTGTCAAACCAAAAAGGTCTCAACGAAAAATACCAAGATTTTCAATAACGATACATGGAAGTTGAGACTTAGACAAGCCCTAAGATTAAAACTCTCAATACACACTTTTTATCATATGGCGGCTAACCCTAAAAATGAGTAAGAGTACAATATAAATAAGGCTAGCTATGATAATATATTTATAGAGTGAGTAAATATTCTCTGTAGGAAAATAAGGAAGACGACCACGAAAATTTGTAGATCAAGCAAACAGATAAGGAAAAGATATTATGTCAAAGTTGCTGCTAGACATGAAACAATGTTAATGACACTCTTTGCATGTTGCACAACATATTCTTCGAGTTTTGTCTATAATAAAATCAGCTAACCACACTACAGTCTTGTGATAAAATCAGCCAATCACTCTATAGTAACAAGCTCCCCCTTTGGCTATTTTTTTTTAAGGTAAAACAAACCAATCAAAAAGGCACGACAGTGGAAGAAAATTAACCAGACTAGAGCAGCGCAAACATGATCACAGACCATCAAACAGACAAAATCAACAATCACAACCAAAAACCATCGAGCAAAGAAATCAAACCCATATTAGAACAACCACACTCATTCTCGCCCTTTTGGTTGGCTTACAAAAACAGCCAAAGTTAGCATAATAAGTTGACCATCACCAACAAAAGAAAAAAAATCAGATTACCTCAATCTGACCCAACATTAGAAAAGAGTAATTTTAACTAACAATGAACATATCTTATAACACGTGCCCAGAGCCTTTAGCCTCTGGCCCTGACATAGAGGTCAAAATTACACAAATAATAGATAACCACAACTCAATATTAACTTCAACCATAAGATTAATAGAGAAAAAAAATAACATGCAACTCATGAAACCAAGGCAAGAACCTGCAAGATACAATTTCCAACAAAAGGAGTTTCACACTAGACATAAAAATTTCAGCAGGAAAGAAAAAATAAACCCTCATTAGCCAGTAGAGGAATGCCCTGGACGATCAAAAACACAAGATATCATTGAAAAAAATTAACACTAACATAAGTAACGCTGAGATCGATAATGACAAGCTATACATTCTTAAACCAACGCTTGCGAACACCTTTAGAGAGCCTAATAACAAACTCTCTTCTAGTAGAACAATACTTCAACACAAACATGACATCTTCCCTTTCTCAGATCAACTTTTTAATTATCTTTTTAATTATCATTGTAATCTCTTTGCAAGTTTGATGTCTATCTCTTTCATAAAAATTTCTGTAGAACGACTTGCACAACAATATGCAGCTTACTCTAAAACTAAAAGCAATAACATCTCTAAAAAAAACATATAAAAATGAAGCGACAAGAAAAAAATTGAAAAGAATCACTTCAGTGAATCTGCAACCAAATAAGGAAAGAAAACCAAAGCCAAATATCTGCCCATAAAGCTAGGAACAAAAAGTACAACAAGATAAATAAAACATAATATTATCTACCAACCAAACTCATAAACAACCCATACCAAACAGAGTAACAACACAAACTAAAAAAAAACATATCACAATTTCCAATCGCACAATCGCAACCAACCCAATCTCCCCCTTTTGCCATGAAAAAAACTAGTCAGTAGAAGAGGGCTGAGAAGAAGGCGTATCATTAAAGGATGTATCTCTAATGTCAAGCCTAACACCGACAACAAACAGAATCAACCTTATCTTCAGCATCAATATGATCAGCAGTAAGAATATTAGATATACTAACTTCCTTAAGCCCTTTATATTCTAAACTTTCCATGCTCAAATCCAAAATAGTTTTATTGATAACAAAATCAATACCAACCTTTTCCAAAATTATTTCATTATTGGCACATGCATTCAACTTTGAAATATTTTCATGCATATTCATATCAGAGAGCAAAGGATTGGGAATAATAGGATTAGGTAGCAAAGAATATATTCCTCAAACATAGTTAAATCAGCAACCTGATCTATAATAGCAACACTAGCAGACAATGTCATTGTAGATATGACATTCTCTAACACATTCTCAGAGAAATCATCCAACTGACTAGTTGAAGCAACAATAATAGCTTTATGCACTTTAAAAACACAATCAATACCAGCAGAAGAATTAACAGTATTCTCATAAACAACAAGATCATCAGTTTCTTGGGAATCAATCTCACTATCAACAGAAGTAGTGAATTCAACTTGGTGAACAATCACAGACTTAACATTCTCTATATTTTCAGATGAAATAATAGACATATGACTTATATTTTCAACGCTTCTAATTGGAACAATAGATTTAACAACAGTTCTAGTTGGAGAGTCAAACATTTTACCCAAAGATTCAACAAGAACAATATTATCAATAATGACAACACACAACACATAAAGCTCAACGATGATCTCAGCAGCCACAGTATGACCAATCACAATTTTAACAATAGTAACAATCAAGATAACAGACAACTCAGCATGATTAACAACATGGTTAACACCATCAAGAACCTTAATAGACACAACATGATCAATACAATTCATAGATTCTATCACAATACTATCAACATTATTAAAAATTTGGTCACCACTAACAACCTTAGTTTCTTTAGTCATCATAATCAACATTCTCTTGCTTATAGAAATTAACTCGGCCGACTTTGATTTTTCTTGATCAAATATTTTTGGTTGCTATAAGAAAATTTTGCAAAGATCTAAAAGTGCCCTAAGGGATTCAAATTGAACTACTGCCATAGCTTTCATTTTTTTATTATCATATCCTAGAGAGTAAGTAAGTTCTCTGACCATACTCATTTTAGGCTCAATATGCAGAATCCGAAGTTGCATCATATCAAGAGTCATCTCCTGGAAAATACTATTCTTGCACTTGACTATTTTGATTTTTTGAGGAGAGAGCACAACATCATAGTGCCTAGGAATGACACTACATGATGAACAACATTAGGAGTCCACAAGTAACAGATGAGCGTGTACCTGACATGATAGCCACATTGTCCTTATTGGTCACCAAACATTTATCTTTTTAAAAGCTTACAACAAGACCCTGATCACATAGTTGATTTATGCTTATTAAGTTTATTTTTAATCCTTGAATAGAAGAGCTGAAAAACCAGGATATACCAATTGACCTTTGCCTAAAACTTTTCCTTTTTTTCCATCTCCAAAAGTTACATAACCTAAACCACACGATCGAACTTTTGTAGCAAAATATTTTTCACCTGTCATATGGCGAGAGCAACAATTGACAAAATACAAGTCCTCTCCAGTTGAGGAATGCGTAGAGGTAAAAGCTACATTGCATTTTAAGTTAATTTAGGATAATTCCCCTTTTCTACACCATTCAAGCCTATTCTTTGGAGCACTCCTAGTATTTGGATTGATAGAGTTAACTTTTGTAGAAGTATACCTCTGAGCTCTACATACAGATTTCCATTAAGGTGAAAGCACTAAGGTCGAATATAACCTTCCTTCCCACAAAAGTGACACACTCATCTGTTCTTCATGCCACTGGTTGAGGGATGAGAAATGGGTCATTTATCTATAAACTTCATTTCAGACATATAAGAGTGCTTAGTGGGAACAAATGTGATCTAGGAAGATGATTTACCTTTATAATTGGATTTCTTAAATTTGTTGAACCCAACACCCTTTTCATGTAATACAGGTTTTCCTGTAGTTAAGGTTTTGTTAAGATCATCAGTACTAGAGATCAACATTCAAACAAACTTTGACATCGACTCAAATTCAACTTTTATGCCTTTAACTCTTTCTTCAGCTTAGGAATGGTGCTTAACAGATGATGATTATCTTCTATTGATTTTTCTATTCTTTCCTTTTGAAATGTTAAAACTTTAGAGTTCATCATCCATAGTTGGTAGACTTCTTCAAAAGATAAGTTTTTAGAGGTAACTATATTTTGTTCTATTTCCTTTCTTGCAACAGAAATACATTCATTAGAAGAATCAATCACATTAGAACTTTCAAGAGAAAGACTTCCCATAAGAGCTCGAATTTCTTCATCAGAGTCATTACTTGACTCAATTTCATCATCTGAAAAGGCAGTAGAATATCCTTTATTTTGTCTTCTAAGAAAGTTTGGACATTCAATTTAAAGTGTCCCTCACATTCTCGACTTCTAAATTTTTTTCCTTTGACACCTTGACTACTGCTGGCTCCTTTGTCACTTTTTATTCTCTCTGTGGGAACTTTCGAGAGCTTTGGATCAAGGTTATTGCTGATGTTACTAATGTCCTTGACATGGAAGAACATATAGTTTCCACGAGATGTTGAACGTCTATCCCATTGTTTAAGAGTTTTGCCATAAGGAAAATTGATTCGGCTAGTTTTTCATCAGTTTCTTTGTTCTTGCTCATAGAACTTTCATTGCTCACTAAGGATTAATGTAGTTCCCTTGGACTTCTTCCGATGTTGATCTTCAAGGGACATTTCATATGTTCGAATGGATCCAAATAGTTCACCAACTTTCATGTTGGCAATAACATGGACCTCTTCAATAGTTGTGACCTTCATATCAAATCTATTAGGTAAGGAGCGCAAAACTTTTTGAACAAGTTTCTCCTCTAAAATTTTCTCTTCAAGGGTAAAAGATTCATTGGCAATGTCTAGAAGACGCATGTTATACTCTGCATTAGTTTCATCATCAAGCATCTTCAAAGATTCAAATTTGGTAGTCAAGAGCTGTAGCCATAAAATCTTCACCTTAGATATGCCTTCATGTGCCACAATAAGGATCTCCCACGTTTTCTTAGTAGAAACACATGTATTGGTAAGTTGAAAAAGATCCTTGTCAACTCCATTAAAAGTAGCATTTTGAGAACGAGAATTTCCAAAGGAAGCCTTATCCTCAACTTTAGTCCAGTACTCCTCAAGCATGAGAGAGATCTTGTCATCTTTGTCGGCAACTTGGGGATGTGTCCATTCAGAGACAACTGCCTTCCAAGTTTTACTGTCAGTGGACTTAAGGAAAGCTATCATTCTGGTTTCCCATAGGAGTAATTAGCTCCATCAAGCACAGAAGGACTAGAAATTGATCTACCTTCCTTGATCGATTCCATTGAATTCTCAATGAACGACAGTCAACCTATTGTGATACTAATTAAAAAAATATATGTGGAACTAACACAAAATACAATGTCAAGCACAATGTCACAAACAATATGAATGATAAATGGGCAACACGAAAGCAAACTAAAAAATAACGACATAGAGATTGATAACCTAGTTCAGTACAAAATAACCTCCGTCCAGGGGGCTATATGCCTAGTGGAACAAAATTTCACTATATAAAGGGTTTAGTAATTACAATGAAAGTACTTATATGATAGAATCCCTTTTCAGTGACTCATGAATAGCTTCCTCTTTCATTTCAATTTAGGCACCCTTAAGTTTGAGCTCCCCTCACATCCACAATAATGCTTCTCCAACCTTTGTATGAGATCCACTCAATACAACATACTTAGGCTCCCTCTAAGAGTGAGATCCCCCCACATTCATTTCAACATACTTAGGCTCATCCTAAATACAATATCAAATCAAAATCCTCCGAGGTCTACAATAGCTGTCAAACCAAAAAGGCTTCAATGAAAAATACAAAGATTTTCAATAACAATACATGAAGGTTTAAACTTAAACAAACCCTAAGCTCAAAACTCTCAATACACACTTTTTATCATACGACGGCCAACCCTAAAAATGAATAAGAGTATAATATAAATAAGGCTCGCTATAAGAATATATTTCTGAAGTGAGTAAATATTCTCTGCATGAAAACAAGGAAGGCAGCCATGGAAATCTGTAAATTACGCAGACAAATGAGAAAAAGATATTATATTGAATCTGTTGCCATACATGTGATAATGTCAATGACAAAGTCTTTGACATGTTGCACAACATTATGTCGAGTTTTTCTGTAATAAAATCAGTCAACCACGTTGTAGTCTTTTGATAAAATTAGCCAATCACACTGTAGTAACAATTTTTATCATACAAAATACATAAGCTATGAAGATACTACTATTATTAACTTCCTCTCTTGAGGTTAGGTAATTCTCCTACTTAGAGTTAAAACCTAATATTAATTCATGTATGAGTTTTAAAGAAAAGTAGGGCATGACAATTCTTTTGTTAACTACTCTTAAAAGTATTTCAACATTAATCTATCTCATTGTCACTATGAATAGACTGTTATCCACACTTTCATGCAAGATTCTGCTAATGGTCATGCATTTGTTATTATAATCAAAATTCTACCTTTGATCTCAAGGTAGAACTTCAATCAAAAGAACAATTAATCTTTGATAAGAAGATTAAAAGCGTTAAGCACACATAAGCATATGAATGACTTGATGCACAATATAAATCATCAAATTAATTAATAATATAAATTACAGACGATTCAATATACAATTTCTTAGGTCAAAAAGGTGAAAATACTTAAAAAGCTTTGTCGAACTCAAATAATTCTCATGCTCAAAGTTAAAACCTAACATGTCTGCATGATTTTTAAAGACCAAACAAGTCATTAAACTTCTTCGTGATCACTAAGTGAACCCTATACTTAATTTTCAGGATTACAGATAACTATGCAAATATCATGTTTTAATTTAAGTCCCTTTTTTGTCGAACTAAAACTCAAATCAAAGGTAATTCATTAAATGAAATAAATACTAACAATATTAAGCATTCAATTTGCATTCATGATAATTGCAACATGAGAATATTTATTAAAATTAAATAATAAATTTAAAACATTATTCATAAAATTAGAGTTCCACAACTTAAAACGACTAATTTAAAAAAAAAAAGGAAAAAAAAAAAACCACTAGAACTCTAATAAAAATATCTCAATAAAGTCTAAGGGAAAAGAAAGAACTTTTGACGCCATGCAATGTTCCATTTCCATAGTAACATCCTCAATCTTGAGCCTTGAATTTCTTCTTAACTCTCGAGATGCCACTCAGCAACTCCTTCAAAACACATAAAATATTATGAGACTTTTTTCCGACAATTGGCCTTCACTTGAAATGAAGTTAATAATTCTATTTATTGAGGGGAGAAATAATCCTAATCCTAATCAATTTAGGCTCTTTAAACACTTTAGGAACCTATATGGACTTTAAATTAACTTTTCTATTTGAATCAGAAGATAAAAGATAAAAGTTTGGTTAAAGTCTTCAAGGCAGGTGCGAAGCTGATTTCTTTGTTTATTGTCGTAGCGCCACTGACATATCACCTTGATTCAAAATCTTCGCTTTTATGTTAGAACCCCACAGTGCTGCCCTGCCTTTTCTTCTATGTACTCTTGGAACTTCTTAATTAATCCACTTTAATGTCCGAAAAAGCTCCAATTTATCTGTGAATACTATTGCATAATTAATCAAATACTTGAAATTTAAACAAATTATGACGAGTGAAATTTCAACTATTCATATACAAAAACTAACTAAATGTTAAGGCCTATAAGTGCCATAATAAATATGCCATTTATCAAGCTCTTTACTTCGAAAATGTATACTCACATTGTGACCCCCAGGCTTTTTATTCTAAATGAGGATGTATTTCCTTCATTGGATTCATTTATTTAAAGTGAGTATTGCAGACCATTTAGGATTGCCGCATTTGTGTAATTGAGCAAGACATTTTTCTATATTCTGGCCAAACTATTCTATATCATGTCCTTGCTTATTTGATCACTATTCCATTGTGCGTGTTCTTCATCCATTGAGTGCAACACGTTGAAGAGTTTCAAGGTCTTAGGGAGAGCCTAAGCCATTGTTGCCAGAGAAGGAATTCTCATTCTTAGGAGTAGGCTAAGACTCAGTTTCAAAGAAGGAATTCTCTGTCTTAGGGGGACCTAAGAGTTGTCGATGAAGGGAGTTCGCTGATCCAAAGGAAGATAATCAAGTTGAGAGGAGTCTCGCCCACTGTCGGGTGACGAAGTGTCAGATGTTATACATACTTAGGGGGAGCCTAAGTTTAGTTGAGAGGGAGTCTCACATCTAGGGGGAGTCTATATGCAGTGTGAGTTAAGCTCTATGTGAGCCACTGTAGTAGTTGATGTATTACAGATAAGTACTACGTTGTAAATTGCTTAACTCTTTAATATTAGTAGATTATCTTTCCTAGACTTTCTGCACCCTAGACGTAGATGTTTATCATTGAACTGGGTTACCAACTATTGTGTGCCTTTACTTGTTGTTGGTATTTTCGTTGTTACAATTGTTGTTAATGCTCTCTGTTGTTAATTGATATATCGAGTGGCGAGTCACCCTAACACTTTTTCAGTATAAATATGTGTAGGATTTGTCATTTGTAAGCAAGTCAAGTAAAGTAAAATCATTTACCAGATATTCAAGTTTTTATTTCTCCAAAATTGTGTGATTAAGAGAACAATGTTCTTCTCTTATCTCTTAAGTGGTGTCATGAGAGTCTACTACGTTTCCAACAACTAGTATCTAAGATAAAATCAAAAATAGCATCAAATGGTAACATTTTGCAACCTGACTTCCAAGGTTCAGTAAGAAAAATTTTAATAAGTGGAATGTACAAATTAAAGTGTTATATGACTCACAAGAATTGTTGTTGAAAGATGATACATTAAAGTTAAGAATCAGAACAAGCTCCCTAATCAACAACTTATTGAATGGAAAGAAAATCGTAATAAAGAGAAGAACGTTTATTACATCAAGCTATCAATGAAAGTATCTTCGAAAGAATTTCAACTACTTAAGCAAAGGTAGTTTGGATATTTTGCAATCCACCTATCAATGAGAAAATAAGGTATAGATGGTAAGATTACAAGCTCTTAGATCTGAATTTGATTACAAAGTGACCGAAAGTGTTGAATTTTTCAATCGTATTCTTGCGATTGTCAACAATTTGAGAACAAATAGAGAAAAAATAGGCGATCAAATAGTTGTAGAAAAGATTCTTAGAAGTATGTCGAGAATGTTTGAGCATATTATTATTACATTGAAAAATCAAAAGACTTATATCCATTGTTTTTAAATAATTTGTTAGGTTCTCTTCAATTTCATAAGATTAGATTCAATTAATTTGATGTTAATCCCGAGGAATATTTTTAGATGGAACTTCATTCAGAGGTGATTTTTGTAGAATATGTGGTGGGTGGAAAGCGAGAAGGTGGAAGAAACTATGATAATAGAAATTGTGTGAATTCTTAAAATCAACAAGAAACTCTTCTTCATCTAAAGATAGAGGAGACAAGAATATATGATCATTTTCAAGTAGATTGTTAGGCACCGAGAAAATGAAGATGAAAACTTCACCATAATGCATAAGAAGGAGAAAAATGATGAAGGTGTTTTATTTCTTACATGTAATGCTCAAGACGATAGTTTGGAGCATACATGGTATCTTGATAGTGGTTATAGTAACCACATGATATGAAATAGAATTATATTTATTACTTTGGATGAGTCTCTCCAAAGTGATTTGAAATATTAGATTGCAAGTTAAAGGTTGGGGTGATATTCTCGTTAAGACAAAGAAAGGCACAAAACGAATTTTGGGTGTGTTCTATCTTATAAGTCTAATGCATAATCTTTTGAGTATTGTCAACTACTTCACAAGATCTAAAAGTTTCATTTGAAGGTAATGTGTGTAATCAAACTAATGTTCTTATTGCTAAGGTAAAAATGACTATTCATAAGATATTTCCTCTTAAATTTAATTCACATATGATCAAATCTCTTGTTTTGGTAGAATATTGAAAGATCCATCTTAGCTTTGGTATTTCTTGATATGATCACTTGAATTTCATATCATTATGAAGTATATTGTGTACTTACAGAACATCACCTAGATTTGTTTCCAACTAGTAATGCTTGAAGAGCCTCCATATCTCGTCTTATGCATACAATATCAAGCAGAGGTAAACAATATTTCATAACTTTCATTGATGGTTGGAAGAAAGTTTTCGATTTATTTTCTGAACGAAAAATGCGAAACATTTGAATATTTTAAATCTTCCAAAGTTTTTAGTTGAGAATCAAAATGGTCATAAGATAAAAACTTTGAGATATGACCTTGATGGAGAGTATATAATTTTTTATAAATTTTACAAGGAGCATTATATTCATCATCAAAAGACTATTCAAAGACTCGACAACATAATAGAGTTCTAGAGAGAAAGAATAGAATGATTATGGAGATGGCTAGAAGTATGTTAAAAACCAAAAAGTTATCAAACAAGTTTTGAAAAATGATTTTATTGCATGTACTACTTACATTTTGAATTGAAATCTGGTGGAGAAAACTTGTCGAAGGTTATAACTAACCAAATAAATTTATAAACTGGTCAAGAACTTCAACTACTAGGAAATATTAGTAGCAAGATCAAGTCAATTCATAGAGAGCTATACGTTCTCTTCTAATCAAGGATCAAAGTTCTTTAGGGTAACCAAAGGTCAAGGTTTGTGATTTGTTTTGCAAAGATAAAAGTAAATACATGAAAAGTAAAGGTAAGTATAGTAGAGTAAACCAGTTGAGAAAGGTCTAGCTTTGGTGTTTGGAACCACCCATGTAATTAGCTATTCATTGGACACTAAAGATAATCATCAAAATCATGCAAGTATTTAGGCAACATATTTAGTAATGCTAAATGGAAGTCTAGAATACTTAATCAATCAGCACATTTAGATATAATGCATCTTAAACATGTCAATCAATCACATTAAGTTCTAGGAATGAAGCTAATTAACACGATTAATTATTAAGTAATACTTAAGTAGTCTAACCGATTTTAATTTATTCTTGAACTTAACTAATCATGCAATTCTGTGATTAATTGTTGTCTCTACTTAGTTAACGAAGGAGTAGTGATAATTCAAGGTCTAATTCTCTAAATAAAATGAGGTAGAAATAGTTGTGGTACTTAACTAAATCAATAACCTAATCCAGTAGACAATATTCGAACTCAATCGCTATTGCAGTTTTACATGGTTTAAAAATTGCGCAACAACCACCAAAAACACGCAAAAGACAGAAATCGGCCTACAATATAAAACTTTAAAAAAACGAGTACAAATAATAATAATATAATAATAATAATAATAATAACTCGAACCTACGTGGAAACAAGGGATGCCCTAATACCCAATGTTCCACACAAAGATAAATAACATGAATTTACTTATATATACTATTAACTATATTACTTGAAATTTATATTAATGATGATTTGAGGAGCACGTGTCCCTAGCCCCTATATGGATCTGCCACATATTACATATTAGGAAATGGAAATCCCGATCTATATACTAATTAAATACATTTGCATTATATTTATGTGTGTATATATAAGAAATAGGGATACCAAGATCTATATATTTTCTCTGTCCCCCTCTTTCTTTACATTTTGTACTTTCTCTGTAGGATATATTTTCAGTTGAGTTAATTGGTCTTAGGAAGTGGAAAATGACCCTTCTCTTGAAGGCTCTTCACAGTTTCATATATGCATTCCTTCACAGGTATGTACTCCATGCCCAAGTCCTTGAGCTTTTTGACACTATATTTGTAAGGTTTCTTCTTAGGGTTCACCTGATCAGAGCACCTACCATTCCATATCAAATACAATTTCTTCATTAAAAAAAGAGTCAAAGATATATTAAAACCTTTTTGGTTTCAAATCTATTAATGTGTGATATAATTAAATTTACTGTAATCTCAAGAGATTAAAGAATCTTGTATTGAAACTTTTCTTAAAAAAATAAAAAAGTCTTCTATTCAACCACATAAAATGTAGACTATATGTTGTATATTATAATATAAATATAATTAAATTTTACTATAATCCAACCTTAAGGTCAATGGGTGATTATTATAAATTACCATAATTATTCTAAGGGTAAATTATGAAGAAAAAATATATCCCTGATGCTTCTCATTTCTTTATTTAAATAATACCTTCCAAGTTACAAAATTATTTTTGACCTTTAAATTTATAAACATTTCAAAATTTTCTTTAAAGTTAATTTTTTTAAAAAAATTTTTGGATTAAAGTTGATGTTAAAATCTTGTGATCATATAGTCTCAAAAATAGGTAACGACTCAAATTTTCGTTTTGGATTAATTACTATTACAACTACGCACAATTCTAAGCCACAATCTCCACTAAACTTCTAAGGTTGATTTATATTACAATAGTAATTTTAAATCTTTTATGAAAAGCTAAATATGGTATTGCAATATTTTGTACGAGGAAAATATACACTTTTGGTTTATAAAGTTTGAGTTTGATAGCATTTTGGTACTCGGCTCCATTGAATAAGAAAACAATAATGACGAAAATGATAGTATTCATATATCTATATATATATATATATTCAATAAGTTTTTTTAAAAGAAAAAAATCTGATCATATTATATTTACATATCTTTTGAAAGTGAGATTCATTTGTTTTTGTTTTTACCAAATATTTAGATTAGATTACCCTTTTTTTAGTTTACCAAAACTTTCTTCTGAATTATGAAGCACAATTAATGTTTACTAATGTCTTTTAAATATATATTTCAAATTTGTATTCCTAAAAAATTGTTATTGACACATTAAAAAATTTGAAAAAGAGTCAAAGATTAATTTTGAAGACTCAATGTGTAAATTAGAAATCATCAACGATTCTTTTGTCATTCAAGCTTTCACATGGTCAATATATGAGTCTAAACCAACCTGTTGCTCTTTTTAATATTGTTCCTTATCAATCATTTTATGGGGGGAAAAAAACTAACAAACAAAAATTAAATATCTAATATATCTCATGTTCACACACCAAGAATTCATATGATTAAGAAAATTATTGATAAAAACTAAATAAAAGCTCAACTAGAATTTGTATTCAATTGATATAGACATACTTAGCTTGTGGAATTTTGAAGCTTTTTTTTTTTTCCTCTCTTTTTTAATCAAATTGAAACTTGAAAGTCACTACCAACCAAAAAAAAAAGGAAGGTTAATGCCAAATCTTTTAGGGGTAGTTGAGTTGCACCAAGAAGTCATACTTGGGTTCTTTTTCTTTGTTTCTCTACCAAACACACATGACAAAAGGCCATAATAATAATAATAATTCTACACCCATTTGCCTACCAATTTTTATGGGTCAACAAGAACTTGAAAATTGAACCTCTTCAAATTATTTAACTATATCTTCAGTTTATATAGGTACTACTTTTGAATCCTTTGGAATTTGTCCTTTTTTTTATTTTATCTTTTAAGCTTTGGATATTTTAATTTGATCCACCATTCTATTTTTAGAAAAAATAACAAAATTAATTTCTACCAATAATTATATTGAAATAAAATACAGTGACAGTTAAGCTAATGTCATACACTTTTTGCCATTTGAACTTTTCTACTTAGTATCTGAGTTTTTGAAACTGAATACTTTTATCTATTCCGAATAATTTTTTTTTCTCTAACATTCTAACTCCTAATATTTAAATCAAATAATTTTAGTGGGAGATTTTTTTTTGGGATAATCCATTCACAGGCGCATTTATGATTGATGATTCACATTTCATAAATAAATGAATTTTAACTTTCTGCTTATATCATAGCACACTACTGCATTTTATAACGTATCGCGTAAGGGATGGCCAAGTCTATCGCGACTCTAACGCGATGTCATCCCTATCGTGATAAAATCTTTCTGTTGTGTTTTCTTCATTTTTCTCATAGTTTGTTGGGGATCGTGATAGAGACGATCATCGAGTTAGGGCTGCACAGCCATCCTTAACGTGATACCTTACAAAATGTATAAGTTCAAAATGTATAAGTTTGTTGTATTTTCCCCATTTTTCTCACAATTTGTTGTAAAAAAGTTTATTGTGATAGAGATGACCATCGCGTTAGAACTATGATAGACTTGTCATCCCTAAGGCGATATGTTATAAAATGTTGTGGTGCGTTATGACGTAAGTAGAAGGTTAGAATTCATACGTTTGTGAGAGACAAATCCTTAATTATAAAAAACTGGGGGAATAGGTCATCCATACCAAAAAAAAAAAAAAAAAAAAAAAAAAACTCTTTAGTGGGTCTATTTTTTAAAATTTAAATTTAGTCCAACAAAAAAGATTGGATTCAAACTTACTTGGTAGGAATGGGATACTCAGGGAAGAACTTGGCCAAAATTTCAACCAATTCTCCTCGATGAAGCATAGTTTCGACACAAATGTATCTTCCAAAGGCAGAGGGTGTCTCATACACCAACAAGTGAGCTTTTGCAACATCCTTAACATGAACATAACCTATTTTTTTGCATAAACATACAAAGCAATTTAAGAATGTCAATTAATTTAAGCATGAATATAGAAAAAAACAGAAATATATAACCTTGAACAGCGTTGACATATGTCTTGACTGAGCCTGTCAAGTACTTCATTATATGAGCTACACTTGCATTTACTGTTTGTTGTAATAATGGTCCAAGAACCAACATTGGATTGACCACTACTAGATCCACCCCTTTCTCTTCTGCCATTGCCCATGCTGTTTGCTCTGCCACTGTTTTTGCATAACAATACCAGTTCTGGCCAAAGTAATTTTCAAGAGAATTGAGGTCATTTTTAATTTGGAGATTGTTTTTTAAGGGGTAAAATGTAATTACAAGAAAATTCTACAACGTATTTGTAAAACACCCTTGCTATATTTGTAAAACAACCCTCTAATATATATATATATATATAATTGAAATAATGTATTTACTCCCGTGAATATAGTTAAACCACACCAAAATTGAAACTTATGAAACAATATTTTACTTCCACTCAACCGTTGATTTTGTTAAAGAGTTATAATAATACTAATTCAATATTATGATAATATTAGGAGGATTCCAACAAAAGAATTCATACTCTAGTGCCATGTTACAAGCATCAATCAACCAAAAAGATAAAGCTCGAATCTTATTGAATGACCAAATTGAATCATTACAAATGCTTAAAGTTTAAAGGTAAAAAATTAAATGATTATAATTTTCAAATGATAATCAAATGATCATAAAAAAATCAAATGGAATTAAATGATTATCTTAATCTTAATTTTTAGATTAAGATTAATTATAAATAACGACAATAATTGTTTTTTTTTTTATTTCTTTTCGGAATTTTCTTTCCTCTAACGTGATAGTAAATTAAATTAATGAAATTATAAAAAGAGAAAGTAAAATAAAAGGGAAAGAAAAAAGAGTCAATGACAAAAGTTGAAATGGTACGTTAATTACCTTTGTATTTTTGCAAAAGTCAAGGTCACTCCAACAAGACTCATCCACCACCGTGTCGGGGCTCCGATTAGGATTCATGTATATAGTTCCAATCGACGATGTGAATACCACTCGCCGGACCTTGGCCTCCGCCACCGCCATTATAACATTCTTCGTCCCAATTATTGCCTGCTCTACCTTTTCCTACGAAATTCAATAAACTACCACTAAATTACACCTTAATATTAACTGAAGAAATAATGATATTATTATTATATGGATCGTGGATCAAACACAAAGTGTTTTATTATGATGCCATGATAAATTATATTACGATAAAACATAAAAATTCATGTTGATAGACTTTGGTATTTGTTTAATCATTTATTTGTATTCTTAGTATTCTTCATCAAAAATTTAATCTTCAACTTTAAAGGAATGAACGTACATGTCTAATAAGTTACTATCAATATTCCCGATAGACTCATCTCCAATAAAAAAAAATTGCCATAGAAAAAGTAATAAATTGGTTTTAGAAAGAGAGAATTTTACATCCTGATTTTTGTATACATTATGTTTCAATTCTTCAAATTTAAATGGCAGAGATAAATTTAAGAGAAAAAAAAATAACACAAACATAATGTTGGGTATATTTTATGTTTACCTTTTAATTAAAATCAATTTAAGGGAGGAGTGGATCTTTTTGTCAAATTGAGCAAAAGTGTATGCAAGTTCTAATTTAACATAAAAATAAATAAATAAATAAATACAAAAAGAGACTGAATTTTTTAGCTTTTGTTTCAATTAGCATTAAATATTGATACATTGATATAATTGAATTTATCCATATTCATCAACTTTAACTTTTAAGATAAAACTTGATTTAACATAAAATTAGAGTAATTAAAATATCAATAAATTAAATAGCTCATAGATTAAGATTTAACATGGTATCAAAATAAGAAATCTAATATATATAATATCATTTTCTCTTCCATTAATATTGATTACACTTCTTTTAACTTCTACCAAATTTTCAAACTAAATGAGAATGGTTGAGACATTGATATAATTAAATTCACTATAAGCTTTTGCGTGTGATTTAACACTGATTTCAAAATTTGAAGTTAATAATTACGTAATATTATTTGGAATGTCTGGTGGGATAGAAAGAGCGAGGCACTTACTGGGTCATCGGTCACCGGAGACGCCGTGTGGAAAACACCATCGCAACCGGTAATGGCGGCTCTAAGGCTCTCGAAATCAAGAAGATCGGCACCGTACAACGTCAACCTTTCCTCAGCTCCATCCAACTCTTTCAAATGAGCATTCTTTCGATCGTCTTTGTGTAAAAAAAAAAACAAAAAAATAAAAAAATAAAAAAAAATAAAAAAATATAGGGAAAAAAAGCAACATTTAATCATTGTAAAACACAGATAAAAAAAAGTTTGCAGAATCAAATTAAAAAAGTATAAATAAGGAATATCTCGTTTGATTTTCTGTTTTTAAAAATTAAGCTTACGAGCAATACCAATTCTATGCATAATTAAATTTAGAAAAAAAAATTATGGTCCTTAGATTTTGGGTCTAGTTTCTATTTAATCCCTAAATTTTAAAATGTTACACATTTAACCCTTAAGTTTTGAGTTTTGTTTTAATTTAGTCCATAGGTTTTGACATTTGACTTCTACTTCAATTTGGTCCCTATGTCTCGAGATTTACACTTTTAATCTTAATTTTCACTAAATATTTACTTTCCGTTTTTTGGAGTTAATTTATGTTAATAAATTAAAAAAAAAAAGTTAAAAGAATTATAATTAATTAAGTTTCACTATTTTTATCAATTTTAAAATAAACACAAAATTTGACTTCTAATTATTTTTAATTTATTAATAGAATTGACGTCAATGATTGAAAGTAAGTATTTAATGAAAAATTGAGGTTGAAAATGTAAAATTTTGAAATCCATGGATCAAATTGAAACAAAATTGAAATCTGAAGGGTAAATTTGTAACATTTTGAAACTTATGGACTAAATTGAAATAAAACTCAAAATCTAAGGACTAAATATGTAATATTTTAAAATTTTGGAACCAAATAAAAATTAGAGCCAAAACCTAGGGACTAAGAAGGTAAATTTTTATGTTTTGTTATTTATGGCTAATCTTTTTTAAAAATTAAACCAAAATCTGAAAACTTAAAAAATGAATTTTTATTTTTAGAATTTGAGAAGAAATTAAAGAGTTTCTTTTAACAAAGGTGAAAATAATAATTTGAAAAGGGAGGAAAACAATCATAAATCTCAAAAACAAAAAAGTTAAAAACAAAATTGTTTTCAAATGGGTCATTTGCTTTTGGTTTTTGAATTTTTCGTTTTTCAAAACTATGTTTATAAACACTACTTTTAACTTATTGGTTTATTTGGTTTGTTGTCTATATTTTAGAAGTGTTTTCAAAATTTAAGTAAAATTTTGAAAGCCAATCTCCTTTTTCATAATCATTTGGATTTTTAAAAATTAAGCTTGTATACATTCTTTAAGAGTGTTTTCAAACATCAAACGTTTTGAAAACTCAAAATTAGCTAGTTTTCACAAAAAAAAAATATATATATATATATATATTTTTAGAATTTGGCTAAAAAGTCAAATGTCTAGTAACAAGAGAAAATAAATGATAAAAAAAAAAAAATTCAAATAATAAAATTGCTGAAAATATTTATAAAACATAATAAAATTTTAGAATCTATTCATGATAGATAAGGATAGATTTCTATGATTGATTATGAGTGACATTAATTGATAGAACAGTTTAAACGCAACTACCTGGATATCTTACAGTGCCTCTAACAGTGTAACCCTTCTCGAGAAGAAGCTTCACAAGCCAAGAGGCAATGAAGCCACCGGCACCGGTGACACAAACAATTTGACCGGAAGATACGGCAGCGGCGAGGGGCATTTTGGACAGGTGGGAATGGTTGGTTATAAATGAGGACGTTAAGAGTGGGTGAGAGAAGGGATTGATGAAGAGCCAAATGTAGAGTGGAATGGAACCACAACAAAATGACTAAGCATTTTGGTCTGTTTTTATAAGGCCAAAAAGAAGGCTTTACTAGAAGAATTCTCTCATCTCATACACCTACTCCTACTACGACCTTTTACTTTTTAGACTCTACGTTCATTTATTACTTTAGGTCATAGTTTTTTTTTTTTTTTTTTTTTACCTTTACCTCAATTGTAACTTTTTTTTTAATTGTTATTTTTCTAATTCAGTTAAATTATAAAGGGTAGTTGGATAGTTGATATCTTAACTATTGAGAACTAAGTTCAGGTTAGATCCATTTACATTGAATCAATTTATACTAGGTTTTTCTTTTTTTTTTTAAAACAGAAAAAAAAGAAAATATAAAACATTAGGTGATAAGGCTTTTGCCCAAAATTATTTCTATTTTAAAAATTTTATCTTTTGGTTTTTAAAATAATTAAATTCTATATTCTATATTTGACCTTTTAAGCTTTCAAATATTTTAGATATAGTTCTTCAAAATAAAATATTTTAGATAAGTTTAAAATAAATTCTTTGAGTTTTACCGATTGATTTTTGAGTTGGTTATATTTGTTCAAATGTTTATGGTAGATGTCTCGGAACATGTCTCAAAGGTTATCTCACCGGATATTATTTCTACATAATATTTCTTTTCTTATTTGATATATTCTGTGGTTTATTTTCTCTGAGATATTTTTCTTATTTATGGTATGCCGAATTTAACTGGGATATTTTTCCATCTTTTCCATTGTGCTATTTAAGATGAAGAAGTCATCTTGCTAGGGTTGTCGCATGTTTGTGAGAACAATATTATTATGTGTTGACATAAGAATAAAGCTCTCTATGTTTTTCTTTTTCGAAGTTTGAAAAACAAGAAATAATTTAGTTGTTGGCAGCTGGGTGTATTTTTTTTCTTGAGGTACTAGAATCATTCTTGAGAAACGTTCTTTTAATTTTTTAGGGAGAGCCTAAGAAATTGTTGATTGAGAATGGATTTTCATCCTTAGGGAGATCCTAAAGTAATATTAATAGAGAAAGAGTTCTCAAACTTAATGGGAGTCGAAGTTCTTCAAGTGAAGGTGAATTCACAATGAGGAGGAAAGATAACATTGTGGTGAGAGGGAGTCTCACATACTTGAAGGAAGCATAAGTGTTTTCTTCACTAATATCCACATAGAAGGAGTCTCACACCTCGAGGGAGCCTAGGGCACCAAAAATCTGTTGTCTTGCTTCGCTTAATTTAGGATTGTTCCTATATTTTGCGTGTTTATTTTGTGATTTTATAGGTTTCGAGCATTTAAGAGGTAGATTAAGGCGTTGGAGACAAAATGGAGCTAAAACGATCCAAAACGGAGCTTAATTACATCAATCGGGAAAGAAAAAGTGAAGACCGTTTGACCCTTGCTTGCACAATGCCCTATGGCGCCATGCTCGACGCTGTAAGATAAATGCCTCAAATTCGTGCAGAGCACATAGGACTACGATGCTGCCTTGGGGCGTCGCGGGCCTTTAAACTTTCATTCGCACAGATACTTGTCAGTGTCACAGGTTTATCATCTCATATCCCAGTCGAATTTACACAGTTTTATCTCCAATTTTCATCTATTCTCAATTCTTGAGTGTACCAAAACAATTCCTTGAAGTCCATCATGAATATTATGGTCTAAGATAACATTTTCTAACTTATAGGCATTGAGTAGACTTCCTCATGCTGGTAATCTTATGAGATTTTGATCCCTTTTTGTGATTTTCTATATTGTTCTTAATTCCTTCTCCAATTTTGAATGATTATTGATTGTATTTCTGCTTCAGGATATATGATTAATGGCTAGATTTTAATTTGTAGTACGTGAGAATGTTAATCTGGTATAGCAATACGTTAAATTAGCTTATATGCTGTAAATCAAACTTAACGTACATTGTCTAACTAACGTATGAAGGAAATAAATTGCAAGAAAAGACTGAATTCAAATAATCAAAACTATCTAGACTAGGCTTCAGACTCCCAGGTTGAAATTTGATCATAGATTCATCATATGATTCCTATATTGTCTAGCTTAACCATCTCACCTAGAAAAGCTAGGAGAGGGTCCAAGTTATCAAATTAATCAAATTGATTAGATGTAATGCATCTTAATTAAACCTGCGAAGTTGAAGACAAACAAACTAAATTTCAAACCCCCTGGTTACCTTGGGCTATCAATCGTATAATTGAGAAATTCTTTGGTTCTTATGTTCGACCTATGCTACCATTACTATATATTCAGTGGAAGCGGTCTAAATTATTTTGTTCAAAATTAGGGGACAAATTCCACCGACCACTAGGTGATTCAATAAGTTAGGCACTACATGTGTCACTGTAATTATTTGTAAACGTTTGACTTTTCTATATTAGTGAATTTATTTTCTTGGACACACTGTCGCTAGACATAGGTAGTATATCGTCAAATTAGATTATCAAATTATGTATGTTCTTCTTTTGATTTCAAGTTTACACTTTACTTGTTCTCTCTGTAATTACTAGGACTCTTTACTTTACATTTTGTGTAATGTGCAATGGATTTCTTTGAAATTTCATATCATAAATCTTAAAATTGTGCGGAAAAACTCTTTATTTATCTATTTTTATATTGATTGTTTAATAAAAAATTAAGTGTTAGTTTTGGACTTCATAACTTCACCAACAGCTTCGAATATATATGTTCAATTGTTCATGGAGACATTTATTGGGTAAATGAACAAAAAGACGTGTAGGAAAAAGGAACAAACAAAAGATGTGATTATTTCAATTATTTCAATTTTTGGTTTAGTATAATAATAATAAGAGTAAATTGTGGAAACAAGCATAGCTTAATTGACATTAAATATGTGTTAGTTACTAAATAGATCTTCTAATCTTCCACAATTATGGCTTTATTATAAAAAAGATAATAATAATAATAAACAATAAGAGCAAGGACGGCCAAAATAGTTTTTCTTCCCTTAAAAAACATATTTTTTTTCTTGATGGAATATTTAGAAACTAAGATTTTTTTTTTCTAGGTTTAGAAACTAAGTTAGAATAAATATATAAAGGTTCGGAAATATATATATATATATAGAAGTTCGAAAATCAAAAAAGTAGAATTTAAACTTTTTTAAACTTCCAAATTGACCCTTTATTTTTATTATTATTATTTCAAAGTTACTTATTTGGTAATGACATGAGAATCAAATAATCTGCTGAATGGAAATATTTATAGTTCCAAAAGAAAAAAAAATGAAAACTCCTATAAAGTTGTATTAAAAGAAGATGCATCAATACGATTACAAAAATGTGGATAACTTAATTGGTATAGTGTTTGTACTATTAATTTTAAAGTTAAAGATTTAATTTCCCTCCCTTACAAGTTTTAAAAAAATTGTATTGATTATTTAGCTCTAAGTAGTCCACATGGAGGAACTATATAGTGTATTTCTTTACATCTTGGAATAAAACTCATAAATAATGTAGAGAAAAGAGATTGTGATCGAATAGAGTAAAATTGCAATTAAAGTAGATTGAGAATAATAATAATGAAGAAGAAGAGATGAGAGAACAACACAATGATTTTACATGAAAAACCCCTAAACAAATTAGGGTAAAGACTACAGGCATGGATAGAAGAATTCCACTATATGAAAATATGAGTTACAAACTTTCTTTTTTATAGAGGAACACCAAGCTCTCTTACAAGAAGAAACTCTCTCTATTTTACCTCACTCATTTGTGGGAAATTTTGGAATGGTTTGGTAACCATGGGTCCTCGCCTATTTATAGCCCAAAGAACTTTGGCCATCAAGTAAATCCAATGGCTCCAAATTGTTCTTGATAGATGTGAATAATCCAATGACTCCAATTGTCTTAGAGCGACGTGAAAGATCTAACGACCATAAATTGATCTTAGACAACGTGTAAGATCCAATGACCCAAAATTATCTCCAAGAAACTTCTTGATAATAAATAAGCTTCTTGAAAAATCTTTGATAATTATCCAACAAATAATATAAATATGATAAGCTACATTCGAAAATACAATTGAAGCTTGTGTGGTAGGTGTCCTCGAACTCAAGACTCCGACTAGAAGTCTTTATTCACCAAACTCATATTAATTGTTCTAAGAAAACGACATATTAACTCTATTTTCAAAAATGTAGTTGGATGTGTCTCTCTTCTATGAACTAGTTTGTGGAATACGGAATTTACAATTAGACATAGACACGTCGCAAAATTTAGAGCGACATTTATAAAAGACAATAATTTATTTGGTTTATAAAAGGGTTTGGTAAGTTTGTTACAAATTCGACAATACATTTCTAGATACATTTTTAATATATGAATTTTTAATTCCTAAATATATACACTTTTAGATATATATATAGAGATGTCTAATTTTTCTACGATGACGGAATCTCGTAAGACTGGATTCTCCAATTAGACAGGAAATGTGGGAGGGAGTGGGGGAAAAATTTCTCTATGAGCTAAACAGGGACGGGGACGAGGAATGCATTCCTTGCCCCTGCTCCTACCCCGTTCCCCATCCCCACCCTAGTTAGCATAGTATAATTATCTAATGTTTTCTATTATTATTATATAAATATTACATTTAAATGTCAAGTTGGATGGTTTATTGGTCAAGATAATGAATATATTTAAATTTAGATTTTATATATGAATATTTTAATTTATATTTATTTCTTTGTACTAAAAAAATTGATTAGTTTTTAGGCCAAAATTTTAGTAATTTATCTTTAAATTCAAATTGTTATATAAAACTAGCCATAATCAATAATTTAATGATAGTGTTAATTATTTAATTAAAATTACTCACGTTAGTGCTTTAAATTAGGATCTTAAGCACTCTAACTACATCAATTTTAAAGGATTAGTATGCATATTCAACAGTTTTCATAATATTAGGGTTTATAGAAGAAACCTTCGAAGAATCCATGAAATTGCTTCAAATCTTTGTGAATTTCTTCTTCAATATTGATGTACACAACGACAAGATCTTCACTAAACTCTTAGCCTTAAATTGGATTATGGAATCCAAAATGAGCAGTAATTTAAGGAAATTTTTAATGAATTTTTCAGTGTTTTGAGTCTATGAGATGAAAAACAACTTTTCATCAAATTTAACTTGCATGCCA
The DNA here is from genome assembly GCF_009727055.1 of Benincasa hispida. Classification (NCBI taxonomy): domain Eukaryota; kingdom Viridiplantae; phylum Streptophyta; class Magnoliopsida; order Cucurbitales; family Cucurbitaceae; genus Benincasa; species Benincasa hispida. The sequence goes on from NC_052359.1 coordinate 42,761,837, forward strand.
AAGTCTTCTCAGTTGAATCAACTTCTATTTAACGAAGTTTTGTATGGAAATCAAATCTATAATAAATTAACACAAATTCCATTTTCTTTTTTTTAAAAAAAGAATTTCATATATTCATTGTATGTTTATTTCAAAAATCGATTCTAAAATCAATTTTAAAATTAATATCTACTAAATTAATTCAAAAAAATCAATTTAATATCAAATATTAAATTAATAAAACACCTAATGAAACCTTAAAATATTTAAATTATATTTAAATATTTTACAATTCTCCAATTCTATTTAACTCAATAATTAAACGTCTAATTATATTGTATATAATTACTAATTCCCTTAAATCGAATTTGAATGTTTCAAATTCTCTCAACATGTTATTCTAAGGTTTAATCCATTTGTGAGCTAGTAAAGGGACCTAATGGACTTACAGATCATGAGCTCCAACGATTTGAGATTAATTGGCTAAATTCTTTTAATCGAATTAATCAATATTCGTTAACTACTGAGACACTCCTATATACTCCTCACTGTAGATATATTTCTGTCCATTTGATTTAACCATAATCAGTAAGTCGATCCTTCATAGGTCGTTCGTATTTACAGTTGGGTCAAAATTATCGTTTTATACATCTTGCTACTTAAGTCTTTACTGATCTACTAACGAACAATTAGTTTATGGTCCTACCAATAAATCGAGTCTCTCTCAACCATAGGGAGGGTGGGTCCCTTTGTTCAAGACTAAAAGTCAATACTTAAGGGAACAACCTATCTTAACCTTGAAATGGCTAGGAGCAAATTCTATGTTACAGAACTATGTCAGCTCAGGACTGAGATAGAGTTACCTTGGGTCATCGAATTGAAATAGTCAGTTTTAAGAGTAGATGGTCATTATAAATAAAAGTGACTATTTCGTGGACCGGTCTAATGCAAACATCTTTTTCATAGGATGCCTCCACTCGTATGTCTCCACTTGAACGATTTTTTAGATCACACCGTTTGTATCAATATACAAAGCGGGCCGCATCCATAGTGTCCCCAGGATAAGGTTCCCAACCCTATCCATATACTTATGGACCATTTTGGCTATATACTCAAACTCGATCCTTGTTTATGTCTCTACATAAAGTTTAAGTCTTCATGTTTGTAGCCATGGGTTCGTTAGTTTATTGGATTTAGAAATTTAAAATTTCAACTTAAATATTCAATAACAACTTTATTGAATAAACCTCAATAATAACTTTACTGCGAATAAAATATGTTAAAAATTTACAAACTTCGAGTTTTAGGACATATAACCCTACAAACTCCCACTTGGACTCAAACTCCAATGGGTTAAAGATATATAATGTTGAGTATGAGAGAATAAATATAATAACCTAGGGCATCTATACACCCATTGAATTCTTCCACTTGCCCTAGATTTATGAAGCTCACATTCCTAGTCAAACTATGTGACCCTCGAACACTTTAGCCGTGAGGACCTTTGTAAATGGATCAGCTAAATTTTCTTCGGAGGCTATCTGCGTGACAATCACGTCTCCTCAGTGTACAATCTCCTTGATGAGATGGTACTTGCGCTCGATGTGCTTTCCGTTCTTATTGCTTCTTGGCTCTTTTGAGTTTGCAACTACTCCATTATTATCTTAATAGAAGATGATTGGTAGATGCATATTTGGAACCACTTCCAAATCCGTCAAGAACTTTATAAGCTATATTGCTTCTTTGGCTGCTTCCCATCCAGCTACATATTCTACTTCCATGGTGGAATCAGCAATACAACTTTACTTTATACTCCTCCATTTAGAGTGAATACTGTCTCGAAGTAGATTTTCTAAAATCCACATCAGTCTAAATATCAAAATCAGTGTATCCAGTAGGGATAAAATCCTTATCACCATACACGGGCATATAGTCTCTCGTTATCTGAAGATACTTAAGGATGTTTTTAACGATAGTCCAATGACTATATCCAAGATTGGACTGAAACCTGCTGACTATTCCAACTGCAAATCATATGTCTGGACGTGTACACCACATGGCATACATCAAACTTTCGGCTACTGATGCGTAAGGAATTCTTTTCATAGTGTCAACTTCTTGAGGTGTTTTAGGACATTGTTCTTTAGACAGATGAATTTCATGTCGAAAAGGTAATAAATCTTTTTTTGGAATTTTGGATTTTATATCTAAACAACGTCTTGTCTATATAAGATGTTTGATATAATGCTATTGTTATGTTCTTGTGATTCCAAAATATTTGGATTCCAAGAACATATTGTGCATCTCTTAAATTTTTCATTTGAAATTGTGATGCTAGCCATTTTTTAAAGTTAGCAAGGAAACCTACATCATTCCCAATTAGTAGGATATCATCAACATATAATATCAAAAAAGCTACAGTCTTGTTGACAAGTTTCTTGTAAACACAAGGTTCATCAACATTTTGTTCAAAGCCATAAGATTTGATCGAAGTGTCAAATCTTATATTCCAAAATAGAGATGCTTATTTTAACTCATAAATGGATCTTTTAAGCTTGCAAAACTTTTTCTTTTGACCCTATTCAATGAACCCCTCTGGTTGAGACATGTAAATATTCTCTTCAAGATAGTCATTCAAAAAGGTTGTCTTGACATCTATTTGTCGTATTTCATTAATCATAAAAAGAAACAATGGATAAGAGTATTCTAATAGACTTAATTATGGCAACTGGAGAAAAGGTTTCTTCAGAATCCACCACCTCTCTTTGGGTAAATCCTTTTGCCACGAGTCTAACTTTGTAGGTCTATACCTTACCAGCTTGGTCTCGTTTTCTCTTGTAGATCCACTTGTAGCTAATAGGTTTTACCCCATCTGGTTGATCTATAAGTTCCTAGACTGAATTAAAGTATATAGACGCCATTTCAAGGTCCATGGCTTTCATCCATTGGTCTCGATATACATCTTCCATTGTCTGTTTAAAGGTCAATGGATCCTCAAAGCCATCATCAGGTATGACGACTTGAGTTTCTATCAAACTTATGTATTGGTCAGGTTGTTGAACAATCCTCCCACAACATCGAGGCATTCAAAATTCTTCAGAAGGATGTGACGGACCAGTTGTACCAACAACTTCTGTTGAACGACCAACCTGATCAACAACTTTTGTTGATCTATCTGTAGTCTCTTTGGACATTTCATTCAATACTAGTTTACTACGAGGTTATTGATTTCTTATATGGTCTTCCTTTAAGAATGTAGCACTTTTTGATACAAACATTTGGTCCACTCATGAACAATTTAGTTTGCAACTGCTCCACTGTTTTCAAAATAGAGGGTGATCGTCAGATGCATATTTAAAACCATTTCCAAATCCATCAAGAACTTTCTAAGTCATACTGCTTCTTTGGCTGCTTCACATGCAGCTACATATTATGCTTCCATGTGGAGTCAAGAATACAACTTTATGAAGAAAATCAAATACGAGGATTTCCATGAGCAGCAGAAGGGATTGTTCCAAATTCCATTCAGATTGAACACAATTAATTACATTCTAAGAATGGAAACTAACATGTCATGCATATACAGAAATTACAGCATGTTACCATAGAATCAAAGGATAGAGTATGCATACCTTTGAAGAACCATTCTTCAAGAATCCCTCGAACGATCTACAATGCGTCCAAAGACAGCAACACGAATAGCCAATAGCTCCTCGAACCCAAACGAGCCCCACTCGATTCATGAATAGAATAAAGACACTACCATAATGGTTATCTTGGTATTCTCGATGTGAGAATCCAGGAGTTGTGGGCTCTGTATGATCTTGGCTTGAGGAATAGACTAGAGGTCTATGATTGAGTAGAGGATCGAGCAAGTGGGAGACAAAAGGCTGGTCTATCGTATAGACGATGTGCTCGATCGTTTAGTAAACGACAGCCTATCGTATAGACTTTGCTACTCGATCGTGTAGCAAGATCAGCTAAATGACTATCTTATAGTCAACACTACACGATCGTTTAGTCTTTGGCAACGTTATCACTTAGTGAAACTCTTTCACTTGATAGCTTGTCTCCGTGAGAACTTTCCGAAAGAAGTAACTCTCTAAATTTAGGAAAACAATTTTGCTTTTATCTCACGGTATCATAAAACTTCCAATAACCTCCCACTCAATCGATTATAAGAGAAAAAGAAATTAATTATCATATAATTAATATATTATAAATAAATATGATAACCAACTTATCATATTATATTATAAACCAATAGTTTTAATATTTCATCTTATGAAACATATAAACCATAGTTCTTTTCTATTTTATGGTACTTAATGTAAATCATATTTACATTGATATCTCCACTTGATGTATCTCATACATCACACCAATTATATCATATATAATTGAATTTCCTCTTGCTAATTTGAACATTTCAAATCAACCCCAAAATCTGATTCTCCACTTTAACCATTGAGCTACCAAGGTGTAACACCCTGCACATTTTTTTAGTAATAATGTAATTTTAGTAACTTTATTATTTGGAATTTCATTAATTGTTTATTAGTTGGAAGACATTTTTGGAATTTTTGACTTCAAGTTAAGTGCGAAAATTTAATTGTTGGTATGAAATTATTCAATTTGAAATTCAAATGGAAAATTAGTGGCATGAATTAATTTTCTTTTGAAACGGAAAAGAATTTAATAGTATAAAATGGAAATTAAAGGAATTAAAATGTAATTATATTTACTTCCTTTTTTGTTTTATTATTATTGTTATTGTTTTTTTTTTAAAAAGTCAAACCCCACCCCTTTCTTCCTCACGTTCGTGAGCCCGTCCGATGCCGCCTAAAGCCGTCACGTCAGTTTCTTCTTCATGACCTCCGTCCACCACTGCTCAAGCGTCGTTTGCTTTTGCCGTCACTGGATCTATCGATTTGGGTAAGATTTCTGCGTTTGGGTTTATTTTCGGTTGATTCTTAAATACTCATTTACTTTTGGCATCAATTGGTTGATACCCATTGTTGTTTCAACTTGGATTCAAGTTTGTGAAGATATTGAGGTGTTGTTCAGTGAAGTTGGAGTTTATTTTAGCGAGTTTTTGGTAAGTTTTATGCTTTGATTACTCTCTTCTGGATTAATTTTAGTTTGTTGAGAAATTTTGGTAAAGTCATTTGGAAGTGATTTTTTACGAAGCTACATATGGATAATTTATTTGAGACATTGGTAAGTAGTATGTATTTGATTCAAGCTTTAATCATGTAAGCCTAATTTTCAAATTATGATTAGGGGTTGATTCAAGAATTTCATTCAAGATGAAGAAGAGTTTGGTTTGCTAATTATTTGGACTTAAAAATGGAGGTTTGGAAGGTGAATTCGAATTGGACCACACCTTAGGTAAGGTTTATCTGGAAATATTTTTGTAATATTTGGGTGTTTGGAATTTTGTCTTAACTATTAATTTTAAAGCTTGATTTATGTTTAAGGCTTGATTAAGGATTCAAGAATTTCACAAAGATTCAATTGCTTTTTGGTTCGCCTAACATCAAGGTAAGTAATCTTACTACTGGAACTGCCCATGGGCTAGGCAATTAGATGTATGCTAGCATGTTAAATGAAGGTTATGGCAGAATGACAACATGAAAGATTGATAGTATAAATAATGATTAAAGTATGTTCTGTTATGAGATCCGAATTATTTATTTTATGCACATAGACACTTGAATGTTAGTATGAGATGGTATTGTTTCCATGGTTATATTTGATCTGATGATGTTGTGGTATACATGTATGTTGTAGAACCATGATGTTGAGGTATATGTGTATGTTGTAGAGCCTATGATGTTGAGTTTATATTGTATATCATAGATTCGTACAGTGATAATTATGATGTTTGAGACTGTGCAAAATGTCCTTACTGATTAGTTAGATGCCCATTTAGACTTTTTGTTTCCTTCGAGATTCACCAGTTTGTGGTTTCCTTCGGGATTCACCAGTTTGTGCTTCCTTCGGGATTCACCAGTTTGTGCTTCCTTCGAGATTCACCAGTTTGTGTCTCCTTAGGGATTCACCAGAGTAGTGGGTATACTTAACTACAGTAGGATAGGACTCAGTCTCCTTCTTATTTCATGTGCATATGTGTCTCATGAGGACTAGAGCAGTTATATGTTTCATCGGAGGTGGTATCTAGAAGACATAGATGCCCAGCCTGACCCCAGTAGTGGGGTTACTTACTGAGTATTTTATACTCATTCTTTCTCATGTTGTTTCAGGTAAGGGTAGAAATGCACTGGCGATGGACAAGCGGAATTCGTGATCGAGCCACTGGGACTAGTTTTTACGCTTCCATCATGAAATTTAGAGTTCTTTTCATGTTTCTCTTAACTTTTAGTTTTGATGTTTAAAACTTTATTTTAAGAATCGTTTTTCAAACTTATTTATTATCCTTTATGATTTATGGGTACCGGCTACTATTGTTTTAATATTTGAAATTAATGAAAGTCTTTTGAACTTACCTTATTTAATTAGCATTTATTTCACCATAACCGAGTGTCGTTTTGAGTTCCATGCATGCATGTATTTAGTAACGGCCTAACTTAAGTTCTAGGGGGTCGGATCGTTACAGTGACCTTATGAACCTGTAGCTTGAAGCTCCAATCGTACGTAAATAACTGACTAAACTCTTTAGTCACGGGATCCATCATCCATTAACTCTCAGGCATTCCACTAAAGACCAGCAGCTGCACTCTTCTCACTACAGATATATTTCTGTATCCATATTAACCAATCAACAGTGCGATAACTCTTCACAGATCGCTCGTAAGTACAGCTGGGTCAATTTATCGTTTTGTCCCTGTAGTTACATCTAACTCCTTAAGTACCACTGATTCCTCTAATAAATAATAAGTCATAGTCCTACTATGGTTGGGTCCTCTCTTCCAAAGAGAGGATATGACCACTATGTTCAAGACCCGGAATCAACCCTTAAAGAAGCAATCTATCTGCTTACCCTTGCTTCGGGGAAGAAGTGAATTCCATCTTCTTTAACTGAGTTCCCAGCTCTCCAATCAGACAAATCCCAAAAAAGGTAGGCTTGTTGAGTTAGCAATCTGGCCACTCTCTCCATACTAATCAAAGGACCACCCTCATAGGTAAAAGTTCCTAAAACACTCGGGATTAAGGTCATGTCACCTATGCTCATTTTAGTGAGATGTAAGTCTCAATTATCAACGGCGTTATATAAAGAGACTAATCATCTCGTGGTCCGGTCTTATACGAACTCTTTGTCTAGGACACCTTCGCTCGTATGTCTCCATATGAATGGTCACGATCCCATCTGTAGTAGTTCACAATACTTGTAAACCTCTACAAAGCAGGTCGTATCCGTAGTCTCACCAGGATAAGGTATCCCTCCTTTATCTTTATTCTACAGACATTTTAGGTTATTACTTAAGGCATGATCCACTTGTATATCTCATATACATGCTTAAGTTTACATAGAATAACCATGGATCTTTGTTTATTGGATATGAGTAAATGCAATAAAATAACTCTTATTTTATTCATTACAATGTGTACAACTGTTTACAAACTACGAGATTCCGAGAGAATGAGGGCACTAATCCCAATACTTTACTTTATACTACTCCGTACTATAGCTTCTCCATTAAGAATGAATACTGCTCCGAAGTAGATTTCCTGGAATCCACATCGGTCTGAATATCAGAATCAGTGTATCCAGTAAGGATCAAATCCTTAGCACCATACACGAACATATAGTCTCTCATTCTCTGAAGGTACTTGAGAATGTTTTTAACGATCGTTATAAAGAAAAGTGACTATTTCGTGGCGGTCTTATGCAAACATCTTTTACATAGGATGCCCCCACTCGCATGTTTTTACATAGGATGCCCCTACAGACATGTCTTTAGTAGAGTGACCAACAATTAATTAATGTTGATTAATTTAATTAAAGAGTTTAATTAATTAATCTCGTATCATTGAAGATTCTAATCTGTAGATCCATTAGGTCCCCTTGCTATCATTATTAGTATATAGTTAATTATAAATATGATTTATAACTAAAATTCTAAATATGTGAGAGATAAATGTTTGAATCTAATATTATATGAATAAGATTCATATAAATACTATAGATTAAAATTAATGTGAATATGATTCATATTAAAACCATAGGTTATGAGAGAGATGTGCATTTTAATGTGATTAAAATGTATATATATGATTGATTAAATAAGTTAGTTAATTAATCACTTATATCATAAAGTATATTATATTATATTATATTATAATATAAGATTGTTTTATAACTCCTCATTACAGGAGAGTTATTTCTTTACATGGGTTGAGAGTTAAAATAGCTCCCTCCCTCTTCCTATAGTATCTATGTCGTGAATACAGAGAAGGGTGAAGAACAGAAACGATGTGCAGAGAACAAAAAATCTCTCTCAAATCCCTCCCTCAATCTCCCTGCATTCCTACCTTTCTTCTCCCAAGAACTCTAAAGGAAATCACACATCCTCTTCCTTGCTAGAGAATAACAAGGTCACCGCGTGGTGGTATTCAGTAATTTTGGGTTTGATTTTTTGGAGGCTTTCCTGTTCGTGCAGAGAATTTGCTATTCGTGATCTTGGAGAGAAAATACGTGAAGAAGAGAAATTCTACAAGGGTGAGTCTTCTTACTCTTCCCTCTCTATGTAGAATTGCATGCTTATAATGTTTTGAATGCTTATTCTATAATTTTAAATGTAAACTTCCCTGTTATTTTCATTGTTTCAAAATTGGAAATTAATTACACGACATTCATACGCTTCCACGCGGAATTCCATTCCTTCAGGGATTTAGAGGATTGGATCAACCAAGGCCACTGGTAGTGCTTCATCTTCGAGAAACACTGGTCTGCAGTTAGAAAGAAGGCTCAACGGTTGTTCCAAATGGAAGTGTTAATGTGATGTCCGAATCTCTGTTGCATAGAAATTTTGGTCACCGTTCTTTAAAAGTTTGGATGGGATAGTTAAATCTTTAATCTATTAGTGAACGTCAATGAAGAACTTGTTTTCTGTGAAGCTTGTAAGATGGGCAAATCACATGCCCTTCCTTACTCTTTATCCAACTCTCATGCTAAGTCTCCTTTGAGCTTGTTCATTCTGATTTACGGGGTCCAACTCCAATCATGTCTACTGAGGGCTATAGATATTATAGGCATTTCTTAGATGACTTTAGTCGCTTTACCTGGATTTATCTACTCAAGTTAAAAAGTGATACAACTACAGCTTTCACTCACTTTATCACCATGGTCAAGAATCAATTTGGAACACTAATAAAAAATTTGCAAACTGACAATGGGGAAGAGTATGTCAAGGTTCATAAAGTGTGTGTTGATCTTGGCGTTCAATCACGCTACTTATATCCTTACACCTCTGCTCAAAATGGGTAGATTGAGAGAAAACATCAATATGTTGTTGAAATGGGATTGACTCGTCTTGCCCAAGCCTCCATGCCATTATATCATTGGTGGGATGCCTTCCTCCCTTCTACTTTTATTATAAATGGCCTTCCCTCTATGATATTAGAAGGTAAATCACCAATGGAAGTGCTAGTCTCCAGAAAATTAAATTTTGCAGACCTAGTGACGATTGGTTGTGCTTGCTACCCTTGGCTAAAATCGTTCAATTCAAGGAAATTTCAATTAAAATATGAAAAGGTGTTTATTTGAGCCCTATCCCAGTTCACGAGGGACATAAATGCCTCAGCCCATCTGGGAAAATTTATATATCAAAGCATATACAATTTGATGAATATAATTTTCCTTTTGCCTCAGGTTCTGCATCACAGTACCTCTCCTAATCGCCTCAACCACTCTCTGATCTGCTCTCTCCTTCCTTCTTCTCCCGTCAACCCTCCCCTACCGCCCTCGAATCCTTCTGGTCACCCTATGATCACTTGCACCAAAGCCAACATTTTTAAACCAAAGGCGTGGATCTCCACTTCTTCTACTGATTGGAAGCAAACTGAACCCATCCGAGTTGATGATGCTCTTTCTGTTCCCGATTGGAAGGTTTCTCTAAATTTGGAATACCAGGCTCTTCTCTAAAATTAAACGTGGGCCCTTGTTCCTCAATTTTCTATGCAAAATGTCATAGGCTGAAAATGGGTTTTTTGAATCGAACAGAACTCGAATGGCTCGGCTCATTGCTAAAGGCTTTCATCAAAACCCCTTGCATTGATCACATTTAGTCCGCTGGTTGAAGCCTCAACTATTCGCGTTGTTCTATCTCTGGTCGTTTCTTACAGTTGGGAGCTTCGGCAGCTCGATTTCAACCACGCATTCCTTAATGGTCATCTTGATCAAGATGTCCTAAATCGTATACCCTAAACCCTAATCTTAGGGAATGATAAAATGTTGATTTCTAATGTCATTTTTTATCTTGGCAAATAGTTTGCCTCAAAGAACTAGGGCATGCTCCATTACTTCCTTGTTATCCATTTGTTTGATAATATAATTATAGACCATAAGACTCTAAATATTAGGTTAAATATAGACTAATACTAATTAATGAACTTGTTTTATGTTAAAAAATTAGTATAGTTATTATTTTGTAATATCATAAAATATATAATATATAACATATTTTAATTTAAGAAAGATAATTGAGTTGATAACATGAAATATTATATTTGTTAATATTTTTATTATTTTTTTTGTAGAATTTTATATTTTAAAATATCAAAGTCAAAATTTGGATACACTGAAAACACAAAAATATTGTTTTCAGAATTTGCACTATTTAGATCAAAGAATCCAAAAACAGTTTTTAAAATAAAATTTAAACTATTTTTCGGACATAAAACATACATACATTTATCCAAGACATACATTTATTGACCTTAGTGAATTTAAAAACATAAAACATAATTTATCTATCTAATAGACCTTTAAAAACCCATCCCAAATCCCTTCCGTCTAATTTTTGACAATTTCCCAAAAGAGATAATGTGGTTTTCTTTAATTTTGAAATTTTGGAGAGGGAAGATGGATATTTAACGAAAGTAGGGAGAATAAAAATTGTAGTGGAAAATGGGGAGAGAATAAAATGAGTAGAGATAGATTATCAGATTTTTTCATAAATGGATTACCAAAATTATTTTCATAAATGTCCAAATTTTTTTATATTTCCATATATAAGATTTAATGGATTTTTTTGGACTAAAATATCCTTGAGTGTGGTGGGCGACCAGAGAGAATGTGACATTGGAAAAAAAATTTCCATATTTACTAGGGGTGTTCAAATTATCCGACAATCTAAACAACCCGAACTGCTTAATTCAAATTGTAAGAGTTGAGTTGGGTTAATTTTAATCTTGGGTTAGGTTGGCTTGAATTTTTTATGTTTTTCGGGTTGGGTTGGATTCGAGTTGTACTTTTAAATATTTGGGTTGACCCAATCCAACCCAAATTTCTAATATATATAAATATTATAGCTCATATATGAATTTATAATATTTATTAGTTATACAAATAAAATTTTTAATTATATATATATTGTATAACTTATAAATATTATAATTCATATATATTTTTATGATGTTTGTATGAAATTTCGAATAGATATTTTAGATTTTGATATTTAACATTTGAGTTTTATGAAATTTTAATTATTAGTATGTGTTGTACACAAATTTAAGTATTTTAAGTTAATAAAAATATAATTAAAAAAAGAATAAATAACCTGACAACCCAACCCAACTTAACACGAATTTTAAGGGTTGGACTGGGTTGGAGACCTTATTCGGGTCATTCGGGTTGCCAACCCGACCAACCAAAATTTTCACGGTTGGTCCAAAAAATCCTTCCAACCTATACCCTTAATATTTACAAAGCACCCCTAATGTTGGAGAGAAAATGTGCATTTATTTGTTGAGATTTTATTCATTTGGTTTATTGCAGAGAGAAAATGCAGTAAAATTTTATTTTCTATTTACGTTGGTTTCAAGTATCAACTTATTGATTTTTCTTATGGATTCATGGTTATTTTAAATATATCTTAGAACATTTTGTTACATATTTGAGAATATTCTAACCAATATATGAAATATACTATAGTTTATAAATTAGAGATTGACTCAATGGACATAAATCACAATATAAACCAATCTCTGAAATATATCATAATATATGAAGAAAAATTATTTCAAATAGTAAAACTATTGAAAATATTTATAAAATATAGCAAAATTTTAGAACTATCAATGATAGATGCTGATAGACACTGATAGACTTCTATCAGTTACTATTTTTTATAGGCACTGATAAAGGTCTTTCAATATCTATCAACATCTATCATTAATGTGAATGTGGAGAGATCAAGATATAGAGAGAATGAGTGGGGATTTCAAAAAAAAAATAGTTGAAATAAATCTTGCATGTGAATCAAGGAAACTTTTGAGATTCCTTTTTTAAAATATTTGTAATTAATTATAGGCTAAGGATAAAAAGGTAATTTTTATATAATTAAGAAGCCATTCGAACATTTTTAAAAATAATAGAAAAGTTGGACAAAAATGAAATATAAGACTTTTATTAAGGCGTTGTGTGTTGTTATCCCTTTATTTTTTTAACTAACGGAAAAAATTGAGGAAAGAGAGCCTAGGTGAGAAATTGAGGGGAAAAAAAAGACAAAGTAGAATTGAGAATATATTTTTTCTCTTACATGCACAAAAATAATAAGGAAAATAAATGAGAGGGATTTAGAAATATTGAGATGAAGAAAAATATTGAGAATTTTCCATTGGGGTTGTGAAGATAATAATCTCACGTTAAGCCCCAACGGCTAGTTTCTTTAACAGCTTTCATAATATAAATGTATTCAAATGTAAATAGTTGATACTTTTACATTTTGTGTTGTTCTACATATTTCTCAAAAACAAAACGGTAAAGAAACTTATCTCTGTAAAATCTTCAATAATATACTTCATCCCTTCCCGTGGATGTAGGCTCTGAGTTAGGCCGAACCACGTACATGCTCGTGTTCCTTTTCTCTTCTTCTTTCTGCTCTTCAAATTGCATGCTTAATTTTCTTCTTCAATCACTGCAAATCGCACAAGAATATAGCGGAAGGTATAGGAATTTTTAGAGTTTTTTTTAACTGAAAAGAAAAGAAAGATTGAAAATTACCATCAAACTATTTTGAGTCGGCTTCATTCTTTCCCACTGAATTGAGATGGTGGAGGTCTCCACATGTTGTAGAGCCAGCTAAGAGGTATGGCACATTGTGTGCCTTTCGTTTCACCTACCACTTTCATTTGGGTTGAGCGTCCTCCCTCGTGGGCCTGAAGTCAATTCTAAACCCAACAGGTTGGAAGAGACTAGAGAGATAGCTCTTTCCTTTTTGAGCAAGTTGATGGCCATTTAGGCCTTGTGAGAGGAACTTTTGAGGTTGAAAGACAAAAGAAGACCTTTTTTCTGAGAAATGTAAAAGCCTCATGGGTTTTGAGAGATGAAATTTTGAGGTTGAAGATAAATGAGGGTTTCGCCCTTTTTGGTGGTCGCGGCCTTTTTTTTTTTTTTTTTTTTTGGTAATAAATGATAGAAGAATGAGATCTTTGATATTTTGAAGAAAGAAAAGAAATGTAAGGAGAAAACATGGTTTTTTTTTTTTTGACTCGAAGGGAAAGAGAAGAAAGAAAGGAAGAAGTCATAGATTCATGTTTTTTTTTTTATTTTTTATTTTTTATATATAAGAATGGATACGTTAAGAATATGAGAGGTTTTTAGAGATTGAAGAAAGGTGGAAGATGAGAAGGAAAAGGGCAAGGAGAAGAAGAGATACCATAAAGAGAAGATTCAAGAGGTGAGTTTCCACTTTTTGCCTAGTTGTCGGCGATCGAATGCTTGATTGGAGTTAGATGGTGGCTGGCAGTTGGAGGTTAAAGAATGTCATCCAACTGTGGTTGATTTTACTCATAGTGTCCAAAATTGGGCTATGATACGCTGTAAAAATTTAGAGAAGTAGAGAGAGATGGAGAAACTTGGGGAATCTCATTAAGTTTTCTCAAACTATTACAATAAGAAGAGAGCATTAAATACTACACCCTAGAAGTAGAAGGTGTTAGACATATTTAAATAATAATATGTTTAATTAAAGTATGGACTATGTATGTGGATTAATAATTTATCACAGAATTATTTTATTAGATTGGACCCTATTATGTGATCTAATTAATTAAGGTCTTAGATTAAGTATGGACTTAATGGGTAGAAGCCCATTCCTAGTTAATTAGGGTTTAATGGAAACCCTAATTGAACTAGTATATAAAGAGACCTTAGGGCTATGGTCCCCGATATACCAAAACAATAAACACTCAGTCTTTCTTGAATTCCATCTAGAGAGATCCCACTAAGGGCATTCGGAGTTTTGGTTGAGGAAGACCATAGTCATCCATCATCATCTTGAAGCTATCATCAATTTTGCAATGGAATTCGATATGTTATTCTTGACAATTTGACATAAATGATCCTAGGGTTTATCTATTCAATATAGATATAAAGAATTTATGCTAACAAGTGGTATCAGAGCATAAATTTCATGTTGGATTGTTAGTTTATGCATCTTCCATTGGCATTGTTGATTAAATTTTGGTTTCGGTGAAGAATTTAAAGATTTTTTTTTTAAAAAAATGGTCGGCTTACTATAGCAGCGTTGTAAACTCATCGACGGTAAGATGGAAATCTCGGCGGTCATTTTTTTTTCTTTGGCAATATGTGTTCTTGCAACCCATATTCTTGTCTGGAGTTGCCGTTACGTGAAGGTATCGGTCAATTACCAATTAAGTTTTGCTCCGGGTTCTTGGTTTTAATTATCAGTTTTTTTTTCTTAATTCTAATAGATGACTTTATGAGTTCGATTTTAAATTTGATTAATAATGGAAAATTTTTGTCTTTTTTTTTTTCTGTTTTTTTTAACTGAAAAGTTATGTAATACTAAGATGAATTATGAGTTTCAAAAAAAAAAAAAACTGAATGTGATTTTTGATAATTTGGACTGGTGGTTTTTTTTTTTTAAGGTTAAAAAAAACTGATTGATTTAGTGAATTATTTTTAATAGTTTGATATATTGAAATTTTCAACTATTTGGATTATTGCTGATGAAACTTCTTGCCGCGTTTCTAATTTATTTGATTAATAACTTGGTGAATTCTTGAAAAGGTGGTCTTGTTCTTGATTGATAAGTTTGTGAAATTAAAATCTACAATTTGATTGTTTGTGATATTCACATTTTATATGTTACTTAATTGATTATGTGTATGCAATTATTAATGGAATTTTGTAAAGTTATTGGTGTTCTTCCTCCTTGTATTTTTTGTACAATAATATTATTATATTATTGTATCTTATATTTTAGATTGAATTGGAAAAAAATAATATGTTACCAAAGTAGCCTCTATTATCTAGATCGTTTTAATTATGAAATATAAGATGTGCATATTCATGAATTTATGCGGATAATTATCGGTCCAAAGGAAGAAAATTATTTGGCCAAATTGTGGGTATGCATGTGGTAATGAGTATGTGGCAATTATAAGGATTGCTCATGTGAAAAGTATTCGATTCAAATAAAGTTTTTTTTTTTTTTTTTACAGAGTTAATTGTCAGTACTTTGATTACTATGTTAAGAGTACCATTTCAGTTGGTGTTTTTTGCCCAAAGGCTGGACATCAATGTTGTGATAGGTATCTTGTTAAAGGGGCCCACCATATATGTGAAATTATTTTGTTATGTTTTAATTGTGAGCATATGTTTTATTGTTTATTGTTTCAGTTGATCTTACTCAAATATCTGGAAATCTAAGTTCAATCCCTAAGTTGAATGAATCGAACTTCAAGATTTGGAAAGAAAGCCTAGACATACTTCTTGTGTGCATGGATTTGGACCTTGCATTAAGGATCGATAAACCTACTTCTACTAAGGAACAGCCAAATACGGCTAATATAGAGAAGTGGGAACGGGCATATCGCATGTGTTTAATGATCATTAGACACTACATTTCGGAGTCTTTTCGGGGCTCTATCACAGAAAGTGAAAATGCCAATAAGTTCCTTGCTCAAATTGAGAAATATTTTGCTAAAAATGAGAAAGGGGAAGCAAGTAGTCTTTTGACTTCTTTAAATTCTATGAGGTATAAGGGCAATGGAAACATAAGGGAGTACATTATGGAAATTTCCAATCTCGCAAGTAAATTAAAGGCACTTGATATCGAGATAAATGAAAATTTACTCGTGCATCTGGTACTTATCTCTCTTTCTGCACAATTCACTCAGTTTAAAATAAGCTATAATACTCAGAAAGATAAATGGAGTATTAATGAGCTTATCTCACAATGTGTTCAAGAAGAATATAGGATTAAAAGAGAAAGGACAAAAAGTACTCATTTAGCAATAGGCTCTCGTAATAAGAAGAAAAGGAGAATTGTGGATGCTGCAGAAGGGACAATTCAACAGACTAAAAACAAGAAACAAGCTACTGAAAATCCTTGTTTTTTCTGCAAAAAGAAAGGTCACTTCAAGAAAGATTGACCCAAGTACGCCAAGTGGCGTATAAAGAAGGGTAAACTTCTTACTTTGGTTTGTTCTGAAGTTAATTTAGCTTCTGTACCTACAGATACTTGGTGGGTAGATTCTGGTGCTACTACTCACATAAGTATATCAATGCAGGGTTGTCCTACATGATGGGGATAGCAACTGACCCATCCGAGTATGATGGCCTTCTGTTCCCGTGAAGGTTTCTCTAAATTTGAATACCAGGCTCTCTAAAATTAAGTGGGCCCTTGTTCCTCAATTTCTATGCAAATGTTCATAGGTTGAAAATGGGTTTTTTTGAATCGAACAGAACTCGAATGGCTCGGCTCTTGCTAAAGGCTTTATCAAACCTTGCATTGATCACATTTAGTCCGTGGTTTGAGCCTTCAACTATTCGCGTTGTTCTATCTCTGTCTCTTACAGTTGGGAGCTTCGCAGCTCATTTCAACCACGCTTCTTAATGGTCATTTGAATCAGATGTCTCCTAAATCGTATACCTAAACCTAATCTTAGGAATGATAAAATGTGATTTCTAGTCATTTTTATCTTGGCAAAATATTTGCCTCAAAAATGGGGGGCTGTCCATTTAACTTCTTGTATCGCATTTTTTGAAATAATTATAGGACATAAGACTAATATTAGGTTAATATAGACTAATACTAATTAATGAACTTGTTTATGTTAAATTAGTATAGTTATATTTGTATATATAAAATATATATATATAAATTAGTTTAATTTAGAAGATAATTGAGTTTATAACATGAAATATTTATATTTGTTAATATTTTATTATTTTTTGTAGAATTTTTATTTTAAATATCAAATCAAATTTGGATAACTGAAAACACAAAAAATTGTTTTCAGATTTGCACTATTTAGATCAAGAATCAAACAGTTTTTAAAATAATTAAACTATGTTTCGGACATAAACATACAACATTTATCCAAAATACATTTATGACCTTAGTGAATTTAAAAACATAAACATAATTATCTACTATAGACCTTTAAACATCCCAAATCCCTTCCGTCTATTTTTGTGACAATTCCAAAGATAATGTGGTTTTCTTTATTTGATTTGGAGAGGGAAGATGGATATTAACGAAGTAGGGAGAATAAAATTGTAGTGGTAAATGGGGAGAGTAATTAAAATGAGTAGAGATAGATTATAGATTTTTTTCATTAAATGGATTACCAATATTTCATAAATGTCAATTTAATTTTCCATATAAAGATTTAATGGATTTTTTGGACAAATATCCTGGTGTGTGGGCGACCAGAGAGAATTACATTGAAAAAATTTTCCATATTTACTAGGGGTGGTCAATTATCCGACAATCTAAACAACCCGAACTGCTTAATTCAAATTGTAAGAGTTGAGTTGGGTAATTTTAATCTGGTTAGGTTGCTTGAATTTTTATGTTTTCGGGTTGGGTTGATTCGAGTTGTACTTTTAAAATTGGGTGCCCAATCCAACCCAATTTCTAAATATATAATATATATATATATATATAAGATTATAAATTTATTAGTTATACAATAAAATTTTTAATTATTATTATATTGTATAACTTATAAATTTATATTATAATATTTTATGTATGTTTTATGAAATTTCAATAGATATTTAGAATTTGATATTTAACATTTGAGTTTATGAAATTTTAATATGTATGTGTTATGTACACAAATTTAAGTATTTTAATTAATAAAATATATTAAAAAAGAATAAATAACCTGACAACCCACCAATTAACACGAATTTTAAGGGTTGGACTGTGGAACCTTATTCGGGTCATTCGGGTGCCAACCGACCAACCAAAATTCACGGATTGGTCCAAAAATCCTTCCAACCTATACCCTTAATATACAAAGCACCCCTTAATGTTGGAGAGAAAATGTGCATTTATTTGTTGAATTTTATTCATTTGTTATTGCGAGAGAAAAATGCGTAGTAAAATTTTATTTTTCTATTTACGTTGGTTTCAAGTATCAACTTAGGATTTTTCTTATGGATTTCAGGTTATTTTAATATTTTAACATTTTTGTTACATATTTTAGAATATTCTACCCAATATATGAAATATACTATAGTTTATATTAGAGATTGACTCATATGGAATAAATCACAATATAAACCAATCTCTGAATATATCATAATATGAAGAAAAATATTTCAAATAGTAAAATATTGAAAATATTTATAAAATATAGCAAAATTTTAGAACTATTCAATGATAGATGCTGATAGCACTTGATAGATCTATCAGTTACTATTTTTTTATAGGCACTGATAAGTCTTGGCAATATCTTCAACATTCTATCATATGTGATGTGGAGAGATCAAGATATAAGAAGAATTGATGGGATTTTCAAAAAAAAAATGTTGAAATAAATCTTGCATGTGAATCAAGGAAACTTTTGAGATTCCTTTTTTAAAATATTTGTAATTAATTATAGGCTAAGGATAAAAAGGTATTTTTATATAATTTAAAGAAAGCCATTCGAACATTTTTAAAATAATAAAAAGTTGGACAAAAATGAATATAAGACTTTTATTAAGGCGTTGTGTGTTGTTATCCTTTATTTTTTAACTAACGAGAAAAATTGAGGAAAGAGAGCCTAGGTGAGAAGAAATTGGAGGGGCGAAAAAAGACAAAGTAGAATTGAGATATATTTTTCTCATGCACAAAATAAGGAAATGAGGGATTTAGAAAATATTGAGATGAAGAAAAATATTTGAAGATTTTCCCATTGGGTTGTGAGATATAACTCACGTTAAGCCCCAACGGCTGTTTCTTTACAGCTTTCATAATATAAATGTTTCAATGTAATAGTTGATCTTTTAATTTTGTGTTGTTCTACATAATTCTCAAAAAACGGTAAGACTTATCTCTGTATCTTCAATATTATACTCATCCCTTCCCGTGGAGTGTAGGTTCTGATTGGCGAACACGTACATGTCGTGTTCCTTTCTTTCTTCTTTCTGCTCTTCAATTGCATGCTTAATTTCTTCTTCATCACTGCAATCGCACAAGATATTAGCGAAGTATAGGAATTTAGAGTTTTTTAACTGAAAGAAAAGAAATTGAAATTACCATCAAACTATTTTGAGTCGGCTCATTCTTTCCCACTGAATGAGATGGTGGAGGTCTCCACATGTTGTTAGAGCCGCTAGAGGTATGGCACATTGTGTGCCTTTCGTTTCACCTACCACCTTTATTGGGTTGACTTCCCTCGTGGGCCTGAAGTCAGGTCTCCCAAACAGGTTGGAGAACTAGAAGATAGCTCTTTCCTTTTTGAGCCAATTGATGGCATTTAGCCTTGTAGAGGAACTTGAGTTGAAAGACAAAGAATACCTTTTTCTGAGAAATGTAAAAAGCCTCAGGTTGGGAGATGAATTTTGGGTGGGAAAGATATGAGGGTTTTCGCCCTTTTTTGGTGGTCGCGCCTTTTTTTTTTTTTTTTTTTTGGTAATAAATGATAGAGAATGAGATCTTTGATTATTTTTGAAGAAAGAAAAGAAATGTTAAGGGAAACATGTTTTTTTTTGTCGAAGGGAAAGAGAAGAAAGAAAGAAGAAGTCATAGATTCATGTTTTTGTTTATTTTTTTATTTTTATATATAAGAATTGGATACGTAAGAATATGAGAGGTTTTTAGAGATGAAGAAAGGTGGAGATGAGAGAAAGGGCAGCGAGAAGAAAGAGATACATAAAGAGAAGATTCAAAGGAGTTTCCACTTTTTGAGTGTCGGCGATTCGAATGCTGATTGGAGTTAGATGTGGCTGGCAGGTTGGAGGTTAAGATGTCATCCAACTTGTGGTTGTTTACTCATAGTGTCCAAAATGGGCTATGATACGCTGAAAAATTTAAGAGAAGTAGAGAGAGATGGAGAAAAACTTGGGATCTCATTAAGTTTTCTCAAACTATTACAATTAAGAAGAGAGCATTAAAAAAAAAAATTTAACTTACCCAAAAAAAACCCTTTAGGGAAAAAAGTAGAGGTGTTAGACATATGTAATAATATATGTGTTAATTAAAAGTAGGACTATGTATTGTGGATTAATAATTTATCACAGAATTATTTTATTAAGATTGGACCCTATTATGTGATCTAATTATTAAGGTCTTAGATTAAGTATGGACTTAATGTGGTAGAAAGCCATTCCTAGTTAATTAGGTTTAATGGAAACCCTATAACTAGTATATAAAGAGTAACTTAGGCTATGTCCCCATATACCAAAAACATAAACACTTCAGTCTTTCTTGGGAATTCCATCTAGAGAGAATCCACTAAGGGCATTCGGTTTGGTTGAGGAAGACCATAGTCATCCATCATCATCTGGAAGTATCATCAATTTTGCAATGGAATTCATATGTTATTCTTTGACAATTTGACTAAATGATTCCTAGGGTTTTATCTATTCCAATATAGGATATAAAGAATTATCTAACAAGTGGTATCAGAGCATTAAATTCATGTTGGGATTGTTAGTTATGCATCTTCCATTGGCATTGTTGATTAAATTTGTTTCGGTGAAAGAATTTAAAGATTTTTTTTAAAAAATGGTCGGCCTACTATAGCCGCGTTGTAAACTCATCGACGTAAGATGGAAATCTCGGACGGTCATTTTTTTTTCTTTGGCAATATGTGTTCTTGCAACCCATTATTTTGTCTGGAGTGCCGTTACGTGAGGTATCGGTCAATTACCAATTAAGTTTTGCTCCGGGTTCTTGGTTTTAATTATCAGTTTTTTTTTCTTAATTCTAATAGATGACTTTATGAGTTCGATTTTAAATTTGATTAATAATGGAAAATTTTTGTCTTTTTTTTTTTCTGTTTTTTTTAACTGAAAAGTTATGTAATACTAAGATGAATTATGAGTTTCAAAAAAAAAAAAAACTGAATGTGATTTTTGATAATTTGGACTGGTGGTTTTTTTTTTTTAAGGTTAAAAAAAACTGATTGATTTAGTGAATTATTTTTAATAGTTTGATATATTGAAATTTTCAACTATTTGGATTATTGCTGATGAAACTTCTTGCCGCGTTTCTAATTTATTTGATTAATAACTTGGTGAATTCTTGAAAAGGTGGTCTTGTTCTTGATTGATAAGTTTGTGAAATTAAAATCTACAATTTGATTGTTTGTGATATTCACATTTTATATGTTACTTAATTGATTATGTGTATGCAATTATTAATGGAATTTTGTAAAGTTATTGGTGTTCTTCCTCCTTGTATTTTTTGTACAATAATATTATTATATTATTGTAAGCTATATTTTTAGATTTGAATTGGAAAAAAATATTGTACCAATAGTTAGCCTCTATTATCTAATCGTTTATATGAAATATAAGATGGGCATATATGAATTTTTATGCGATAATTATCGGTCCAAGGAAGAAAATTTTATTTGGCAATTTTGGGAATGCATGTGGTAATGAGTATGTTTGCAATTATAAAGGATTGCTCCATGTGAAAGTATTCGATTCAAATAAAGTTTTTTTTTTTTTTACAGAGTTAATTGTCGTACTGATTACTTTGTTAAGAGTACCATTTCAGTTGTGTTTTTGCCCAAAAGGCTGGACATCAATGTTGTGTAGGTATCTTGTTTAAAGGCCCACCATATATGTGAAATTATTTTGTTATGTTTAATCGTGAGCATATGTTTTATTGTTTATTGTTTCGTTGATCTTACTCAAATATCTGAAATCAATGTTCATCCTAAGTGAATGAATGAACTTCAAGTTTGGAAAGAAAGGCCTAGACAGTATTCTTGTGTGCTGGATTTGGACCTGCATTAAGGATCGATAAACCTATTCTACTAAGGAACAGCCAAATACGGTATATAGAGAAGTGGAACGGCATTATCGCATGTGTTTAATGATTCATTTAGACACTACATTTCGGTCTTTCGGGCTCTATACAGGAAAGTTGAAAATGCAATAAGTTCCTTGCTCAAATGAAGAAATATTTTGGCTAAAAATGAGAAAGGGAAGCAAGTAGTCTTTGTGACTGTCTTTAAATTCTATGATATAAGGCAATGGAAACATAAGGGAGTTACTTATGGAAATTTCCAATCTCGCAGTAAAAATTAAAGGCCACTGATATCGAAGATAAATGAAAATTTACTGCGTGATCTGACTTATCTCTCTTTCCGCACAATTCACTCAGTTTTAAAAATAAGCTATAAACTCAGAAAGATTAAATGGAGTATGATAGCTTTCTCACAATGTGTCAAGAAGAATATAGGAATTAAAAGAGAAAGGACAAAAAGTATCATTTAGCAATAGGCTCTCGTAATAAGAAGAAAAGGGAGAATTGTGGATGCTGCAGAAGGGGACAAATTCAACAGACTAAAAACAAGAAACAAGTACTGAAAATCCTGTTTTTTCTCTGCAAAAAGAAAGGTCTTCAAGCGCAGCTGACCGTACGCCAAGTGCGTATAAAGAAGGGTAAACTCCTTACTTTGTTTGTTTGAAGTTAATTTAGCTTCTTGTACCTACAGATACTTGGTGGGTAGATCTGGTGCTACTACTCACATAAGTATATCAATGCAGGGTGTCTGGTGGAGCCAGGCCGCCAATGATGCTGAAAGATCATCTATGGGGTGATGCAAGCAGTTCCAGTTAAAGCTATTGGAAATTAGGAATTACATTTTTAAAAACTAGTTGTTATTTGGATTCTGAATTGAGACTTTTGTTTGTACCGTCATTTAGATGGAAATTTAGTCTTCTATTTCAGGTTGGATAAATTTTGGTTTTTTCTTGTTCCTTTGGAATAATAAAG
>NC_052359.1:42785227-42793404 GCF_009727055.1 Benincasa hispida
GTTAGTCTTTTTCAAGATTCTAAGCTTATTGGTACCAGTTCTTTAATTGATAATCTATATATGCTTGATTCTTTTGCTTCATTTAACAAGATCCTGTTATCTAATTCATGTGGTACAAAGCGTAAATTAAATGAGAATTCTGCTATGTTATGGCACAAGCGTTTTGGTCACATCTCTAAACAGAGAATTCAGAGACTTGTGTTAAATGGAATTCTTGATTCCCTTAATTTAAGTAACTTCAACGTTTGTGTGGAATGTATTAAGGGAAAACAGACAAACATAAGAAAATTAGGTGTCAACAGATGCTCAGACGTCTTAGAACTAATACATACAGACATTTGTGGTCCATTCCCTACGACCTCTTGGAATGGACAACAATATTTTATTACGTTCATAGACGACTATTCAAGATATGGGTACCAATATTTAATTCATGAGAAGTCTCAATCCTTGGACGTTTTCAAATCTTTCAAAGCTGGATTTGAACTTCAACTTGGAAAGAAAATTATGGCTGTCAAATCTGATCGTGGTGGTAAATATTAAGGTAGATATGATGGATCAGGTGAACAACGTCCAAGGCCCTTTGCCAAATACTTAGAGGAATGTGGAATCGTCCCGCAATACACTATGTCGGGCAAACCCAACATGAATGGTTAGTGGAAAGGCGAAATAGAACACTTAAGGATATGGTAAGAAGTATGATTAGTCATTATTCTCTACCAGAATCCCTTTGGGGTGAGGCACCTAGTAAAGCAATAGCCAAAACCTCTTATGAGTTGTGGACAGGAAAGAAGCCTAGTATTAGGCATCTTCACATATAGGGTTATCTAGCTTAGGCTAGGCCTTATAGGCCTAATGAAAGAAAATTGGACTCAAGAACTATTAGCTGCTATTTTGTTAGATATTCTGAGTACTCTCGGGATTTCAAGTTTTATGATCCCACTTCTAGATCATTGTTTGAGACAGGAAATGTTAGATTTTTTGAGGATGTTGAGTTTGGAGGGGGAAGATAACATAAGGAAAGTTGTCTTAGAAGAGGAATTGGTTTCTTTTCCTCATGTGATTATAAATATTGTTCAGGCTCCAATTCCTAACTTCATTATTAAACCAATTATAGAACAAGACAATATTGAATTCTCCGTTGTTGAACCTGAAGTTCACTCAACAACCTCAAGAAGTGCCACTAAGAAGATCTACTAGAGAGTGAAGAAGTGCAATTCCAAATGATTATATTGTGTTTCTTCAAGAACATCAGGATGATGTGGGCGTAATGGAAGATGATCAAATCAACCTCCAACAAGCTTTACAAAGTTCTAACTCTCAAAAGTGGATAAGTGCTATGGAAGAGGAAATAAAATCCATGAAAGACAATGACGTTTGGGAACTTGTCGAACTGCCATCAGAAGTGAAACTCATAGGTTGTAAATGGATATTTAAAACCAAAAGGGATTCACATGGCAATATCGAAAGATATAAGGCTCGTCTTGTTACAAAGGGTTTTACTCAAAAGAAAGGCATTGATTACAAAGAGACTTTCTCTCCGGTTTCATCAAAAGACTCTTTTTAGGGTAATCATGGCACTGGAAGCTCACTTTGATTTAGAGCTACACCAGATAGATGTAAAAACTGCGTTTCTCAATGGGAACATTGATGAGATGATTTATATGGTGCAACCAGAAAACTTTGTGTCTAATAATTCAAAGTCTATGGTGGGCAAATTAAAGAAATCCATCTACGGTCTCAAGAAAGCCTCTCATCAATGGTATCACAAATTCCATGAAGTGATAACCTCATTTGGTTTTGAGGTGAACATTGTGGAAGATTGTGTATATCACAAGTTCAGTGGGAGTAAACCAATCTTTCTGGTGTTATGTGTTGATGACAGACTCATAGCTAGTAATGATGTAGGTTTATTGCATGACACTAAGAGATTTCTCAAAAGAAATTTTGAGATGAAGTATCTTGGCGATGCTTCTCTTGTATTAGGAATTGAAATACTGCGAGATCGTTCTCAAGGTATTTTGAGATTGTCACAAAAGAACTACATTGAAAAGATCTTGAGTAGATTTAGCATGAAAGACTGTGCGTCGGGAGATACCCTAATCGCTAAAGGTGATAAATTTCATTTAGGTCAATGCCCCAAGACCACACTCGAGACTAAAGAGATGTAGAAGGTTCCCTATGCATCGGCCATTGGAAGTCTAATGTATGCTCAAGTATGTACGCGTCAAGATATTGCGTTCATAGTTGGAGTGTTAAGCAGATATTTGAGTAACCCGGGGATGGATCATTGGAAAGCAGCCAAACGGGTTATGAGGTATTTACAAAGAACAAAAGATTATATGCTCACTTATTGAAGATCAGAAGTTTTGGAGATCATTGGGTATTCTGATTCTGATTATGCTGGATGTCAAGACACTTTGCGATCCACTTCAGGCTACATCTTCATGTTGGCTGGAGGAGCTGTATCCTGGAAAAGTGTTAAACAAACACTTATGGCTTCTTCTATCATGGCTGCAGAGTTTATAGCATGTTATGAGACATCCAATCATGGAATATGGTTGCGAAATTTTGTCACTAGGCTGCGGATAGTGATTAGCATAGAAAGACTACTAAAATTATTTTGTGACAATAAATCGACTGTGATGTATTCCAATAACAACAGAAGCACTACGAAGTCAAAGCACGTAGATGTGAAGTTTCTGGTTGTTAAAGAAAGAGTTCAGAATGGTCAAATTTCGATAGAACACATAGGAACAAACTCTATGGTGGCAGATCCATTAACTAAAGGTTTACCACCTAAAGTTTTTCATGAGCATGTTGCTCACATGGATGTTAGTCACTTTTCTGATTCCATGGCTTAGTAGGAGTTTGTTATTGAGGATGTTCTTTGACCTTATTTTGTTTATTTTCTATATAAAATAAAGTTGATGGTTTATGTTTTATTATCTGAACTTGTTTATCATGCATGCAGTTTAGCATAAAGTTTTTTTTAGAATGATCTCATTAAGGAATTTGGACCAGTTGGAAATAGGCATGATCCAGATCACTTTGCATGTAGTTTCCATGTTATCTATCTATACTTGATCTATGTCATTGAATGTATTGGAATTGGTGATTAAGGAAGGTTTAGTTACAAGGGTAATGACGAAAGCCGCCTTGATTCCATGCTAATACAGGAGATAGACCCGATTGAACTAAAGGAGAATTCTATTATTGAAATAACCTGTTTATGCGCGCTTATGATTTATGTGATTTAATATATTAGGTACATAGACATAGTCCAAGTG
The DNA here is from genome assembly GCF_009727055.1 of Benincasa hispida. Taxonomy (NCBI): domain Eukaryota; kingdom Viridiplantae; phylum Streptophyta; class Magnoliopsida; order Cucurbitales; family Cucurbitaceae; genus Benincasa; species Benincasa hispida. Next base: position 42,788,518 of record NC_052359.1, read on the forward strand.
GGAGATTGTTAGACATATTTAAATAATAATATGTTTAGTTAAAGTATGGGCTATGTATGTGGATTAATAATTTATCATATTGGGTTATTTTAGTAGATTGGGCCCTATTATGTGATCTAATTAATTAAGGCCCTAGATTCCTAATTGAGTATGGACTTAATGGGTAGAAGCTCATTCCTAATTAATTAAGGTTTAATGGGAACCCTAATTGAACTAGTATATAAAGAGACCGTAAGGCTATGGTCCCCGATATACCAAAACAATAAGCACTCAGTCTTTCTTGAATTCCATCTAGAGAAAGATCCCACTAAGGGCATTCGGAGTTTTGGTTGAGGAAGACCATAGTCATCCATCATCATCTTAAAGCTATCATGCATAGGTGAGGGCAGCTCATCATCGCTGGCCCAATAAGCTTCCCATTTCAGGGGTAAGATCGGATGGATAGTTGGGAACATAAGGTGTAAGACCGAATTCACTCCTATCCGTTGTAGGGATAGTAGATAGGTTGTTCCATTTAGTACTGAATTCAGGTCTTGAACAAGGGACCCCACCCTCTCCTTAGCCCGAGAGGGATTCAGTTTATAGGTTAGATCGTAAACCAATTGTTCATTAGAGGATCAGTGGAACTTAAGGAATAAGATGTAGTCTCGGGGGTAAAACGGTTTTTATGACCCAGCCGAGATTATGAACAACCTGTGAAGGATTAGCTTACTAATCATGGTTATATCAAATGGACACAAATATATCTATAGTGAGGGGAGTGCAACTACGGGACTTTAGTGGAATGACCTGTTGGTTAACAAATGTTGATTAATTAGGTGAAAGAGTTTTATCGGTTAATCTCGGATTGTTGGAGCCCATGATCTATAGGTCCATTAGGTTCCCCTACTAGCTCATATGGAATAAACTTAGAACAGTGTGATAGAATAATTCGAATTATTCGAATTAGGTGAAGAGAGAGAAACCGACAAGTATATGTGATATAGTGGTCGGATTTTCAATTTAGAGATACAGTTGACTTTTGACTTTGAAAAGTCAAACTTTAATCAACCTTATATTCAAATGTGATTTGAATTTCGAGAAAATGAATGCGGATCCGTGCTCGGGAGGTTAAAATTAGTCAACACAAAAAAATCATAAAAAGTCAAAATGTTGACTTTTTGGTCAAAGTTTGACTTTGACCAAATGACTATTTTGCCCTTTAACTAAAGTTAGTGGAAAAATCCAAACTTTTGTTGAATAATTCCACTAACAAAATAGTGGGCTAGATGTTGGCTTATAGTAGAGACATTAAGCCCACTTAGATAGTGGATTTTAGGTATTGAGTTTTTCTGGATTTGTTTCATGCAATTGTTGCATGACTTTTTTCTAATTGGGCTTTCAATTTTGGATTAAAGACTTTTGCCATTTTTTGCAAAAATTAGTTTTCATAAATGGGCTGAAAAATTAAAAACCCAAAATGCATTCTTATTTTTCATCTTTTTTCTCTCTCTCGGTTTTCTTCATCCATCGGGTCCCACAAACCGATTCTGAGTCCAGAGGATAGTAGGTCAACTTTAGTAGTGGTCCGAAAGAGATCAGGTCGAGATTCAGCGAGGAAAAGCGGTTTTCAGGAGCTTCAAAGGTAAGTTATTTACTGTTTTTTCATTCAATTTACATGTTAGTTTCCTTTTAATTAAAAGTAATTAGAGTGTAATTAGGTCCTAATTCCATTGCATATGTCTCATGTTCCATCATGTGGTATCAGAGCATGCTTTAATTACACTCAATTGCTTTTGGTGAGTGTTTTTTTTCCTTTCTATTCAAAGGTTGAATGAAATATGGACTAAAGTGGATTTATTATGATTTTGACATCGTTTTTCTCTAAATTTCTTGTGAAAAATTGTAATTGCTCACATGTTTATGAGCATTAATGTGTGAAAAAGGGTCTATAAATTTGTTGGAGTCATTAGAGTTGAAATTAGGCTGTAATTTCTTGATTCTGGAAGACAGGACAGAAGCAAAATTGGAGAATTTTGGATCATAGACCCAAATCTGCTCCCAGACCCGAGAAGAGAGCTCCCAGACCTGACCCGAGCAGCGGTCCAACTCGGTTTGAAGAAGCCCTGTACGCACGTCTGCTTCGCACGCCTGCCTTGCCTGGATCCGACGCGCGACACGTGCACGGTGCGTCGACCTGGTTCGTCGCCCGCTTGCTAGCGCCCGCACGCCCACTCCGCCTCTATCGACCTGCCCCGTGTCCGCTTCCGTTGACTACACCAGCGCCCGTTGACCAACCGATCTAGATGGTCTGGACCGGTCTGTTTGACCTGGCTGAGCCGGTTTTACCGGTTCAACTTGGTTTTTGGTGTATTTGGGCCGGTTCGAGTGGTTTCTGAGCGGTTTCAGATGGTTCAAAGTGTTTGAAGCCGGTTCTGGGAAGCTGATTGCTGTTTTTGTGTAATAAATTAGTTATTTGTTTGTTTTTAATGCCAAAATCGGTCCACTTTAGTGTTGTTTACCTATTATGCATGTGATGTATAATGTTGTATGATTATGTGTGCATATAGTATACCATATAGTTTTAAAACCCCACCATAGGAAAAGCATGTGACATGCATTTGTTATATCTTATAAGTGTTATAAAATAAATATTATGCATGCTTAGTCTTAATATAAGTGTTATATTAAAGCATGTTTGATTGAAGGAAGCATGTTATAGATGAATGCTTAGGTTATAATTGTTATAATTTATTTTATAATTGTTATAAAATAACCTAGACTTCTAAATTCTATAACAAAGATAAGATGCATGCTCATTTAGGGTTAACCATCGAGCAATCCCAATTTTCATAGAAAATAGGTCGATATATTGTAAAACCGAAGTTACAAGAAAACTCTTCTGGCAAGATCTTGACAAAAAGTCAGATAAGAAGACTAAGGTTTATGGTTTTTAAGTTGACGGTTCACGGAACACCTACTACCTGGAGATCGAGCCGGTGTTTGAGTTAAGTTAAACCGGTTTTATGAGCATGCGGTGAGGTAATAAAATTTATTTATCACCTAGACAGCGTAGGTTAAAAATCCAGTATAAAAGTTATACTCGGATGCATCACCTAGACTTAGGATATGTTTAGTTAGCCGAAATGTATCGCTAAGTATTTTATACCCTAACCATCTAGAACAGTTCAACTGGAGAGAAGTAATGTACTTTTAGCTCTAGCGTCCCTAAGAGTTTACACCGTAAGATTCATGCTTGGCTTTGGGCCGCCCTGGGAGCGGACTCCATTCGGAGAGTGTTTGCATGAGTCAATACCAAGGTGAATAGGGGAAGTTGTTCATAGTAAGTGGGAGAAGGAAGTGTGTCAACACATCCTACAGTCTCTTCTATTAGGTCGCATTGTGAGATTCCTATAATGCGCCTACATGTCTGCCCTGGAGCGACCTTACCAATCGGAGGGTTGTATTATAGGATTCAGAACTTCGCGAACTCTAGAAATTGATAGCGTCTCTCAGGTCCATTTTCATTCTTGTCTTTCCAACTTCGGAGCATAATGATTCCAAACTTTGAGGTCTGAAAATGGAGGGTCACACTTACGAGAATTACTAAGTGTTAGTAAATTCTTGACCAAATTAGCGATAACTGAGTTACTATAGGAATAAGAGTTATTCTGGTGATAGTATCTAGTCAAGATAGTCTTGGTTCAACGGAGGAATAGTCAATCACCCCTCGGTGAAGGTTATTCTAAACCATTGAAATATCGTTGCAAAATATAATGATGAAGGGTACATTATTAGTTTTTTTTGCTAAACTTGATTGGATTTAAAAGATTAATGTTTTTTACTAAAAAGGATCTATTTTTCTTTTCAACATGACTAGCTCTTTAGATCAACTCTTAGCTTCCGAGAAACTTAACGGTGACAACTAGTCAACATGGAAAACAAATCTGAATTCAATACTAGTAATAGATGACCTGAGATTTGTCTTAACTGATGAATGTCCTCAGGCCCCTGCCTCGAAAGAAGCACAAGGTAAATATGATTTACTAGTTGCTGAGACATGTTTAGTGGAGGATGATACCTCAACCTAGATATTGGATTCAGGAGCCACTAATCATATTTTCAATTCTCTTTTTCAGATATATACTAGTTCTGGAAAAATCTTAAAAAAGGCGAGATCATCCTCAAAGGTTGAAACATGAGAGGTGTTCGGCCGAAGCAGTGGGAGACTTGAAGGTTGTTTTTTTCAATGATAGATATATCATACTTAAAGATTGTTTTTGTATGCTCTTAAAATGAGACGGAATTTGATATCTATCACATGTATATTGGAACAATGTATAAAATTGTTTATTTTGAAGTTAATTAAGCGTTCATTTTCAGAAAGGTATTTCAAATTTGTTCTTGCTATACTGAAAACAAACTTATATAAATTAAGAACCAACTAAAGCAAATTTGTCTTAAATACTGAGAATGTTTAGAACAGTTTGAAACTCAGAATAAAAGACAAAAGTTTCTTCTAATGCTATCTATGGCACTTAAGACTTGGCCACATAAATCTCAAAGGATTTGAGAGATTGGGTTTAAGATATGGACTCCTAAATCAGTTAGAAAACAATTCTTTACCTCCATGTGAGTCTTTTGTCTTGAAGGAAAATGACTAAAGAGTCTTTTTACTGGAAAAGGGTTCTAGAGCCACAATACCTAGAGCTCTGTACATTCGGACCTTTGTGACCGATGAATGTCAAAGCTCAAGGTGGGTATGAATATTTCAATAGTTTTATTTGATGATTATTCAAGTATGGGTCATAATTTACCTAAATGCTCACAGTCCTGATTCTTTGAAAGTTCAAAGAATATAAGGTTGAGGTTGAGAACCAGTTAGATAATACAATTAAGACACTACGA
>NC_052359.1:42796897-42837517 GCF_009727055.1 Benincasa hispida
GAAAACCGAGAGAGAGAAAAAAGAGAATGGAAAATAAGATATTGGGCTTTTGGGTTTTTATTTTTCAGCCCATTTATTGAAAAATATTTTTGCAAAAAAATGGCAAAAGTTCTTAATCCAATTGAAAGCCCAATTTAAGAAAAAAGTCATGCAACTTTCATGAAACAAATCCAAAAAACTCCAAACCTAAAATCCACTATCTTAAGTGGGCTTAATGTTCTACTATAAGCCAACTTGCCCCACTATTTTGTTGGGAATTATCAACAAAAAAGTTTGGATTTCACTAACTTTAGTAAAGGGAAAATAGTCATTTGGTCAAAGTCAAACTTGACCAAAACGTCAACATTTTGACTTTTTTAGATTTTTCCATGTTGATAATTTTTGACTCCCTAATGAATCCAATTCATTTTCTCGAAATTCAAATTACATTTGAATATAAATCGGTCAAAGTTTGACTTTTTCAAGTCAAAAGTCATTCTTGACTTTTTACATCTTTGACCATTTCCATTATTTCGAGCTTCCAAATGACGTATTATATTTTGATATTTAATCACATTTATTTAAAGTTGTATCTCTAACTGAAATCGACACATATTCATATACTTGTCGTTTCCTCTCTCTTTACTAATTCAAACATTCGAATTTATTCTATCATACTTGTTCTAAGTTTAAATCCATATGAGTTAGTAGGAACCTAACATGGCCTACGATCATGGGCTCCAAAATCCAAGATATCGGTACCTCCTTTAACCATAATTAATCAACAATTTGTTACTAAAGGGTCATTTCCAACTAAATCCCGTAGTTGCACTCCCCTCACTGTAGATATATTTGTGTCCATTTGATATAACCATGATTAGTAAGCTAATCCTTCACAGGTTGTTCGTAATCTCGGCTGGGTCATAAAAACCGTTTTACCCCCGAGACTACATCTTATTCCTTAAGTTCCACTGATCCTCCAATGAACAATTGGTTTAAGGTCTAACCTATAAACTGAATCCCTCTTGGGCCAAGGAGAGGGTGGGGCCCCTTGTTCAAGACTTAGATTCAGTACTAAATGGAACAATCTATCTACTATTCCTATAACAGGTAAGAGTGAATTCCGTCTTGCACCCTATGTTTCTAACTATCCACCCGATCTTATCCCTGAAATGGGAGGCTTATTAGGCCAGCGATGATGAGCTGCCCTCACCTATGCAGATCTAAAGATAATTCTGAGTGAACAGGAGTTCATAGTTAGCTCAAGATTAAGATTAAGTTACCTAGGTCATCAATTAACAAAATAGTCAGTTTTATACATAAAGCGGCATTTAGAACGTAAAAAGTGACTATTTCATGGTTCAGTCTTATGCAAAATCATTGCATAGGATGCCCCCACTCACATATCTCTATATGAACGATTTAGGATCACATCGTTTGTACTAACTACAAAGTGGGCCGCATCCATAGTGTCCCCAGAATAAGGCGCCCAACCTTATTCATATACTATAGACTATTTTTGCTATATATTTGAACTTGATCCACATTTTATGTCACTACATAAAGTTCAAACTACATTAAATAGCCTCAGGACCTTAGTTTATTGGATTCAAGATTACAATTTCAATAACAACTTTATCGAAAAACAAAACAGAATATGTTTATTAATTTACAAACTATGAATTTTAGAACATAAAATTCAATAAACTCCCACTTGGACTAAAACTCCTAGTGGAGTATCACAATGTTGAATTTAAGTGAGAAACATATGAGTACAACAAACATATGAATACAATAAACTAGGGTATATACCCAAAATCTCCATACCAAGACAAATCGCCATTGCTTCAAGTGTCTTAACCTCACTGCATCTACGTATGAATTTTGACCTGCAAGACGGATACGACCTAGGTGGTCCTGAAGCACCCACATTAAGCCTTCTGCCTTAGAAGCAGGGCTCCAAGCAGCATCAGGGGTTCAACATCCAAAACGTTTCCTCATGTGGTTGCCAATCGGTAAGAGTAGTGAATGTAGATGGATGACGCATCACCATCGTATCTTTCTCATCAGACCCGACCAAATCACTGCTCCTCTCCCGTATATGTCGGCTAATTGTGACTCACAAATGGACCATTCACCTGCTAGAGAATTATTCATCGCTTCTCAAATATGCCAGACAATTATCACAATTTCATCCCATTCTACGGAGAAGATACGATCAAATAGCCAATGTCAATAGTCTTGATAACTCCATAAAATCTTGCCATCACAAAGAACACTAATATTAATAGAAATAAAACGAGGCCAAATCTCCTTGAAAACCTGACAATGCCACATTAGGGGTGAGATTGATCTCACAATACTATTTCACTATATAAAAAAGATGTTTATGTAAGTTTTCAACTTGTACACTAGCCTTGATAGGCCATAGATATTATTCAGAAAATAAATTTACTTCCACTAAACCTATAATTCATAATTATCAATCTTATTTACTTCAAGATTCTATATGTGATAATTATTGCATGGAACTTATAAAAATACATCTAACGCAAATACTTTATGGAGATCACAAATGAATTTAAATATTTGAAGCTTTGTGTGTTACTAGATCAAAAGTTAATAAACCTTACAAATTTCAACTTCATATTCATCATACAATTGAGAGATAATCAACTCTTACAATCATCTAACATAACTCCAAAAAGAGCTAGTTAATGTTGTTTTTTAAACAAAAAAAACGTCTCTTGACAATCAAATGACACCCATAATAATTGAAACTATTAGTAATGAGACAAATCTTTTCTCTCTATATATTTCATTTTAAAGGCAATATGCATGAACATCATCACTATTAATCATGCTAAACTGTGGCAAAATATTAAAAGCAAATTGGCCCACATTGGAAAAGTTTAAGTATGGTGAGTTTGAAGCACTATAAAAGGAGTCTACGTCTCTGGTTTCAAATTGTATCAGTTAGAAACACTTTAAGTTTGAGTGTGCTAACTCTAGTAAAATTTCTTTTTTGTATTCTCCAATTCGAGAGAAGAAAAAAGATGAGATTGCTACAAATGTTTTGAGAGAATGTTTTCTTTGTAATTGGGGCTAGACATAGATTTTGATGCGGAAGAAAAGATATTTAGACTAAATCCCATGGCTAAACAAGGAAAATTCATCCCTTAAAAAGGACAGAGCATTCTCAAAAGAACACAAGTTTTATATTTAATTTTCAAATGATAATAAAAAAGCTTACTACTACAACCCTAAATTTATTATTTATAGCCTTGCACATCTAATAAATTCTAATTAAACATTAGTTAATCTATATTAACAACTACTAACTAAAATATACTAATTACTTCTAATTCTCTTCATCAAATTTATATGTGATTGTAATAAATTTTCATATAGTGAAATTTTTCTAGTCTCTGGATTTTTCTTTGGGTTTGGAGTTTTTTCACGTTAATTTTTGTATTTTAAGTTTTATTGCTTTATCTTAATTTATCTATTATCTTATCTACTTATTCCTACAGAAGTAGTGAGAGATTTTCCCTCGCAAATAGTATCAGAACTTTAGGTTCATAGTTTTTTGAAGTTTTTAGTATGCTCTATGGTTGCAACATTGTTTGAACTTCCACATCAGAAACGAATTCTTGAAATCGCCTGCAGTATTATGAATAGTTTAGGTTATTCAATATTTACTACTTTTTTAGGAGTGAAGCAAATGCATCCAGTATTATGAGCTTAGTAAAGTTTGATGTGGAGAAATTTGATGGAATGATCAACTTTATGAAAATTGTACGTCAAGGATGTGATAATACAATATGAGTTACACAAGCGTGAGTTAAACAGTGATGACGGTTTAATGGAGTATGAGTATGATAGGTTCAAAGAAAAAAATCTTCAGGTAAAGATAAGTTGTTGGGAATGCACACAATCTAGGCACATGAAAAAGGCAAAACAAATTCAACAACGAGCTCTGGATTAGATGTTGACGTTGCACACATACATTGGCTTGACAGTTATGCAAAGTGTAAGAAGGAAGTTATGGATGGCTGGAGAATTTTCGGGTGAGTCAAGTAAGTAGAAGTTGCACAACAAATTTTAGCAAGGTTTTATCAACATGTGATGAAAAAGAAAAATTTTGGAAAGTGGTATTCCAAGTGGTCTATTCGTTATGGCGGAGTGAGTTATAATTCTCTATGTTGAGACTAATGATTGTCGATGAAGATAGTGATTGCAATAGAATTGTAGATTCTTCAAATATCTTGTCAAGATGGAATTTAATTTGTTGAGTTTTGACAAAAATATTAGAAGTGCACTTATCCCACAATGAAAAAGTTCAAGAAAGTGGTAGGTTCCAAAGACTATATGTAAAAGGAACTTATATCTTTGGGCTTCAAATTGTCCCACTTAGAAATACTTTAAGCTTGAGTGTGTTAACTCTAGTTAAATTCTCCTTTTATATCCTCTAGTTTGAGAGGGACAAAAGGGTGTAAGTGGTACAAATACTTTAAAAGAGTGTTTTCTTTGTAATTAGGTTAGAGAGAAATTTTTGTATCATTATAATAAAGTTTCACATGTTAAAATTTCGATCTATAGATTTTTTCCGGGTTTAGAGTTTTTCCTCATTAATTCTTATATTTAGAGTTTTATTGTTTTTTTGTTTCTCTACTACTTCTCTACTTATTACTACTATTATTCTTGTAGTAGTAGTGGGAAGTTCAATTACTTGTTTATTATTTTGGACATTATTCTTATTAATTTGGAGATAAATCTTTGATGGACTTTAGGGAAGATAATTTAATCATTTTACTTTTATCTTTTAAGTCCGACTACAGCCATATAAATGGGTGGTTGTTTAATAAAACATAGAAACTAAATTTGAGCTTGTGGAAAATAATTCTTGTATCTTCGTGTTTTAAAGATGTATTTGCTAATAAACTAAAGTTAGAGAAAAGAGAGAAGAAAAGAGTAAAGACAAAAAATTGAAAGAAAAGAAAGAGGGGAGTGAAGAACTAGAGAAAAAAAAGTGAAAATAAAATGAAAGGAAGTTGAGTTGTTCAAGATCCTTTTGAATCTATTCTAGGGCTAAATAGGGTACATTTTGAAACTTTAGAGATTAAATGTATCCGTGGATGAAAATTTTGGATTAAAAGATAATTTTTTCAATAAAATACTACTAATGTTGACTTAATATTATTATTAATAATAATAATAAATTTAAACTTATTTAAACAGATGAAATAATTAATTTTAAATTTAAATAATTTTTATAATTTTTATCATTTCAATTTTTCTAAAAATATCTATCTATTGCTCATTGCTTAATGTCTCAAAAGTCATGTGTCACCATTCATGTTGTCCACGTGCCTTGTAATTATTCATGTTTGGTGTCGATATAAGTCTACAATCTACTTGTCACTTTGCCTATAAATAGTGGCATTTGGTGAATTTTAATATCACACGGGTATTGGTAAAAAATCCACTTCAAATTTCACTGAATTTTCTATTATCCAATTTTATAATTTTAGTTATTTCAGGATTTTAGTTTTTTTTTAATTATATATTTTTTTATTATTATTGTATTATATTTTCTCTATATTTGTATTCCCGTTGTGTTCCTCAAATTCACAACACGTTATCAACACGAGCTCCTGTCGTTTTCTCTGCTAAAGGTAGGTCCTAAAGGTATGTCGATTTTTTCCTCTTCATTATAATTAATAAATTTAATGTTATTTTACAGATTCAATATCTATTAAATTTCTAACATAAGTACAATATTTTATGATAGTTTTGCCATGAAAAATCTCACAAAATTAGAATTTTCCGCCCTTGATATTAACATCAATAATTATTTTTCATGGGTATTTGATATCGAAATCCACCTGGATGCTATAAATCTTGGGGAAACTATTAAAGAAGAAAATACGACATCTAGTCAGGACAAAGAAAAAGCTATGATTTTCTTTCATCATCATCTCTATGAGGGATTAAAAATAGAATATCTTATAATAAAAGATCCCCATACCTTGTGAAATTTTTTTAAAGAAATGTATGATCATCAAAAGACAGTTATTCCTCCTAAAGCCCATAATGAGTGGATGCATTTGAGGCTACAAGATTTTAAATCAGTAAATGATTACAATTCCGCATTATTTAAAATCAGTTTAAAATTGTTATTATGCGATGCTAATGTGTTAGAGAAGACATTTTCTACATTTCATGTCTAAGATATGATTCTGCAGCAGCAATATCGAGAGAAAGGTTTTAAACAGTATTTTGAATTAATTTCATGTCTTCTCGTGGCCGAACAAAATAACGAGTTATTGATGAAAAATCATGAATCTCGACCAACCGAAATGGCACCATTCCCTGAAGTGAATGTTGTGAATTTTAATAATAATCATGATTGAGGTCATGGTCGCAGTCGAGGTCGATGTCATAACCGTGGCAGAGGACGAAATAATTATTATTTTCGTGTTGGTCGTTCTAATAAATTAAATTTTCAAAAAAACCATACAAAATGATGATCACAAAGGAAAAACTCTACAAGATAAAAGTTCAAAGAGTGTTGAAAATAAATGCTTCTGATGCAAAATGACTGGGCATTGGTCACGTAAAACCTCCCTGAAGGAAAAAGAGAAAAATGTGGAAGCAAATTTTGTATACCAGGATAATGATATATTTGACCCATCGCATATGATAAATTTGGATGTGGTAGACTTCTTTGAATCTCCTGAAGAGAAGATTGGCGTAGTTGATGGAACATCAAGTTTCTTTTGATTTTGAGAAAATCTACACTTAATATTGTTTTTTTTTTTTTTTTATCTATCTTCATTTTTTTTAGTTATTTTTCTTATTGTAATTATTATTTTTTTTTTAATGAAGAAACATGGATCATCTTCATATGTTGGATATTTCAAAAATGAGTAAAGAAGATCTATGTCTGGCAGACAACACAACTACACACACAATACTTAGAAACAAAAAATACTTTTCCAAATTGACAATGTTGAAAACAAAAGTAAATACAATATCAGGTTCTACAAACTTGATCGAAGATTTTGGAAAAGTAAATATTATTTTGGCTAGAGGAACAAAATTTATAATTGACAATGTATTGTTCTCTAGTCAATCAACGAGAAATCTTCTAAATTTTAAAGATGTACGTTGCAATGGTTATCATATTGATACTGATAGTAAGAATAATGTGGAATATCTATATATCATATCCACTATCTCAAATGAAAAACGTATATTGGAAGAGTTGTCTGCTTTATCTTCTGGATGATATTATACTCATATACGAGTAATTGAAACATATACAACAATGAACCTGAAGTTCATAAATCCTAGACATATTTACAATTTGGCATGATCGATTGGGTCATCCAGGGTCTATAATAATGAGGAGAATTATTGAGAATTCAAATGGACACCCATTGAAGGAGCAAGAGATTCTTCAATCTAATGAATTATCATGTAATGCTTGCTCTAAAGAAAAATTGTAGAATGAATTCATGGTGATAAATGTGGAGCTATTAACCAACCAAGTTGACTATTTAGATATTTTATGGTATTAATAAATGCATCCAGTAGATGGTCACACGTGTGCTTATTATCAAGTCGAAGTCATGTATTTTCAAGATGACTTGCTCAAATAATTAAATTAAAAGCACAATTTCCTGATTATACAATTAAGACCATTCATCTTGATAATGCTGGTGAATTTACATCCCAAGCTTTTGATAATTATTGTATGTCAATTTGGATAAATGTTGAACATCCTGTAGCTCATGTTCATACACAAAATGGTTTAGTAGAATCATTTATAAAACATTTACAATTAATTGCAAGACCATTACTTATGAGAACTAAGTTTCCTTCATCTGTATGGGGACATGCTATTTTGCATGCAGCGTCACTTGTTCGCATTAGGCCAATAGCTTATCATAAATACTCGTCATTACAATTAGCTTAGGGTCATGAGCCAAATATTTTTCATCTAAGAATTTTTGGGTCTATATTATATGTTTCAATTGCTCCATCACGACGCACTAAGATGGGTCCTCAAAAGAGGTTAGAAATATATATTGGATATGATTCCCCATCAATTATCAAATATCTGAACCCCTGATGGGTGATGTATTTACTACACGATTTGTTGATTGTTATTTTAATGAGACAAATTTTCCAACAATAAGAGGAGGAATTAGGAAGTTGGAAAAGAAATTATATGGAATGCATCATTATTATCTCATTTAGATCCCGGTACAGATCAATGTGAACTTGAAGTTCAGAAAATAATTCATTTGCAAAATATAGCAAATCAACTACCAGATGCATTTATAGATGCAAAGAAAGTAACTAAATCACATATACCAGCTACAAATGTTTCATCGAAAATTGGTATCTCAACACAGCAAGTTGTCATTAATGAGTCTGGAATACACCAGAAGCATGGTAGACTAGTAAGTTCCAAAGATAAAAATCCTCAAAAAAGAAAAATCATTAATAGTCAAGAAGACTTGACTGAGGATATAAATACCCATAAAGAAATCCTTGACTTGACTATGAGGAAGGTGAAATATCTAAAGACAATAATGAGATTTTAATAAACTATGTTCATGTCAAGAAAAGATGGAATGGAACTAATGTAATTATTGACAACGTTATTGTGTATAATGTTGCTCTTGATATTATATCTGAAAATGAGGATCTTGAACCAAAATCTATTGAAAAATGTCAACATAAAAAAGGTTAACTTTAGTGGAAAGAAGCAATCGAGATAGTAGTCCGAACACCAGAAGGTGTTAAACCGGTGGGATACAAATGGGTATTTGTGAGGAAAAGAAATGAAAATAATGAGGTCACAAGATATAAAGTAAGACTAGTTGCACAAAGTTTTTCATAAAGACATGGTATTGGTTTTAAGGAGACATGTTCTCCGATGGTGGATGCAATTACATTAAGATATTTAATTGGCTTAACTGTGTATAAAAGTCTAGATATGCATCTTATGGATGTAGTCACAACATATTTATATGGATCTCTTGATAATGATATTTATATGAGAATCCTAGAATGATTTTATTTGAAACATATATATCAAATTCCCGAGAATGGTATTCAATAAAATTATAGAGATTACTATATGGTTTCAATCAAGACAGATGTGGTACAATCGCCTGAGTGGATATTTATTAAAAGAAGGATATCAAAATAATCCAATATGTCCGTGTGTTTTTATAAAGAAATCACAATCAGGATTTGTTATTGTTGATGTTGATGACTTGAATATAATTGGAACTCCTAAGAACTTTCAAAGGCAATAGAATATCTCAAGAAAGAATTTGAGATGAAAAATCTCGTAAAAATAACATTTTGCCTTGGTTTAAAAATTGAGCATTTAGCAGATGAAATATTTATTCATCAGTCAACTTATACAGAAAATATTTTGAAAAGATTTTATATGGACAGAGCACATCCATTAAATATTCCAATAGAAGTCCATTCATTGGATATAAAGAAAAATATATTTCGACTTCGAAAGGATAATGAAGAACTTCTTGGTCCTGAAGTACCATATCTTAGTGAAATTAGTGAACTTATGTATCTTCTAATAATATAAGACTAGATATTGCATTTTCAGTAAATTTATTAACAAGATATAGTTCTTTTCCAACAAAAAAACATTGGAACGGAATTAAGTATATACTCAGCTATCTCTAAGGAACAATCGATGTGGGTTTGTTTTATTCAAATAAATCAAATTTTGATTTAGTTGGTTATGTAGATTTTGGATATTCATCTTATTCACATAAAGCTAGATCTCAAACAAGTTATCTGTTCACAGTAGAGGAACTGTTATATCATAGTGATCGGTAAAACAGACTATAACGGGCACTTCCTCAAATCATGCTGAAATTCTTGCAATTCATGGGGCTAGTCGAGAATGTATATGGCTAAGGTCAATAACCCAGCACATTCCTGAAACGTGTGGCTTGTCTTCTAATAAAAATATTCCAACAATATTATACAAAAATAACACAACTTGCATAGCCCAAATCAAATGAGGATGTATTAAAGGAGATAGAACAAAACATATTTCACTGAAGCTTTTCTACACTCATGATCTTAAAGAAAATGGTAACATCATTGTACAACAAATTTGGTCGAAGGATAATCTGGCAGACTTTTTTACAAAGGCATTGCCAACTGCAACTTTTGAAAAATTGGTGCACAACATTGGAATATGGCGACTCAAAGATCTTAAGTGATGTTTTCATGAGGGAGAGTAAATATATTGTATTCTTTTAGGAGTATATATTTTATGTTATATGTACTCTTTTTCCTTCACTAGCGTTTTTTCTCATTGGGCTTTTCCTAGTAAGATTTTAAAGAGGCATATTTTATATATATATATATATATATATGGGCATCTAAGGCGGAGTACTATGAATAATATAATAAGAAATAGATGCTCATTGCTTAGTCCCAAAAGCCATGTATCACCCTTCATGTTGTTCATATGCATTGTAATGATTCATGTTTGGTGTCCATGCAAGTTCACATCCTACTTGTCACTTTACCTATAAATAGTGGCATTTGGTGGATCTTAATATCACACCCCCATTAGTAAGAAATCCACTTCAAATTCCACTAAATTTTCTATTATCCAATTTTATAATTTTAGTTATTTCATGATTTTAATTTTTTTATTTTAAATTATACTTTATATTATTATATTATATTTTTTCCATAACCATGTTTCCATTGTGCTCCTCAATTTCACAACACTATCACCATTTTATCCATATTTCTATTCATATTTCCATAAAATTGAGGATTGACATTAATAAACCTTTGGTGATAGCAATTGGATTTTTACCCTTAAGTGAAACTTTAAAGTAGTAGTTTGTTTATTAATTTTGAAAAGCAAGAAATTAAAAACCAAGTGGGAATATCGGGTATTATGGATGAGCACCTTTTTTAAGGAATAATATATAATATATACATGATTTCATCAACTTCCCATACACAAATCTCTCTCTGTCATGTTCCCACTAAGATCAAAAGCTTAACGACTAAGGAAGAGACCAGCCCTTTTTCTCCCACCTTTTTTTGTTCGGTATTTCTAATTTGTTTATAATCACACAATCTTTTCCATTATTTTTTTCTCCTTATTTGATTTATTGTGTCATAGGTGTTTGTTTTATACAAGTTGAGCATAGCTTATGTTGGGGACATCTTTTAGATACCTATCAATAATCAGCATAGTTTATTGCTTCATGTGGAGATCTTAAAAATGTACCTACCATGTTTAAGTTTTTACATACCTATTTGTTATGAACACATTTTAAATTATTCTACTTCTCATTCTTCTTTCTTTCTTCTTCTTTTTTTTTTTTTTTTTTTTTTTTCAAATTTTAAGGATGATAAGTCCTGCCAAGACAAATGTCACACAAGGTGCCCAAGCAAATAATTCAGAGACAATAACAAAGCAAGAAATTGTAAATCACAAATGAACACACAAAGCTTGATAACCCAGTTCGATGATAAATCACCTACGTCTGGGGAGCAGTGTGTTTGAAAAAGATAATTCACTAATATATAAAAGTCAAGCATTTATAATGTTGTACTTATCTGTTAATAACGACGATTATAGTCACACACGTAAAGCATAACTTATTTAATTATCTAGGCTCCCCCTAGATGTAAGACTCATTCTTGCTCAAACTTAGACTAGATGTAAGACTCATTCTCATTCAAACTTAGGCTCTCCTAAGTTATGTTAATATCAATGATAGGAATACTTACGCTTCCTCTAAGTGTATGAGACTCCCTCTCACTATAAGATATCTTTCCTTCTTCTTGTAACTCTCCTTCACTTGAAGAACTTACGCTCCATTAAGTTTGAGAACTCTTTCTCTATGAATGATGCATTAGGATCCCCTTAAGGTTGAGAATCATTTCTCAATCAACTTTGCCTTAGACTTCCCCTTAGACCATATAAAGCTTTGCAAGAATGAAACTTTCACTACAAGTACATCTGAAGAATAAGGCCGCCACATGCGAAGATTAATTCTTTGTTCTTCGAATACAAAGCATGTAGAAAGATGTCTTCACTACTCAATGAATGATCTCACACGATAATGCATGCGAAAACCCTAGTAAGGATACTTCTTGGACTTAAATAGCATAGTGGAAAGATGAAAAATATCTCCAACCAAAATCGACAAAATATCATAAAAGGAAAGCTGCCCATAGGAAAAGAAAATGCATAATAATTCAAATAGAGAAAGAAAATATTCTACATAATCAACATGTTGTTTAACAACTTCAATGACATCATCTAAGACAACACCAATACAACTCAAGAAAAACTATATACCTTAAACAAATATATAACCAATAACAAAACTCTAACCTTTTGAGATATATATATATATATATCCATTTTTAAATTTATGGTTCTTTATGTTACCTTTTGCTTTTTTGGTCGATTGGTTTT
The DNA here is from genome assembly GCF_009727055.1 of Benincasa hispida. Lineage (NCBI taxonomy): Eukaryota > Viridiplantae > Streptophyta > Magnoliopsida > Cucurbitales > Cucurbitaceae > Benincasa > Benincasa hispida. The sequence goes on from NC_052359.1 coordinate 42,809,394, forward strand.
TTGTTTTTTGATAAAAACCATATATATTTGATAATTGATTGTTTTTTTGGTTGGTAAATAACACAAAACAAAACATTTATTAATAGATATTTCAGGTTTCGGGTTTCTTTAGAACAATTTAAAGAGATGAAGTGTTATGTTTTAGTGAGAGAAAATATGTAGAGATAAGCAAATAAACATTTAGCAACATAAAATATAAAGTTTTTTATAGAACCCAAATAATATAACAACAACTCACTAGGATCTCTTCCAAAACAAGCAACAAAATAATTGTTCTCTAAAATACTACAAATAAATCACCAAATAATCACCAAGCAATCAATCAAACAATGGACAGCAATAAATCACAAAATTCTAGAAGACTAAAAGCAAAGAGCACACATGAATTACACGTGGAAAACCCTTTTGATGTGAAGAGTAAAAACCACGGGACTTGTGAGTAGTCCACCCTTGTCAACTTCTCTTATTATGATAAAATTGAGGGAAAAAGAACCCAAATCAGTCATACAAAGATTCACTGCCCATCAATACTATCATACATAAAAAATCAACACTTGAGAGATAAAAAAGAATGAAAATCACTCAGTTTTACAGGTTCTATTTGGAAGCGATTATGGACAAACAAGGGCTCCAAACAACGATCCAACTGTTCAAAACAAGACCCTATGTATCCCAAATAGGCTGAACAAATTACAGCACGATCCAACAGTTCAAACTCCGGAAACTGATAACTTTGTGGAAGTCGTCGCTGAAAAATCGAACTATTGTCTTTCTCTCCGATTTTCTGTCTCTTTTTCACTCTTTTTTCCCATAGGTCATCCTCATATCACATAAAAGAAAATCTAAGGCTTACAAGATGGGGCAACCCAAAAAATTAGTCCCAATTGGGCTCATAAAACATAAGTATAAAATCTTTCTTGTGCAACAAGTGGGTTGGACACCCAATCTCCCCCTCTAGCCCAACACATGGAATACTCAACACATCCATGCTCACTTGAACCTCATCCCGGCAAGCTTACTACAAAGTTCAATCTTGCTTCTGGGAACTACCTTAGTTAACATATTTGTATTGTTCTTGTCAGTGTGGATTTTCTTAAGATTCAATCTCTTCTTTTCAATTACATCTCGTAGCCAATGATATCTAGTATCAATGTGTTTAGTACGACATGATACATTGGATTCTTGCTCAAATCCATAGCACTCTGATTATCACAAAATATAACATACCCACCTTGCTTCAATCCCAACTCTTGAAGGAACCTTTTAAGCCATAACATTTCCTTACTTGTTTCCACTGTTTTAAGATACTCTACCTCAGTTATGGAATATGCTATGCATTTTTGTAGCTTGGATTGCCACGAGATGGCTCCCCTTCAAAATGTAAACACATAACTAGAGGTAGACTTTCTATTATCAAGATCACCTACCAGGTCTGCATCAATATAACCTTCAAGCATAGATTTGCCACCTCCATAACATAAACTTTATTTGGAGGTGCCCCGTAAGTATTTGAAGATCCACTTCACTGCTTCCCTGAGTCTTACCTGGGTTGGATAGAGACTGACTACATGTATAATATCAGATCTAGTACACACCATAGCATACATCAAAGAACTAACAGCAGAAGAGTAAGGGATGGATGACATAACTTTTTTCTCTTTCTGTTGCGGGGCAACCTCTCTTACTTAGCTTAAAGTGAGTTTCTAGCGGTGTACTAACAGGCTTAGCATGCTTCATATTGAATCTTTCCAGCACTCGTTCAATATACTTCTCCTGGTATAACCACAATTTCCCAGCTTTCCTATCGGAGCAATCTTCATACCTAAGATTTGCTTTGTAGAACCCAAATCTTTCATGTCAAATGACTTGGACAAGTTTTTCTTCAAATTTTGAATCATATCTATATCTTGTCCAACTATCAACATATCATCTACATATAAAAGAAGAATGATGAATTTGTCTACAGAGAACTTTCTAAAATACACACAGGAATCAGTTGTAGTTCGTTTATAATCATTGCTTATCATAAATGAATCAAGTTTCTTGTACCACTGCTTTGGTGCCTGTCTAAGCCCATAAAGACTCTTCTTCAACTTGCAAACAAGTTTATCTTTCTCTTTTTTTCAAATCCTTCAAGTTTCTCCATGTATATCTCTTCATGTAAGTCACCATGTAAAAAGGCAGTTTTTACATCAAAATGCTTGATCTCAAGATCAAGACTTGTTGCTAACCCCAACACTGTTATGATAGATTTCATTTTGACCACTGGAGAGAAGATCTCATCAAAGTCAATGCCTTTTTTCTGGTTGAATCCCTTAACCACTAATCTGGCTTTGTACCTCACTATCCTTCTTGTAATTAAGAACCCATCTATTTTTCAATACTTTCTTGCCCTTTGGAGGCTTCATTACTCATAGGTTCCATTCTTTTTCAAGGAATTTATCTCCCCCTTCATTGGATCGAGCCACTGGCATTTTTCATCATGAGATAATACTTCTTGATAGTTCTCTAACTCTTCATCTTCACTAACTAGAATGAACTCTGAGCTTGGATACCTTGTTGAAGGTTTAAGCACTTTGATGGGCTTTCAAGCCTGAGTATCCTCCAGTTGAGGAATAGATTGCTCCCCCTACTCATGAACTTCTCCATGAATCACTTCCTTGTTGGGGTTAATGCCCTAAATCTCGTAGGGTCCTATAGTTTGTAAATATTGATGAACAAACTCATTATATATTTAATAAAATATATGATATTTTATTCATTGTCTATAAAATATATGATATTTTAGTTGCATTAACCATAAACTAATAAACTAACATCTAAGCTTATCTTTGTAACTTAAACATGTATGTAGAGACATACGTGTGGATCATATTTAAGTGATAACCTAAATGGCCTGAAGTAGATGGATAAGGTTGGGTACCTTATCCTGGTGACACTACAAGTATGGCCGATTTTTAGGTGTTACAAATGTTGTAAAGTGCTACAAATGATCTGATCCTGATCATTCATGTATAGACATGCGAACGGGGATATTCTATACAAAGGAGTTTCTATAAGACCGGACCACTAAATATTTTGTCTCATTATATAACGTCAATCATAATAGAGACTTACATTTCATCAGTATGACCATAAGTAACATGACCTGAATCCTGAGTGAGTTGTGAACTCCTGCCTAAGAGGGCGGTTCTTTGATTTGTATGGGTGAGAGTGGCCAGATCGCCGACTCAACAAGCTTACCATTTTAGGGATTCGTCTAATTAGGGAGTTGGAAACACAACTACATAAGATGGAATTCACTTCTTTCCCGAGGCAGTGGTAAGTAGATAAATTGCTCCCTTAAGGGCTGATTCTAGGTCTTGAACAATGTGGTGCCACACCCTCTTCTGCCCCGAGAAGGGTTTAGTCATAGATGGACTATGCTCTATTGTTCATTAGAGAGATCAGTAGTACTTAAGGAATTAGATGTAACTACAAGGGCAAAACAGTAATTTGGCTTAGCTGTACTTACGAGCAATTTGTGAAGGGTCATCGTACTATTGATTGGTTATATCCAATGGACATAGAAATATATTTGTAGTGTGAAGAGTGCAGCTGTTGGTCTTTAGTGGAGTGCTCGACAGTTAACGGATGGTGAATAATGTAATTAAAGAGTTTAATTAATTATTCATGTACCGTTGGAGCTTCAAGCTACATGTCCACGAGGTCCTCTTGGTAGCTCAATAGGATTTAGTTGAGAATCAGTTTTTTGATTAATTAGAATTATTCAAATTAATAAAGAAAATTAATTATATGATATAATTACGTTGTTTCGATTATATGTGATATAATTGTCATAATATATTTGATACATTATAGCTTAATGGGAGGAAATAGAAATTTGAATGAGATTCAAATATAGTTTCTATGAATTGGATTCATAGTTGTTAAATTTAATATAAATAAGATTTATATTAAATGTCATATAAAAGAAAAAAGAAACTATAGTTTATATTGTATGTGATACAATATTAAAACTATAGGTTAAGTGTTATATTTGATATAACATATAGTTTAATATAAATAGATATGATAAGTTAGTTATCATATTTATATTTATATTGTTATCATTATTATTATTTTAATAATAAGGAAGGGAGTTACAACTCCCTTCCCCATCTTTTCTTTCCACCCACGTAAGCGGATGGTCGTTATTTTGGCAAGGAGAATAAAAGAAAAATGTTTTCTTCTTCTTCAACTAAGGCTGCTAAACGATTGAGATAGAGAAAAAAAAGACGAAAGTGTTCTGTTTACTTTGTCTTGGTTTGTGAGAAGTTCTCAATTTTCCTCCTCTATGCATTAAGTTTTCCTTTTTAACAAAATAGCAGAGCCCACCACTCCTGGGTTCTCACCCTGAGAATACCAAGGTAACTATTGTGGTAGTGTCTTGTTTTGTTCGAGATTAATCTTGAAGAAGGTCTTCTAGAGTTTGTGATCCGTTCGAGGGAAAAATGAGAAGAAAGGTCTTAAATGTGAAGTTTCATAAAACCCTTTCTTTCTAAAGCATGTTATAAATTTAGAATTAAATGTATATCTTGTTGTTTGTTTGCTATAAACATTGTATTCAATAAAAAATGGAATTGGTCGATCTGCTTCCGCTCAAGGTTCTCCTGTTAGAGTTCCTTCAATTGGAATTAGAGCCAGGTTTAGGTTTATGATTCCATATTCCATTCTTGTATTGAATCGTTTATAGTATTGGTGGGTTTTATAATATGCATTCTATTTATGCGATGAATGGTTGTGGATGGTTTTGTTGATGGATGTTTTGGGATAGAATCTCTGTATAAGGCTTTCTTTAATTTTACAAATTTCGATTTGTAAAGGCCCCGCGTTTTTGGCCATTAATTTTGCAATCAAGTCTGTTAATTTGTAAGTTTGAGTCGCTCGTGCTATTCCCGGAAGGCTTCAAAGAAGGTTGCAGAGCGTTGTTTCGATGGAGAAGATGAACCAGAGGTTCTGGGTTGTGTAGCTACAGTAAAGCGATCGTGTAGCTCTTGCTATGCGATCAGGTAGCTTTTGCTACATGATCGTGTAGCATTTGCTAAATGATTGCATAGCTAATGCCACGCAATCGTGTAGAGTTTGCTACACGGTCATGTTGCATTTGCTACAAGATTTCATAGTCGCTTGCTGAACGATCGCACGATTTTTTAGATGCTCAACGTAATGTTGCTAGCTACGTGATCGCATAGTCTTTCATGCTCATCGCATAATTGCTAGCTACGCAATCACGTAGTCTTTCATGCTCATCGCATAGTTCGTTTGCTACATGATCAACTACAAGATGGTTCTTTGAAAGGTAGTTCGATTCGAGCGCTTCAAGACTCGATTCACCTATTCCGAACTGGTTGAATCAAATTTTGTAATGTTTAGCCTTTTATTTTTTCTTTTTAGAGGTCATATCTCGGTTCATCAACTATTAGAATAAATATACATGCGATGTATGTTTTATATTATATGTCATAATGTATGTTATATAGTTTTAAAACCCACCATAGGTTATGCATTTATATTCATGCATCATTTTATATTATAAGTGTTATAACATATGAATATGCATGATTTAAATTATACAAAGCATGCTCATGCATCATATAGTATAAATGTTATAGTATATGTATATATGCATTATAGCATATTCATGCATCTTATATACTATAATTGTTATAATATATGATTGAATGGATGTATGGAATGTATGCTATATCATGATTAATTACTTAGTTATATGATTGTTATATATTAGTAATGAATGAATATTGCATGAAGCATGACATTACCTTAGGTTAATTTATAAATGTTATAATTAACTAAAGTATGTCTAACATGCAATGGTTGGTTTTTAAATGTTTCATTTATTTATATTTATTATAATTAAATGAAATTAGAATTAAAATCAATAATAAAGACTTGCATGCAAACCTTAAGCTATAATCATTTTTTAAAATTGTTTTAAAATATGATTGAGATAGACATAAGATCACGTTTCTAATGAGATTAGAAATCTGAGTTTAATCTTTTAATCGGTTTAATAGAATTAAATTGATTCTTAATAAAAGATTAAATATGCAACAAATGTACCTATAAGGGAACTTTTGTCTAAGTCGAGCTAGGCTGAGGTACTTAAGTCGATGGAAATGTCGCACCCCTACCTGAGAACCTACCTGGAAAGATGAATTAGATATATAACATGCATGCAAATTTGATTAAAGTATATTAAAGAGTTAATGAGACTTCAATCAAAATTGTTTAATCATCAAAGACAAGAGTTTTTTTTTAGTACATTAAACAAACACTTAGATAAAATCAGTAGCCGAATTTTTCCTAAGTTAATTAACTCTAGGTAGAACACTCAGTGAAAGGAAAATGGGGTATATGATACTTCGTTTTATCCTCTACACATTTCTCCCTAAAAGTTCATACCGTGAGATCTACTCTCGGCCTCGAGGCACCATGGGTGTCCCCCTACGGGTGGCATTTAGGTAGGTCAATATCAAGGTGAATGGAGAGAGTGTTTATAGTAAGTGAGAGCAGAATGTGTGACAACACATCCCTCGATCTCTCTCATTAGGTTAAATAAAGTTTCACGCATCGCCTTGAGGCATCGTGGGTGTCCTCTTTAAAGGATGGTTGTATTGCATGATGCTTTATTTGATCTCCAGAAATGGATATGGTTGCTTTAGTTTCATGTTCCAATCAGCTTTTTCCTACGGTTGGCTCATTGAGGCAGAACTCTATAACCTAAAATGAGGGGTTACACTTACACATAATTGTTGAGGATGTTAACAAATTGTGCATCGAACAATGGTGACTATTAGTTACAATGACAAGGAGTTGTTTCTGTCTAATGGTTGAGAATGTCTCATTTCAGTGAAGGGGCACTTGATCACCCTACGGTGACTTTTGTCCTACCTCACTTAAACATCATTGCAAAATAGATGTCACTTAGAGTACACTAGACTATTTTGCTAAAAATTGATTGGTTTTCTTAAAAGTGGTCTAATGCAAGTAGACTAAAATAGTTTGTTTTTTTTAGCAAATTTCTTATAATGGCTACCGTTACCTTAAGTTTACTAGATGCCGATAAATTAACGAGAGAAAACTACGCTAGTTGAAAAAACACAATCAATACTATTCTAATCATCGATGATCTTCGTTTTGTTCTGATGGAGAAGTTTCCTCCCCTTCCACCTGCCAATGCTCCTCGAAATGTTTGGAAGCATATGAGCGTTGGACAAGGGCAAACGAAAAAGCCCGAGTGTATATCTTAGCAAGCCTTAATGAAGTCTTGACCAAGAAGCATGAGACTATGCTCACAGCACGTGAGATCATGGAGTCCCCGAGGAGAATGTTTGAACAACCGTCTGCACAGCTCAGCCATGACGCTCTTAAGTACATCTGTAATGCCCATATGCAAGAAGGGGCATCTGTTAGAGAACACGTTCTCAACATGATGGTCCACTTCAACGTGGCGGAGATGAACGGGTCAAGCATCGATAAAGCCAGCCAGGTTAGCATAATACTGAAATCTTTACCTGAAAGTTTCCTACACTTCCGTAGTAATGCTGTTTTGAACAGGATTGACTACAACCTAACCACCCTGCTCAATGAGCTACAGACCTTCCAATCCTTGTTGAAAAGTAAGGAGAAGAAGGGTGAAACAAATGTTGCTTCTGAAGGAAATCAGATGTGAGGATTTCCATGAGCAATGGAATAATCGTTCTAAATTTCATTCGTATTTGAACATACACAATTACAATCAAGAAACTAAAACTTACAGGCTATGAAAAATACAAAATTACAACATGCTTTCACAAGAGATTAAGGGATAACAAGACATACCTTTGAAGACTCATCTTCAAACACCCTCGATCACGAACGCTTGTTCAGACAACAAGACAGCAATCAGGAATGCTCGAGCACTTCCACCACATCATAGCACGATCACAGCGACCACAAACTCAGCGATCTCCAAGATCACGAACACAGCAAACTCAATGAACGTCCTCCACAAACCTCGAACACGTCGAGTTGAGTATAACACCACCACAATGGCTACCTTGGTATTCTCGGTGTGAGAATCCAGAAGTGTGGGCTCTATGTGGACTTAGGTAGAGGAAGAGACTGGAGGAATAACAATCGTGTAAACGATTAAGCAGGTGGGAGATGACAAAAGTCTATCGTATAGACAATGCTCAATCGTTTAACAAAAATTATGCGATCGTTTAGCAAAAGCTCCACGATCATTTAGCTAAAGGCCAACTGAGTAAACTATCGTATAGTGTCACTCCACGATCATCTAGTCTCTCTTCAACTATCGTTTAATGAATCTAATCCACTTGACAGCCAACCATGAGTGTTTCTAAGAATGAAAAATCTCAATTCAACAACCCCTAAATTTAGGAAAACATTTTTCCTTTTATCTCACGGTTACCATAAAACTACCAATAACCTTCCACTCAATTGGTTATTAGAGAAAAAGAGATAATTATTCAATAATTAATATTATTATAAATATATATGATAACCAACTTACCATAGTATATTTATAACCTATACTTTTAATATTTCATCTCATGAAACATATAAACCATAGTTCTTTTTCTATTTCATGGTACTTAATGTAACTACCTATAGTTTTAATATTTCATCTCATGAAACATGCAGTGGGGATATTAAGTAGATATCAATCTAATCCACGATTAGATCACTAGACAGCCGTTAAAAACATCCTCAAGTATCTACATAGAATATGGGACAACATGCTTATGTATGGTTCTAAGGATTTGATCCTCACGGGATACACGAACTTTGATTATCAAACTGATAAGGGTGCATCGCTGACTCCACCATGGAGGCTGAGTATGTAGCGGCTTGTGAAGCTGCTAAGGAAGCCGTTTGGCTCAGGAAATTCTTGACTGATCTGGAAGTTATTTCAGACATGTCAAAGCCCATCACACTTTATTGTGATAATAGTAGTATTGTGACTAATTCCCAAGAGCCTAGGAGTCACAAGCGCAACAAGCATATAGAGCAAAAGTATCATCTCATTTGAGAGATTGTACATCTAGGGGGACATAATTGTCATGCAGATAGTTTCGAAACACAACGTTGTTGATCCGTTTACAAAGGCCTTCATGACTACGGTGTTTGAGGGTCACCTGCACAGTATGGGTCTATGAGACAGGCCACGTCTGGACTAGGACATGTAGGAGATACTGGGCGCATGTTATGCTCTAGTTTATTATTTGTGTACTTTGTATTTTGATTATATTGTACACTCTACTAGCTTTAGGTCAAGTAGGAGATTGTTGGGGTTGATGCCCTAATTCTCGTTGAGTTCTATAGTTTGTAAATATTGTTGAACAAACTCATTATGTATTTAATAAAATATATGATATTTTATTCATTGTCGATAAAATATATGATATTTTAGTTGCATTAACCACAAATCATTAAACTAACATTTGAGCTTATCTTTGTAACTTAAACATGTATGTAGAGACATACGGGTGGATCATGTTTAAGTGATAACCTAATTGGTCTGTAATAGATGGATAAGGTTGGATACCTTATTCTGGTGAAACAACAAGTATGGCCCACTTTGTAGGTGTTACAAATGTTGTAAAGTGCTACAAATGATCTGATCCTAATCATTCATGTATAGACATGAGAGTAGGGGTATTCTATATAAAGGAGTTTGTATAAGACCGGACCACGAAATGTTTAGTCTCATTATATAACTTCATTCATAATAGAGACTTACATTTCACCAGTATGACCATAAGTAACATGACCTGAATCCTGAGTGAGTTGTGAACTCCTACCTATGACAGCGGTTCTTTGATTTGTATGGGTGAGAATGGCCAAATCGCCGACCCAACAAGCCTACCATTTTGAGGATTCGTCTGATTGGGGAGTTGGGAACACAGCTACACAAGATGGAATTTACTTTTTCCCTAAGGCAGGGATAAGTAGATAAATTGCTCCCTTAAGGGCTGATTTCGAGTCTTGAACAATATGGTGCCACACCCTTTCCTGTTAGTCATAGTTAGACTATGATCTATTGTTCATTAGAGGGACTTATTGTTTACACTCCATTATTCAATATGTTGTTTACAGAAACTCTCTCTAACCCTCTTCTTGTTTGATTGTTTACGTGAGTTTACTGTGTGAATGAAGAAGAAGATGAAACATGCAATGTGATAAAGAGGAAGAAGGGAAGAAGAGCTACACGGAGATATACGTGGTTCAGCAATGGAGTGCCTACATCTATAGGAAGAAGGAAAAACTTTTATTATTCAAGAGCTAAGTCACTTTCTTTACAGATCTTGTAGCTTCCTTGTAAGTTTTTGAAAGATTACACTACTAAATGTAAATGATGCATATTTATACTTTGAGCTGATACAAGTAGTTACATAACAAACTGTAAATAAAGTGTAAAAAACTGTTGAAGTCTTGATTTGTATGCTTAAGCTTATTTTATACTTCAAATCTCCACCTTAAACTCAACATGCAAGCTTTTCTCCTTCCAAATCTAACTTGTTTTCACCCCTTTTCAGGTAGCTGAAAGCCGATATTACCAAGACAGTTGGAGAGCTTGAGCTTTGAAACAGGTTTGGTAAGCATATCAGCAGCATTCTCAGTGGTATGGACTTTGTGTACTTCGACTTCACCTTTTTCTATTTTTTCCCTTAGGAAATGATATTTTATATCTATGTGTTTGGTTTTTGAGTAGTATTAAGGGTTTTTGGAAAGATGAATGGCACTTTGGTTATCACAGTAGATCTTAACTACTGTTTGATTGATACCAAAGTCCTTCATCAACCCCTTTAACCACAATGCTTCTTTTATAGCTTCTGATAATGCCATGTATTCTGCTTCCGTAGTAGATAGGGTGTGATTGACTAAAGATTTGCTTTCCAACATAGTAAATTAGGACCATATAAGAATAGAAAACCTGTTAATGATCTTCTTTTGTCTTGGTCACCTGCAAAATCTGAATCAACATATTCATATAGCTCTAATCCTGTTTCTTTTGTACTTTGATATGTTAATTTAGATTGTTTAGACCATTAAGTATCTTAATATCTATTTTGTTGCTTCTCAGTGCCTTTTTCCAGGGTTAGACATGTATCTACTGATAAGACTAGTACAATAGGATAAGTCAAGTTTAGTTGATATCATTAGATACATTAAACTACTTACTGCTTGGTTGTAAGGGATTAATTGCATTTGAGTCAAATGTTTTATATCTGTTTCTTTAGGTGAATTATCTGAGGAGAGTTTAAAATGACTAGCAATAGGTATAGTAATAGGCTTAGTATTAGACATATTGAACCTTTTAATAACCTTTTCACAGTAGTTTGTTTGACTGATGGTGAGGATAGAGGAAGCCCTATCTCTGTTTATTTCAATCCCAAGAATCTTTTTAGACTGACCCAAGTCTTTCATGTCAAACTCTCTCTTTAGAAGATCTTTGACATGTTTTATATCCTCTTTGGATTTCCCAGCTAGCAATATATCATCCACATAGAAGAGTAAATAAAGTTTGTCCTTATAGGTTGTTGAATTAACATAAGAACAAATATCATAGTTACTTCTTTGAAACCCAATACTCTCTATGTAGTCATTGAATCTTCTGTACCAACATCTAGGAGATTGTTTAAGACCATATATAGATTTGTTTAGGAGACAATAAAGATCTTCCTTTCCTCTTTCTTTAAACCCTTCAGGTTGAACCATATAGATAATCTCTTCTAAATTTCCATGAAGGAAAGTTGTTTTAACATGTAGTTGATCTAATTCAAGGTTGTAATGAGCAACTAGAGACAGCAGAAGTCTGGTAAAGGTTTACTTTACTACTGGTGAAAAAATTTCAAAATAGTCTATGTCTTCCCTTTGGGTAAATCCCTTAGTCACTAACCTAGCCTTATACCTAGTTTTTTCTTCTTTAGTAGAACCCTCTTTTAGTTTATATATCCACTTGGAAGCTATAAGCTTACATCCTTTAGGAAGAAGGGCTAGGGTCCAAGTGTTTTTGTGATTCCATTTCTTCACACATAGCTTCAATCCAAGACCTAGCATTAGGGCAGTTCACTGCCTCTTCAAAAGTAGCAGGTTCTTGGTCATTAGGAGCTATTATAGCATTTAGAACTAGGTTCATGTAATTAGTTTCAATATATCTAGCTGGAGGAACTATCACCCTTCTTTGTCTATCCCTAGCTAATGAGTACTGACTCAAATCAGGTTGACTTTTAGTATGCTCAGTAGACTCACCTGAGTTTTCCTCTTCTTCTTCTTCAATTTCAATAGGAGGATTGTGACTAGTGGATGAATCTTTAGGTGCCTCCACCTCAATCCTAGCAGTAGTATGGCTTTTAGGAACTTCACATGTTGTCTTTTCCTTTTGCATAAACATCTCTTTCTCTCTAAAAGTAACATCCCTGCTTACAACAAATCTTTTCTCAATAGGATTCCACATCTTAAAACCTTTAACACCTTCTGAGAACCCAACAAACATACACTTCACTGCCCTAGATTTTAGCTTCCCTGACTTTGGTGAATATAGCCAACACATCCAAATACCCTTTGATTATCTAGGTTAGGAGGATGTTTTGTCCATTTTTCTTCAGGAGTTAGGAAGTTTAAGGAGGAATGAGGACACCTATTTAAGGTGAAAACAGTGTAACTTGCTGCCTCAGCCCAATACTTTTCATTAAGAATAACATCTGAAAGAAGACATCTAACCCTTTCCATGATTGTTATATTAAGTCTCTCAGCAACTCCATTCTATTGAGGAGTAAATCTAACAGTCCTATGCCTAGTTATGCTCATTTCTTTACAAAACTTATTAAACTCTTCACTATAGAATTCTAATCCATTATCAGTTCTCAAGTATTTAATTTCTTTAGAAGTTTGCTTCTCTATCATGAGTTTCCATTCCTTAAACTTATCAAATACTTGGTCTTTAGTTTTAAGGAAGTAAACCCAGCTTTTTCTAGAGAAGTCATCGGTGAAAGGGAGTAAATACCTTTAGTCACTTAGGCTAGGTGTAGGAGCTGAATCCCATAGGTCTGAGTGAATATAATCTAGGATAGCCTTTGTGGTATGTTGTGCTTTAGTAAAACTTTGTCTTGTAGCTTATCCTAAAACACAATGTTCACAGAAAGTTAGATTATCTGAGAGACCTTTACGTAGAATCCCTTGCTCAGATAGACTTCTAGGCCTTTAGCACTAATGTGAGATAGTCTCTTGTACCAAACATCAGCCTCAGTGATCTCATTTGTGGTGGCAACATATGTCCATGTCATCATTTCAACTCCCTTAACCACAAATAAGTCATTTACTTTTTTCCCAACAAATATTTACCTTAGAGTCTTTTAGCACCTCAAGGGTTCCTCCTTTGCTCCTGTATTCACACCCAATTGCATCAAGCATTCCTAAGGAAATTAGGTTTCTCTTAAGAAGTGGAACATATCTCACATTTCTAAGAAGTTTAACAGTTCCATCCTTAAGTTTCATAGAAATATTGCTAATGTCTTTTATCTTATAGCCTTGGTTGTTTCCCATGTAAACCATTTCTCCTTCAATTTCTTTATAGATGTGAACCATGGTCTTATAGAGGTCATGTGATAAGTGCATCCAGAATCTAGGACTCAATCATGTTTTCCTAGGGGATTTACATGGTTGGATTTATCTAAGGTTGAGGCTAGAGCATCTAAATAAAAATAAGATCCTTCTACCACAAAAGTTTCAGGTTGTTTACCTTTAGAGTCTTTTTCTTTCTCTTGGTTCTTCCTTTTAAGAATAAAAAAAACTTTGATTAAATGTATTTTCTTTTTGCAGTATTTATATTTTAGTTTCTATTTAGGCTTATTTTCTTCCGAATTATGTGGTTTTTTATCCTTTGAGTGATTTGGTTTAAAATTTCCTTTAACAAATAACCCTTCACCACTCGGATGATCCTTTTTGACAGTTTGTAACTCTAGCTCTCTAGTTCTTAAAGATGATATTATTGTATCATAACTTATATTATCCCTTCCGTATTTTAGAGCTTTTTTAATTTTCCTATAGGGTTCAGGCAGAGAATTAAGAAACATATAGGCCTCATTTTCATCCCCAAGTTTCTCTCCTAAGGTTTTGAATTCAGTAACTATTTTTTTGAATTCATCTAGATTATCAGTTAGAGACTTTGACGAATCCATTTTAGATGTAAAGAATTTTTCCCTAAGGTACATTTTACTAGGAAGATCCTTTGTAGCATATAAGTCTTCCAATTTAGTCCATATCCTATAGGTTGTTTCTTGATCTATTACTTGCCTTAAAACATTATCACTAAGGTTTAGGACTAACGTACCATAAGCTGTCATCTCCTAATCTTCTTTTTCTTGAGTTTTCGCTGAGGCTAGGAGTGTAGATGGGTCAAGGAGAGCTCTGTGAGCCTTCTGTTGGCCAAGTATTGCTTTGATTTTGGCCTTTCATAGACCAAAATCTCTTTTACCATCGAACTTCTCTACTTCAAATCTTGCTACTGACATCTTGGAATGAAACTTGAATCTTGAATCTTCAAGAACTGTACTCTTGTAAGTCTTTTTGCTCTGATACCACTTTATTGGGCCCACTCACTTAATTTCTTGAATCAAGAAAAGACCAAATGATGAAATGGCTTCAGTTGAATAAATCCATGATCCAAAAGCCTAAGTTAATTTGCCTCAAAACTTGGTAGGTAGATTTCTTGGCTCTAGTTGCTCCACGACCTTCCAACTGATGTGTAACACGTGGTAATTACCACTTTCACTACCTGATGGAAGAGACACCACTTCTTATGGGAAAAGAAAAAATAACAAACAAATTTTATTTTCTTTCTCTCTTGTTTCAGTCTGTTGTTTGCAGAAACTCTCTCTAACCCTCTTCTTGTTTGATTGTTTGGGTGAGTTTACTGTGTGAATGAAGAAGAAGATGAAACATGCAATGTGATAAAGAGGAAGGAGGGAAGAAGAGCTACACGGAGATGTATGTGGTTCGGCAATAGAGTGCCTACATCCACGGGAAGGAGGAAAAACTTTCATTATTCAAGAGCTAAGTCATTTTCTTTACAGATCTTGTAGCTTCCTTGTAAGTTTTTGAAAGATTACACTACTAAATGTAAATGATGCATATTTATACTTTGAGCTGATACAAGTAGTTACGTAACAAACTGTAAAGAAAGTGTAAAAAACTGTTGAAGTCTTGATTTGTATGCTTGAGCTTATATACTTCGTAAGTCAACTTCAATAATATGGTGATTCTTTCTTTCAACACTACCATTCTGTTGTGGTGTATATGAACAAGATATCTGGTGCTTGATACCATTAGAGAGAATGATTGAAATGAGAGGTTTAAACTTACTCCCCCCCATCTCCACCCATCAGTTTATAAGGCAATGTTATTATGATCAACTAATTTTCAACCATTACTTTAAGATGAAGGAAATAAAATAGTGTTTGATCTTTTGTTTTGAGCAAGTATAACCATGTAAATTTAGTAAAATGATTAACAAATAGAAGGAAATATCGTGCTCCATTAATTAAATTAAAAGGGATGAACCCCAAATATTTGAGTGCACGAGTTCAAAAGGTTTACTAGTAACAGAAGTAGAAGTAGGAAAAGATAACTTATGACTCTTTTGACATTTGACAAGCATTACAAAAGGAGGAAGAGTTAGGCTCAACTTTCATATTACAATGACTCAAAACAAGCTTAACAACATAATTAGATGGGTGTTCTAAAAGATGATGCCAAAGAGAGTGATCTTGTAGTGTTGAGACAAAGAGAGTCAGATTATTGATAGAGGAAGAAGAATGAAAAGCTCCTAAATTGGAGAGTTTGTAGAGATCACCAATAAGATGACCCTGAAGAAGAACTTTCTTGATAGTTTGATCCTTCACAAGAAAAAATGAGGGGTGAAACTCAATAAAGGCATGGTTATCAAAACATAAGCGTGCAATACTAATTAGATTATGAGGCAAAGAAAGAGCGTGAATGCTAGAATTAAGATGAACATGAGTAGATTCAAAGGGAGATGGAAGAGACAGAGAACTAGTATTTAGGACAGGAATGGACTTACCATTACCTACAACCACCTGCTCATTTCCTTCATAAGGCTAGGATTGTTGAAGATTGTTAATGTTAGGAGTCATATGATGTATGGCTCTCGAGTTCATGAACCAAGCATCATTCGAATAGGACTGGGAGGTGAAGGCATTAGGATTGGTAGGGAATGGTTAAGGATAGGTAGAGATAGGTGTTGTATGGCTAGAAAAAGATGTGTAGAAAGCTTGAGGAGGGTATTTGTTGGCTTGATAAGCATGGTTATGTCAGTTATAACATTTCAAAGCAGTGTGACCCATCTTAGTACAGATTCGACATTATGGGCAGTTTACGAAGGGTTAAGATGGCCATTTATGGTTACAATTTGAGTTTGGGTTAAGGGGTCGACCAACAGTTCCAGGACCAGTGGGAGAGGATTGGGGATTTTGTTTAGGAAAGAAAGTGGATTTACCTGGTTGTGTTGTTGTTGACCTCGTCGAATAACTTAATTGAATGAAAAATTAGCTAGATTGACTTGAACCAAACACAATTACTCCACTGTTGTTTGTTTTTCTAGTCGTGCTTCATAGGCTAAAAACAAGCTACGAAGATCAACTTAGCGATGGTCTGTCAGTACTGGTAACAAAGGCATTGTACTTAAGACCAAGACCTTTAAGAATATATGCAAGATGATCTTTATAAGATAAGCATTCGTGAATGGCCAAAAACTTATATGATATATGCTTGATATGAGCAACATATTGTGAAACGGTAAGGTCATCTTTCTTAACTCGTTGAAGTTGCGACCGAAGTCCCATGATACAAGTGGTTTAGGATGATTCATAAACCTTTTAGAGAGTATCCCAGATGTTGGGCTTGATGAACTTGAGGGGCTAAAAGAATAAATGTTGTTTGAAACAAATGTTATTTGGGCTTTGTTAAAATCTTGGCCTGAAATAAAACCAAAACCACTTATGGAATTTGATCTTGAACAAAACCATGTGCTAAAAGCACAATCCTCGTGAAGATAGATCATCACCCTACACTTTAATGGATAAGATTCACTTCAAGCACTCAGGTAATTACAGACACTTTAATGACTAACCCTATTCTTTTCTTTCTTGCAGAAGAAAAACAAGAGAGAACAGACCTTCTATATAGGAAGATATAGCCTGATAAAGATCTTCTTTTGTCTAGGTCTCCAGCATAGTCAGAGTCAACATACCCAATTAGTTTTGGTTCTCTGTCTAAAAGTTGTTGATACATTAGTTTAGCACTTGTAGTGCCTTTAAGGTACCTCATTATCCACTTAGTTGCCTCTCAGTGCCTTTTACCCGGATTAGCCATATATCTACTTATCAGACTAGTAGCATAAGAAATATTCGGCCTTGTAGACACAATTAGATGCATTAGGCTTCCCATAACTTAGGAATAGCGAATAGTTGACATTACCTTCTAATGTTCAATGTCAGATTCTTTAGGTGAATTCTCTGCTGAGAGTTTGAAATGATTAGCAATAGGAGTACAAACTGATTTAGCCTCTATCATATGATATTTCTTAAGCAATTTCTGACAATATTGTGATTAATCAATGCTGAGAATGTTTGATTTTCTGTTTCTGATTATATCAATGCCTAGTATTCTCTTTGCATTGTCCATGTCTTTCATTTCAAATTCTGACTTGAGTAGATTCTTTACTTTATTTAATTCTTGCATAGTTATTCCTGATAATAGCATGTCATCCACATAGAGTAATAAATAGATAGGATGAGTGTAGGTATCAGTGTTTATGTAAACACAACTATCATAGGAACTCTTATTAAAGCCATTCTTTTGCATAAAGTCACTGAATCTTCTGTTCCAGCACCTAGGAGACTGTTTAAGGCCATAGATAGACCTTTTAAGTAGGCAAACATGGTCTTCTTTCCCTCTGACCTCATACCTTTTAGGTTGCCTCATGTGGATAACTTCTTCTAGGAAGCCATGTAGAAAAGCTATTTTAACATCAAGTTGCTCCAGCTCTAGATCATTCTAAGCCACAATAGACAATAAGAGTTTGATAGAAGTTTGCTTGACCACTGGAGAAAATATCTCATTGAAATCAACACCTGGTCTTTGAGTAAATCCCTTAGCTACCAACCTAGCTTTATATATAGGTCCTTGATCATTAGGGAATCCTTACTTCAATTTGTACACCCATTTGGATGCAATTGGTTTGCAACCTTTGGGCAATAGTGTCAACTCCCAAGTGTTATTTCTGACTAGTGAATCAAATTCTTCATTCATTGCTTCTATCCACGACTTAGCTTTATGAAAACTCATTGCTTCTTCAAAAGTTGAGGGTTCTGCTTCATTATATAGATCCGAAGCATTTAAAGCTAAGTAGTCATCATATCTTGAAGGTGGCACAATAGTTCTTCTTTGTCTATCTCTAGCTAGGTTGTACCCCCTCAAATCTGGTTCTTCTTGCTTTGGATCAGAAATAACATCTTCTACTTCTTATTCAAGATGAGGTAGTTGATCAAAAGGTGATTCTGAGCTTGAAGGATCAGAGCTAGGGTTGAGAACTTGCTCCACCTCAATTTTATCATTCTTCATTTGAGGTGTTGTAACATTAGATGTAGATCCTTGCATAAACATCTCATCCTCCCTGAAAACAACATCTCTACTTGTAATACATCTCTTCTTTATAGGGTGCCACATTCTAAATCCCTTTACTTCTTTTGTGAAACCCAAAAACATACATTTCACAGCTCGGGCAGCTAATTTTCCCTTGTTCTAATGGACAAATCTAGTGCAACCAAACACCCTTAGATTATTTAGACTAGAAGGTTGTTTGGTCCACCTTTCTTCAGGAGTTAGAAGATTAAGAGATGCATGAGGGCATCTATTTAGGGTATAGATAGTATATGGAGCTGCTTCAACCCAAAATTTCTCAGGGAGTATTACATCTGACAGTAGGCTTCTCACTCTTTCCATAATAGTTCTATTCAATCTCTCTGCCACCCCATTTTGCTGAGGTGTATACCTAACAGTCTTGTGTCTAGTAATACCATGTTATCTACAAAAAACATTAAAATCTTCTGCACAAAACTCAAGCCCATTGTTAGTTCTTAGACACTTAATTTGACTGTTAGAAAACTTTTCAACCATAATCTTCCATTCTTTGAACTTATCAAACACTAAGTCCTTAGATTTAAGGAAATATATTGAACATTTTCTAGAATAATCATCCACAAAGGTTAAGAAGTACCTGGCTCCACTCAAGGATTGAAAAGGTGAGGGACCTCAGAGGTCCGAATGCACATAATCATGGATGGCCTTGGTTGTATGCTGAGCCTTTACAAAACTCTGCCTCGTAGCCTTGCCTATCACATAGTGTTCAAAGAAGGATAGGCTTTGATGAATTCCCTTAGGTAGAATTCTCTGATTAGCAAGAGCTTGTAGACCTTTGGCACTAATGTGTGAGAGTCTTTTGTGCCAAAGATCTCCTTCAATAGGCTTCTTCTGAATTACAACCAAAGTTGAATGCATCTTCTGAACTTCTTGAACAACATAGACACCATTTATCTTGACCCCTCTGAGAATAGGCTTGCTGTTCTTTAAAACTTCACAGTAGTCTTCCTTTCCTCTGTATTCACAGCCAATCGAATCAAACATGCCTAGTGAAATCAGATTTCTCGTCAACTTAGGCCCATGTCTGACATTTCCCAATAATTTAACTGGTCTATCTTCAAGTTTGAGTGATACAGAACCAATACCAACCACTGGACATGAGTTATTATTACCCATGTAAACTAAGCCTCCATCCAACTCTCTATAAGTGCTGAACCAGTCTTTGTGGGGTGTCATGTGAAAAGAACACCCTGAGTCTAGAACCAAATCTAGGTTCTTATTAGATTCTTCATCTGCCTTCAAATTTGATGTAGCTAGGGCATCTGAATAGAAGTAAGAATCCTCACAAACTGAGGCTTCACCTGACTGATTTTGTTGGACTTTCTGTTGAGGTTGTGGTTGCTTGTTCTTCTGCTCATTTTTCCACTTCAATGTTCTGCAATCCTTGGTTAGATGTCCTAGCTTTTTGCAATATTTACATCTAACCTTGGTTTTTTCTTTGCCCTCTTTTGTTGAGTTTTGCTTCCTCTTTTCCTTATTATTCTATTTAGACTTTCCCTTGAAAAATAAACCTTCAGCACTGGGCTTATCTTCCTTGATGGTTAGGAGCTCCATCTCTCTGATTTTAAGGGTTGAAATGATAATATCAATAGTTAGAGAGTCTCTACCATATTTTAGGGCAGTCTTAACATCCTTATAGGAATTCAAAAGTGAGTTTAGAAGCACAAAGGCTTCATTATCTACCCCAATCTCTTCTTTTTGTGTCTTGAATTTGGTAGTAATACTTTTGAAGTCATCTAAGTTTTCTATCAAGGATTTCGAAGAACTCATTTTGAAGGTGAAAAACCTCTCCCTTAGGAAAAGCTTGTTGGGCAGATTCTTTGTCTCATAAAGCTCATTTAGCTTACTCCACATCTTAAATGTTATTTCTTGGTCGATCACTTGTCTTAGAACACTGTCTGACAAATTAAGAACAAGTGTGCTATGAGCAATTAACTCCATGTTCTCTTTTTCTTCTTCTGTTGCAGTAGTAGGCAGTTTGGTTGGATCTTTAAGGGCCTTATAAGCCCCCTGTTGCCCCAAAATGGCTTTGATCTTCGCTTTCCACGAGCCAAAGTCTCCTTTCCCATCAAACTTTTCAATATCATATCTTACTATTGCCATTTTTCTGTCTGAAAGCTCCAAGATTTTGTTTCTTTAGAATCTTGACTAATCTTGAAGTTTTCTTGCAGGCTCTAATACCACTTGTTGGGCTTGATGAGCTTGATGGGCTAAAAGAATAAATTTTGTTTGAAACAAATGTTATTTGGGCTTTGTTAAAAGCCTGGCCCGAAATAAAACCAAAACCACTGATGGAATTTGATCTTGAATAAAACTGTGTGCTACAAGCACAATCCTCGTGAAGATAGATCTTCACCCTACACTTTGATGGACAAGATTCACTTCAAGCACTCAGGTAATTTCAGAAACTTTAATGACTAGCCCTATTCTTTTCTTTCTTGCATAAGAAAAATGAGAGAGAAGAGAGGGAAAACCAGAGGGAGATGCTGTAGGAATTCCTTTAGACGATGAAGGTGAGATGCGTCTAGACGATGAAGGTATAGCCGAGATTCGTCTAGACATTGAGGGTGAGAATCGTCTAGATGATGAAGGTACTGCCGAGATTTGTCTAAATGATGAAGGTGCTGCCGAGTTTTTGTCTAAGGGTGTTGAGGTGAATGATAAAAAGATTAAGAAGATAAAGGAAGAATAAGAACACAAAGAATTTTACGTGGTTCAACCAAAAAGAGCCTACGTCCACAGAGAAGCTGATGATTTCTTGATTGGGGAGCTATAACAAGAAGTTACAAGATGAGTAATTTTGCTATCTTAATCTCTCAATTTTTTTCACTATCTCTTGTAAAAGAATTTACAGATGTATATAAAGACAGCTTGTATAACTAATTTTTAACAACCTTGAAGTTGTTTTTCATAACTTGTAATAACACCAGATTTCAAAAGTTTTGTGTCGCTGATGATTTCTCCTAACATATCTTCAGGAAGGCAGGAGTACAACCAACTCATTATGGTGAATTCTCTATGCTACGCTAGTTTACTTGGTATCTTTAATATAACAACAAGATGTTGGAAAGAAGCTTATTAGAGCCCAACATTATAACAAAGATGGAAATGTCAATAACAGGCAAGAGTACTCATTTGTCATTATAGTTTGGTAAAATTTCTATGTATTTGTTTGTGTTTTAGTAAGATTAACACATTTCAAACTGGTTTGGCTTCGAGGTAAGCTTTCATTTATTACCCACACATCGAGTGGTTTTAAATTAGTGCACCCATATTGTTTAAGGTCTAGATCTAAAAGTTCGACACTTTCGAACACCACCCTACATTATTAAGAGCCTCTTTAATAAGATTCGGTAAGGATGGTTGCTTTAATTCTTATTTTGATTTGGTTTTAAGTGTTTAAATTATATTCTCAACTGTAAGCTTTGTGCAAGATTTTTTTAGGTTTGATTAATTTTTTAAAACATTCTCTATTTTATACTTAAACAATCATATCTTTTTTTGCAAGGTTTCTTAAACAATAACTATATGACCCTCCAAATAGGCAACTAGTTTTCGATCTTCAGACTTCAAAGCTCTATGTACATATTAAGTAATGTACTTTTGTTGATAGGCTACTCATTAAACATTGTCACTTTCTTTGTTGTGTTGTTAGAGTGAATTAGTTAATTTTGGTGTTTGTTGAAAGTTGAGTTGTGTATACAAAGGGAATAGTTAAGATTTTATTTTGCACATGTACATGTGATTGTTGTAATTTGGGGGTATTCATATGAAAAGTGATAGTTGAATATATGGAACTTTTAGTGAATTTATTGAGTTGATAGATCTTAAAATGTGTAATTTTTATGTAGTCGATGAAATTATATTGCTGGAATACAAGACAGGAAATGAGAATATCAATTGCGGTATTTAATTTGAAAAAAAAATATATGACAATGGAATTATGTCAAGAACTAAATAACTTGTCAGCTATTAAGTGTCAAGATAACAATACAATTGACAAAGAAAAATGTCAAGATATGGTATGTAATCAATGTCAAGAATAAATAAACTTGTCATATCACCAGTGTTAAGTGTATTATCTTTCTTGACACATAAATTATATCAAGAAACATTTGTCTTGACGTTGTTATGAGATCAAGTTATCACATTATACTTGACAATCGATTACATGACGCTTTTTAAAGCATTAGGCGTATTCTTACTTGACATTACAAAACTGTCAAGTAAACCAACTTCTAGAGTAATGTATTCTCTAGACAAAAGACTGCTCGAACAAACAATAAGCCCTTGACAAGCGTAACGACGATGAGCACAACAAAAAGCCTAAGGAAAAAATGAATATAGCCCAACACAACTGCATTAATAACA
The DNA here is from genome assembly GCF_009727055.1 of Benincasa hispida. Taxonomy (NCBI): domain Eukaryota; kingdom Viridiplantae; phylum Streptophyta; class Magnoliopsida; order Cucurbitales; family Cucurbitaceae; genus Benincasa; species Benincasa hispida. The sequence continues at coordinate 42,832,554 of NC_052359.1, forward strand.
ATCTATAAGTGATAGACTTCTACGACCGATAACAAAATCTATCAATGATAGAATTGATAGTCTTCTATCACCAATAACAAAATCTTTCAATGACAGAAATCTATTATTAATAGATTTATATCAATGATAGAGTCTATCACTAATACTCTATCATGGGTATATAGAGACTATTACTTTTTTTTTTTTTTTTTTGGTATATCAATTTAAGTGTGAATAAAATAATGAAAAGAAATTGATAAAGAGATAGAAAATGATCAAGAAAATATGACCAACATATAAGCATATCAATAACATTCATATCAATTATAGACTTAGTGATTATGCTTCTATCGCTGATTGGTGATAGAGGCATATTCTCTAAAAACATTTCAGACTACTAGTGATATGCTTTTATTATCACTTACATAAGTCTGTATACTTCTATATATAGTGAATAGAAGTTAAAAGGATCCACGAACAATGAAAAGAAAGATCCAAAATCCAAATCGAAACGTGAAGAAGAATAAAAAATTGAAAAGATCAAGGATATAATCACTATGACAAATTTCAAGGAGACAAATCAAAACAAAAAAAAATCAATGAAAGAGACGTGCATAATCTCATGTGAGGTTATCATAGAAAATTGCAAAACTGGTTTTAAAATAGACAGTTTTAGGAAAAGCATGAAAATATAAAAGAATTTGTTAGGTTTATCATTTATCATAATAGAAGTCTATCATTGATATGAACTTCAATCATTCTAATAAATGCTTTTGTGGTAGGCTTTGTAGACGTCTTACATGAGTTACATTTAGTTTTTACCATATTGACAAATGGTTTCAAGTTTTGCTATTTTTGCTATTAATTTGGTAGATTTTGCTTATATATGCAAGAAACCTTAAATATAAAAAGTTCACTACCAATTTCAACTCATTAAGGTTTTTATCCTTTATCAAAAGACCAAAGATTCGAAGTCCAAAACATATATTTAAATTAAATAATAAATATTAAATAAATATAAAGGTTTACATGTAAATAACTTTCACCGACCATGTGTACCTAAAGCTCACGTCAATTTGCATACTTTTCAAATAAAGGCAATAGAAAAAGATGTCTCTCTGCAATTGCATGCCCACTTCTTCGTGCATGAATGAACAGGTTGTACAATATTTTATTTACAATATAAACAAAATATTGTTGTTGATCAACTCATAAGTAAAGATTCCTATTAATTTTTGCATGGCATCAATTTCTATTGTATTTAATAAATAAGTCCATTTCTTAACCATTCTTAAAAACTAACCATAGAAAAAGAAAAAAAAAAATGTAAGCGAGTGTGTAGAAAAGTAATGCCCTTCCATATATATTTTTGTTGGGAAAAATTAAAGTTTACTAAATTAAAACTACAATTCATTTGATTTATGGGTCATTTACTTTACGTATTTACGAAGCTCCCTTTCTTTTTATGATTTTGCAACAAAGGTCACTTACCACCCACTTTCACTTTCGGCTCCCTGAATCACTCATGTGCTACGAAGAAAAGCACCTCCTTTTTTGTTTTTCCCCATTAACTTACTTCTTTTTCTTTTTAATTTCTATATATATACATTCCATATTGATGCAATTCTCTCCATGTCATTCATTCTTCTCTAAAATAATGAAGAACAAAGCCTCTAGTTTGTTGAAGAAAATCACTTCCGTTTTAAGTGCAATAGCAAAAGCCAAGTCCATGGCCATCAACACCAAATTCAGCGCCACCAAAGCTCGTCTTCTCATGCTGTCCATGGTCAAGTCCAAGAAAATTCTCCTGGACTCCCTCTCTCACAAGATTCACACCATTCTTGGGCAGAACGACAACGACCATGACGACGACAATGATGACCATAGCAAGGCCATCGTTCTCTACGATGCTGCCACTGCACATGCTAGCCAGTATCAGCCGAGTGGGAGCGTGCCGATGGCAGCCGAGGTTGAGAAAGAGGATGATAAGTATCCAGACCTAACACATTCGTTATTCGATGAAGAGGACGATTACGATATTGATGACGCTAAGCTGCAGGCTGCAGGCGGCTCGATTATCGATATGATGAGGAACTCCAAGGAAGAAGGAGAGGAGTTCAAGCTTGAGGAAGAGATTGATCAAGCGGCAGACTTATTTATAAAGAGGTTCCGGAAGCAGATACGCATGCAAAAGCTTGAATCTTTCAAGAGGCTTCAAGAGATGCTGGCTAGAGGGACTTGATATATCATTTCATTATATTAATTCATATTTATATTTTGAAGTTATCTCATAATTATAGCTATTTCTTTCTTGTTTTTGTGTTGGGAAAATGAAAGCTAGCGATAAAAAATTATATTGCATAAACAATAATCAAAATCTCAATGTTTGTTTGTTGAATAAAGAGAAGAAAATGAGAAATAAGAGAGTGATCAAATTCAATAGATGAATAAAACTTCTAAGGGAATTAAAAAGAATTGGTGATATAAACTTTATATGGAAGTTCACCTTTACATAGGCATAAAATTAATACCAATATGACTAACCATTTAAAACAAGATTAAAAATACAATTTCATAAAACTCAATGAAAAAACTGCTTTAAAATATAAAAGAAGAAAAAAACTGAAATGTTAGATCTAACATATATTAAGACATTACACTGAAAATTAAATCTAATAGTAAAGGTAAGACCGATGCTTTAAAATTTAAATTGAATACTTAAACTTCAAAAAAATGGTTTTTTTTCGAATATAGTAAAATAAATCTAAATACTTATCAATATAGTAAAATGTTGATCTATCCGTAAAAAATATTAATAGACTATTATCATCTATCACTGTACATATAAACATGAATTCTGTGTGGTATTTGTTTTTGTGAAGATCGGCAAGTTGTTATTTAGAACTAAAAAAAATTAAGGTAAGCTTAAGTTCGCCTAATTTCTTTGGTTGTCCTCTTTTGTTCTACCATTATGTACAGGATTTGGAGGCAATAGCAATACCGGACTTTTAATCACAGAGGAATTTTTGTAGGCTCTTAAAGTCCAGGTCACTGGGCAATTTATGAAGCCATATTCTTCTATGATTTGCAGCTAATGCAGTCAAAATATAGATTTAGCTTCAGCCAAAAAAACGAGAGAGAGAATCTTAGTGCCAAGTTAAAAAAAAAAAAAATCATAACTAGGTATACTTTTAAAATGTAAGATAACACAACCATTCCAAACAATATCAGAATATTCAATCAATTTTCAAATCACTTGTAAATTAACAACTTGAACCAAATTCTAAAATCAAGAGCACCTTTCAAGTATACAAGGACTCTTTCAACACTGCCAAAATAAACTTCACTAGGTGAATTCATATATTCTTTAGATAAAATTTGTAACATTAAGTTCAGTCGGGATGTAATCAAATAGCATATAAAAGACTGTTAGAAAAAAACGTGGAGGACAAATATGAAAAATGAGAGATATATTTTCCATTCAACTAAGCATGCCTTTATATAGGCTTACAAACAACCACAAGAATGTCAATGGTTACAAAAATCTCATAACTCACATAACTCCTATAACTTAAAAATGTCATCAAATGCTCATAACTCACATAACTCCTATAACTTAAAAATCACTATTGGTTACAAAAAACTAAAAGTTACAAAATCCAAAAGTCACACTAAATGCCACAAATAAAGTTTAATAATGACAAACGTTTCAACACCCCCCTTAAATTTGATTTGTTACACCAAGTAAACTCATCATTTTGATAAAAGTCTCCAACTTGAGGGGCTTTGTGAAAATGTCCGCCGCTTGGTCTTGTGACTTGATATATTTGAGTTCCACTTCTTTCTTCGTAATGCAATCCCGAATGTAGTGAATTCGGGTATCAATGTGCTTGCCCCCCATGAAATACTGGATTTTTGGCTAAGGCAATTGCCGATTTGTTATCCACAAAAATCTCCATTGGACCTTCCATTTCAAACTTCAACTCCTTCACTAAGTTTCTTAGCCAAATTGCATGACATACACATGAAGTTGTTACGACGTACTCTGCCTCGCATGTTGATAATGTGACTATGGGTTGCTTTTTTGATATCCATGTGAACGCCGTTTCACCAATAAAAAACACAAACCTCATAGTGCTCTTTCGATCATCCAAATCACTAGTCCAATCACTATCACAATAACCAACAATATCAAAATTGCTAGAAGAGACATAGGAAAGACCACACCCAATTGTACCTTTGATGTAGCGAAGTATCCTTTTTTCCATTTTGCAATGTGTTGCTATCGGTTCCTCCATAAATTGACTAATAATTCCAACCAAATAAAGAATATTCGATCTTGTACATGTCAAGTATCTCAAACTTCCAACCAAGCTTTGGAAATATGTAGAATTTACCTTCTCTCCTCCATCTTGCTTGGTGATTTTGACTCCACATTCCATCGGTGTTCCAACTGGATTAGCATCATTCATATTGAACTTCTTGAGCACTTCTTTAGCATAGTTCTCTTGGGATATAAAAATCACATCTTCACCTTGTTTGACCTCGATTCCAAGATCTACTCATGAGACCGATATCTGTCATTTCAAACTCCTTTGCCATCTCTCTTTTGAACTCATCAAACATTCTAGGATTGTTTCCGGTAAATACTAAATCATCAACATATAAACAAATGATTAGTATGCTTTTACCTTAGATTTTGATGTAGAGGGCATGCTCATAAGGACATTTCATATACTTCTTCTCTTGAAAGTACATGTCAATCTTCGAATTCCATGCTCTTGGTGCTTGCTTTAAACCATAAAGTACCTTCTTCAATTGAAGCACTTTATCTTCTTCACCCTTGACTTCATAACCCAATGGTTGTTCCACATAGACCTCTTCCTCAAGAATTTCGTTCAAGAATGCTGATTTGATATCCATTTGATGTATCTTCCAATGATTATGGGCTACCAAAGCAATAATCAAACAAATAGTTTCAAGGC
>NC_052359.1:42838805-43041790 GCF_009727055.1 Benincasa hispida
GCTTTTGATGTGCTAGGGGTTGATCGGTCCTGATGCTTTCGATCAATCGACTCTGTTTGAGATGAGTAACACTCATTCGCATAATGTCCATATTTGTTACAATTATAACATTTTACTTGAGATTTATCTCTCTCGGACCTTTCACCACGTCTTCCACGACCTCGACCTCCTCTTCACTCTTGAGGATTTAGACGAGTTTTGAGAAACATCGGTGTTAGCTTCACCTCTTCCACCATGGCCTCGACCACCACGATCTCTTCCACGTCCACGACTATTCTCCTCCTTGATTTTGAGTTGGAGAAGTTGTTCAACGGTCTCTATTTGCTCCATCCTCCTTTTCTTTTTCTCCTCATAGGCTTGTAACGAGCCTATAAATTGTTCAATTGTCATGTTCTCGAGATCCTGTGTCTCCTCGATTTTTGTGGCGATAATCTCGAACTTTGTATTTAGGCTTCGTAGAACCTTCTCCATGATATGAACATCGGTGATTTCTTCACCATTCTGTCTCAATTGGTTGACGACAGCCATTACTTTTATGTAATATTTCGCTATCACCTCTGTCTCCTTCATTTGTAAAGATTCAAACTCACCACGTAAGGTTTGCAAACCATACCTTTTTCACACGATCGACTCCTCTATGAGTCGATTGGAGCTTGTCTCATGCCGCCTTTGACGTCTCCGCATTGGCGATGGTCTCAAACATATCTTCGTCCACCGATTGATACAAGATATAAAGGGCCTTCTCGTCTTTCTTTCTTGTCTCCTTTAACGCATCTCTTTGCGCTTGATTGGCTTCAGCTTCTGCCTCTTGGAAACCATTCACCACGATCTCTCCACACGTCTTGTGCTCCTAGTAACGCTTTTATCTTAATACTTCAATTGTTATAGTTGAGCTTGGTAAGTATTGGTAGTTGAAGTGAACCTATCCCACGCCATTTTTCTCAATATTTTCTACTAGCTCTAATACCACTATGTTAGAAAAAAACGTGGAGGACAAATATGAAAAATGAGAGATATATTTTCCATTTAACTAAGCATGCCTTTATATAGGCTTACAAACATAACCATAGGAATGTTAATGGTTACAAAAATCTTATAACTCACATAACTCCTATAACTTAAAAATGTCATCAAATGCTCATAACTCACATAACTCCTATAACTTAAAAATCACTATTAGTTACAAAAAACTAAAAGTTACAAAACCCAAAAGTCACACTAAATGCCACAAATAAAGTTTAATAATGACAAACAACAAAGACTTCCTACTAACTTCTAAAATTTGTAGGATTAGAAAGTTTATTCCACTATCATTCTTGAAGACTTTCAATTAGTTTATCGCTAATAAAATAGAAACAGTTTTGCACATTTCCATACAATGAATGTAATACATGTAGTGAAGATCTGACATATGACATCTCAAACATTTTTCCATTTTAACTTTAAAATCTTGTAACATTTGATAATACTCATATATAGTATTGGAGAAAGAAAATGAGCTAATGAGAGTTGTCACATAATCTTAACATACAGAGTAGTTTCTATCATACACTTCTCTTGAAACTTTGAAGCAAATTGAATTTATTCATCAAGTTGTGATGCTTGATAATAGCTATTCAGTTCAACAGTAACAAAACTACAACTTTCATATACATCAGTAACTAATTTTTACTTTATAATTTGGGGTTTGCCATTAGTACATGGGCTGGATATCCCCAAATTCTGAAGTGGCGTAAACTACCTTTACAACCTCTCCATAACTCAAAAGGTCTTTCAAAAACACTCTTTGAGGGAATGTTGTTCAAAATATAAACTGCAGTCTCTACTGCATATCCCCAAAACGAGTCAGGAAGATGAGTATAGCTCATCATAGACCGAACTGTTAGGCCTGCTTCCACTTCGTTGGGCCTGCTTCTGCAAAAGAAAAGCTAATTAGCCCAAATGATGAAAGAATGAAAGAGCCCCTTTACCTTGATCCAATTCGAGAGGCCCTGATCTTTGCCTAAAATTCCTTTGATTGGTAAAGAACTTGGTTAAGAAGTGCCCACGATTTTCTAGCTGATGGCTTACACGTGATTGATCCCACTGATTTTTGTCTGATGGAAAATGAAAAATACTTTTGATTTTTGATGGGTGATTAATGCAAAACAAAATTTCTTTCTCTCTCTAGCTTTTAGATTCTTTCATTTTCTGCCTTTCTATATTCTTTTCTTTCTTCTAACCCTAATACCTTTTTGTTTAATCTGTGCGACTGTTTATGAGTATACAATGAGGATGCTTGCAGTCGGGTAGACGATGGTAGAAGAGAAGATGTAGACGATCATGTAATCGTGTAGACGATTGCTCGAAGAAAGATAAACGATCGTGCAATCGTGTAGACGATTGTTTGAAGAAAGGTAGACGATTGTTTTGTTCTTCTAGACGATATGAAGTAAAAGGTAAACGATGAGCAATCTTGTAGATGATGAGAAGAGAAGAAGAAATTACACTGCGATGTACATGGTTCGGCTATGAAAGTCTACGTCCACGAGAAGAAGAGAGTTTATTAAGAAGCTAAGTCACAGACCCTTTTCTTTACAGATTATTCAAGATTTTCTTGAAGCTATTTATATGTTGTTGTTGTATCTAAAAATTTGTAAATGATAAGTTTATATACTAATTTCTGATACAAGTAGTTATAATAACTAACTGTAGAGATTAAAGAAATGTGAAAACAGCTTCTTGATGTTGATGTATTAGCTTATATTCTTCAAATCTCCACCTTAAGCTCAACATGCAACCTCTTTTCCTTCTTGATTTAACATGTCTTCACCCTTTTTTAGGAAGCAGAAACCCGATCTGACCAAGACATAGCAAGCTTGAGTTTACTCACAGGTTTGGTAAGCATGTCGATTGCGTTCTCGGTGGTATGAACTTTTAGCACCTCGATTTCTCCTTTCTCTATTTTGTCTCTGACAAAATAATACTTGATGTCTATATGTTTGGTCCTTGAATGATACTGAGGGTTTTTGGAAAGGTGAATGGCACTTTGGTTATCACAGTAGATTTTAACTACTGTTTGATTAATACCAAAGTTCTTCATCAATCCTTTTAACCACAGTGCTTCCTTTATTGCTTCTGAAAGTGCCATATACTCTACTTCTGTGGTTAACAATGTTGTGATTGACTGTAAATTAGTTTTCCAACACAACAAGTTAGGACCAAATAAGAATAGATAACCTGTTAAAGATCTCCTTTTGTCTTGGTCACTTGCAAAATCTGAATCAACATGTCCATATAGTTCTAAATTTGATTCATTAGTACTTTGATATGTTAATTTTGATTGTTTAGACCAAATAAAATATCTTAAAATCGATTTTGTTGCTTCCCAATGTCTTTTTCCAGGGTTAGACATGTATCTGCTAACTAAACTAGTGTTGTATGATAAGTCTGGTCTAGTAGATATCATTAAGTACATTAGACTCCCTAATGCTTGATTGTATGGAATTGATTTCATTTGAGTCAAATGTTCTATATCTGTCTCTTTTGGTGAGCTCTCAGAGGAAAGTTTAAAGTGTGTAGCAATAGGAATAGTGACTGGTTTTGCATTTGCCATATTGAATCTGTTTATAACCTTTTCACAGTAGCTGAGTTAACTTATGGTTAGGGTTGAGGATGTTCTGTCCCTTTAAATTTCAATCCCAAGGATCTTTCTAGACTGACCCAAGTCTTTCATGTCAAATTCTCTCTTTAGGAGATTTTTGACATGAGTTAAATCCTCCTTAAACATTCCTGCTAGTAACATATCATCAACATAGAGTAATAGGTAGACTTTGTCCTTATAGGTAGTAGAGTTGATATAAGAACAAATATCATAGGAACTCCTTTGAAAACCTATACTCTCTATGTAGTCATTAAACCTCATGTACCAGCATCTAGGGGATTGTTTTAGACCATATATTGACTTGTTTAGGAGACAATATAGGTCTTCCTTACCTTTTTCCTCAAACCCTTTAAGTTGAACCATATATATTACCTCATCTAAGTTTCCATGTAGGAAGGCAGTTTTAACATCTAGTTGATCTAGTTCTAAATTATACTGAGCAACTAGAGATAAAAGAAGCCTAATAGAGGTTTGTTTCACTACTGGTGAAAAGATTTCAGTATAGTCTATTCCTTCTCTCTAAGTAAATCCTTTAGCCACTAACCTTGCCTTGTATCTAGGCATTTCATCTTTGGTAGAACCTTCCTTTAGTTTATATATCCATTTAGAAGCTATAGGTTTATAACCTTTAGGAAGAGGAGTTAGGGTCTAGATATTATTGACAGTGAGTGACTCCATCTCTTCACACATAACTTGAATCCAAGACCTAGCATTAGGACTGCCTCTTCAAAAGTGGCTAGATCTTGGTCATTATGAGCTATTGTGGCATTTAGAACTAGGTTCATATAGTTATTTTTAGTATGCCTAGTTGGAGGAACTATCACTCTTCTCTATCTATCCCTAGCTAAAGAATACTGACTTAGGTCAGGGACAACTTCAGTATTCCCAGTGGTCTCATTTGAGACATCCTCTTCTTCTTCTAAATTTATAGGAGGGTTTTGGTTAGTGGAATAAGCTTTAGGTGACTCCACCTCAATCCTAGTGGTGTTAGGGTTGTTAAGAACTTCATAGGATGTCATTTCCTTTTGCATAAGCATTTCTTTTTCTCTGAAAGTAACATCTCTACTTATAATAAACCTCTTTTCAATAGGGTTCCACATTTTAAATCCTTTTACTCCCTCAAAAAACCCTACAAACATACACTTTACTACCCTAGATTTTAATTTCCCCTGATTTTGATGTATATAACCAACACATCCAAATACCCTTAGGTTATCTAGGATAGGTGGATGTGGTCCATTTTCCTTCAGGAGTCAAAAAATTTATGAAGGAATGTGGACACCTATTTAAGGTGTACACAGTGTAGCTTTCAACCTCTGTCCAGTAATTTTCACTTAGAATTGCATCAGATAAGAGAGATCTAACTCTTTCCATGACTGTCCTATTAAGTTTTTTAGCAACTCCATTTTGTTGAGAAGTGTATCTAACTGTCCTATGCCTAGTAATTCCTGTTTCTTTACAGAATTTGTTGAACTCTTCACTACAAAATTCTAGTCCATTATATGTTCTTAAGTATTTAATTTCTTTAGAAGTTTGTTTCTCTATCATGAGTTTTCATTCCTTAAACCTATCAAACACTTGGTCTTTAGTTTTAAGGAAGCAGACCCAACTTTTCCTAGAGAAATCATCAATAAAAGAAAGTAAATACCTTGAGCCACTTAGGCTAGGTGTAGGAGTTGGACCCCATAAGTCAGAGTGTATATAATCTAGGATAGCTTTTGTGGTATGTTGTGCTTTAGTGAAACTTTGCCTTGTGGCTTTCCCTAAAATACAGTGTTCACAAAATGTTAGATCTTTTGAAAGTCTTTTAGGGAGAATACCTTGATTAGATAGGACTTCTAGGCTTTTAGCACTTATGTGAGATAGCCTTTTGTGCCATAAATCAGCCTCGGTAATCTCATTTGTGGTGGCTACATAAGCTCCAGTCATCATCTCTACTCATTTTACTACAAATAAGTTATTTACCTTTTTCCCAACTAATATTGCTTTTAGAGTCCTTTAATATCTCAAGAGTTCCTCTTTTACCCCTGTATTCACACCCTATAGCATCTAACATGCCTAAGAAGATTAAATTTCTTTTAAGAAGAGGAACATATCTCATATTCCTAAGAAGTTTGATAGTTCCATCTTTGAGTTTTACAAGCTTGGTTGTTTCCCATATAAACCATTTCTCCTTCTATATCCTTATAGGTGTTAAACCAGGGTTTTATAGATGTCATATGGTAGGTGCATCCGGAGTTTAAAACCCAATCATGTTTACCTAGAGGGTTTATATGATTAGATCTGTCTAGAGTTGAGGCTAAGGCATCTGAGTAAATGAATGAACCCTCTGCAACAGATGCCTTGGGATGTTTTCTTTTTGAATCCTTCTTTTTCTCTTGGTTCTTTCTCTTTAAAATAAAACAGTCTTTTATTAGATGTCCTTTCTTCTTACAATACCTACACTTTATTTTCTGTTTAGATTTATTTTCTTCTGGATTATGAGGTTTCTTTTCTTTAAAATGGTTATGTTTGAAGTTTCCTTTTACAAACAGACCTTCATCACTAGGTTTATCCTTTCTATCAACCTGTAGCTCAACCTCTCTAGTTTTAAGGGCTGAGATTATGGTGTTTGTGATTATGCTATCTCTTCCATACTTTAGTGCATTCTTAATTTCTCTATACTATTCAGGCAAAGAGTTTGGAAGCACATAGGCCTCGTTTTCATCACATAGTATTTCTCCTAGAGTTTTAAATTCAGTAACTATCTTCTTGAACTCATCGAAGTTGTCAGATAGTGTTTTAAATGAATCCATTTTAAATGTAAAAAACCTCTCCCTAAGATACATTTTGCTAGGAAGGTCTTTACTAGCATACAACTCTTCTAGCTTAGTCCAAATTCTATATGCAGCTTTTTGATCTAATACTTGTCTAAGAACACTGTCACTTAGATTAAGAACTAACGTACCGTAGGCTGCCAGCTCCCAATCCTCCTTTTCTTGGGTTGTCACCGTGGCAAGGAGTGTTGATGGATACGGATGGCTCTGTGGGCCGAGTATCGCCTTGATCTTAGCCTTCCACAGTCTGAAGTCTCCTTTGCCATCAAATTTCTCCACCTCGAACCTTGTTACTGACATTTTGGATGAAAACTTGTGTCTTGATTCTCCAAGAATTGAGATCTTGATGTCTAGTTGCTCTTATACCACTTTGTTAGGCATGTTCCACTTCGTTGGGCCTGCTTCTGCAAAAGAAAAGCTAATTAGTCCAAATGATGAAAGAATGAAAAAGGCCTTTTACCTTGATCCAATTCGAAAGGCCCTGATCTTTGGGCCAAATTTCTTTGGTTGGTAAAGAACTTGGTTGAGAAGTACCCATGATTTTCCAGCTGATAGCTTACACGTGGTTGATCCCACTGATTTTTTCTGATGGAAAATGAAAAATAATTTTGATTTCTGATGGGTGATTAATGCAAAACAAAATTTATTTCTCTCTCTAGCTTTCAGATTCTCTCGTTTTCTGCCTTTTTGTATTCTTTTCTTTCTTTTAACCCTAATGCCTTTTTGTTTAATCTGTGCGATTATTTATGAGTATACGATAAGGATGCTTGCAGTCAGGTAGACGATGGCAGAAGAGAAGATGTTGACGATCATGCAATCGTGTAGACGATTGTTGAAAGAAAGGTAGACGATCGTGCAATCGTGTAGACGATTGCTTGAAGAAAGGTAGACGATCGTTTTGTTCTTCTAGACGATATGAAGTAAAAGGTAAACGATGAGCGATCTTGTAGACGATGAGAAGAGAAGAAGAAATTACACTGCGATGTACGTGGTTCGGCTGTGAAAGCCTACGTCCACGAAAAGGAGAGAGTTTATTAAGAAGCTAAGTCACAGACCCTTTTCTTTACAGATTATTCCAGATTTTCTTGAAGCTATGTATATGTTGTTGTTGTATCTAAAAAATTTGTAAATGATGAGTTTATATACTAATTTCTGATACAAGTAGTTACAATAACTAACTATAGAGATTAAAAAAATGTGAAAACAGCTTCTTGATGTTTATGTATGAGCTTATATTCTTCACGAACCATGTTCAACAGGGTTCTATTTCTCCTTTCCAATACACCACTCTGTTGAAGTGTACTTGGGGCTGAGAGTTGAAACGTAATTCCATGTTCTATCATATAGTTTTGTTAAGTCCATATACTCTCCACCACGATCAGATCGTAGCATTTTTATCTTTTTATCTAACAAGATTTCAACTTCAGTCTTGTACTCATTGAACTTTTCAAAAGCTTCAGAGTTATGTTGCATTGGGTATAAATACCCAAATCTAGAATAATCATCTATGAAAGAGATGAAATATTCATACCCTCATCGGGCTCTTACATTCATCAGACCACAGAGGTCTAAATGTATAAGCTCTAAGGTTTCTTTGGTTCTATAACATTTTCCAGTAAAAGGTTGTTTTGTCATTTTGCCTTTAAGGCATGACTCACATACTGGTAAAGAGTTTTCTTCTAAATCATTTAGAAGCCCATTTTTCACCAACCTCTCAATCCTATTGAGATTGATGTGACCTAACCTTAGATGCCAAAGATGAGCATTTTCTTTAGGAGAAATTCGCGGTCTTTTTACAATTGTTTCTGTTTTGAACATTTTAGTATTAAGCACGACTTTCATGACTAACAACCTTAGTACATATAAGTTATTTTCCATTGAACCAAAACCTAACTTCATTCCATTCTTAAAAATAAATACTTTATTCTCAGAGAAGGATATAGAATATTTCTGTTCAATTAGACAGGAATATAAATTAGGTTTCTCTTGGTATGAGGAACTACGTATACGTCATCTAATAACATATATCGTTTCTTGTCCAAAAATAACTCAAGTCTGCCTACAGTAACAGCTGAAACAGCCTCACCAATACCGACTCTAAGAGTCATCTCTCAGCTTTCAACTGTTTTCAGGAATTAAATCCTTGATGGAAAGAACATACATGGTTAGTAGCTCCTAAATCAACTATTCAAGTAGAATCATCATTCTCTACTGAGCACATCTCCAAGACAAATAAATCATATTTATTTTCTTCGGAGTTCTTCCTTTCTTGGAGAGTAGTGGGATCAACTCCACAACCTAAATCATAAACTCCAAGTTTCATCTCAAAAGGTAGTCCTCATTGATTAACTTTATCAGAGTTAACAACTATTGTTTTCTTTGTTTGTCTCTTGACATTCAATAAGGACTGGAGTTTATCTTGGGAGCTGGCATTATTGGTGTTTGAATTAGCCTTTGTCCACATCTCATATGCATCACGAACATTTCGTGATGCATAAAAGGTTGGGACTTGAGGACAATCCTCAGTCATGACAATTTTGAGGTCGTTTACCACGAAAAACGTTTTAATGGATTTTTTTCACGTCGTGTAATTAAAATCGGTCAATAATGCTATTTGACATTCAATAATGCTATTTGACATAATTGTTGAAAAATAAACACATTGATCTATATTAGATTTTAGAATAACTATAAAAAAATCCAATCAGGTTTAACAAAATCTAAATGAACCCCAATTACATCTAATTTTGCAATGATGCTTTAATGATTTAAGACAAAAGCCACCGAAGGGTAGTCAGTTGTCCCTTCACTTAATTGAGACACTCTCAACCAATCATTACATCAGATTAACTCTTATTCCTATAACAATCAGTCACCATTTATTTGTTTAAGAAATCATTAACTTGCTTCATAATTTCCCCTAAGTGTGACCCTCCATTTTAGACCTTAGACTTCCGCCCTAATGAGCCAATCGAAAGGAAAAGCTGATTGGAGCAAAAACTAAAGCGATCCTATCCATTTCTAGAGTTTGCCTTGATATTGACCTAATGCAAAAACCATTCATAAGGGGACGCTCCCAGGGCGCCTCAAGACTGTGCAAGAAGGTCTCACAGTGCAAATCAATGAAAGAGACTGTGGGACATGTTGACACACATCCCTCTCCCACTTACTATAAATACTCTCTCCATTCACCTTGATATTGACCCATGCAAATAACATCCGAAGGAGAACGCTCCCAGGGCGCCTCAAGGCCAAGCATGAGTCTCACGGTGTAAATATTAAGGGAGAAACATGAGAGGAAAAATTTGACATATCATATACATCTTTTTCTCCTACTGAGTATTTAACAACCTAGGGTTTAATTAACTTAGGAAAAATATGATTAATTATTTTTATTAAGTGACCGTTTAAGTTTGCCCAAAAGTAACACTTACTTTGGAAAGTTAAATAATTCTTTTTATTAATATTTGTTAAACACTTTAACAAATGTTAATCAATAATTACATGCTTGTAGTAAATCTATTTAATTCACCTTTCCATGTAAGTTCTGAGATAGGGTTGCAATGTTTCCGTCATCTAGCCTAGACATTACCCACCTTAGAAAAAAGGTCCCTTATAGATATATGTTTGCTATAAATTTAATCTTTTATTGAAATCAATTTAATCCTATTAAACTAATTAAAAAGATTAATCTAATTTCTAATCTCATTAGAAATTTGTGAACTTAGATTTATGTGAACCATATTTTAAACTATTTTGAAAAATGATTTTACCTAAGATTACATGCAACTCTTAGTTATTGATTAATTTCTAATTTCATTTATTTATAACAATTATAAAGTAAATGGAATAAATTAAAATCTACATTGCATTGATCAATATACTTTATAAAATTATAACGTTTATAAGATTACCTAAAGTAATGTCATGTGTCATGCAATGTTCATTTCATTACTACATATACATAACACTTATATATAACAAAGTAATGAAATTAAATAACATACATTACATGCATACGTTCAAACTATATATTATAACGATTATAATATAAATGATGTATGATTATGTTATTTATACATGCAAGCATATAGTATAACACTTATATTATATGATGCATAAGCATGCTATAAAATTAAATCATGCATATCATATATTATAATATTTATAATACAAATGATGCATGGATTATGCATAACCTATGGTGGGATTTAATTCTATATAACATACAATATGACATATAAAATAATAAAACATACATCACACGTATATTTAAAATAATAGTTAATGGATCGGGATAGGACATTAAAAAAAAGCTAATTATTACATTAATAAAAAGCCATATAGTTCGAAACAAGTGAACCGGGCCTTGAACCGCTCGAACCAAGCCAAAAATCGATCCAACCAACAACCGAACCGACCTTGAATCGCTCAAACCGGGCGAACTATGAGCGAACAGGAGAAAATTCTCCATAGTGCAGCGTCGTGATGCTGTGCCTAGCGTCGTGATGCTACAAAGAATTTTCTCCGTTCACCGTTCAGAGCGTCACGTCGCGACGCTACTGCGCAGTCTGCTATTGTACAACAACGTTTTCCCTCGAATCGACGTCCAAAAACAGCTCCGAATCACCAGAAAACCACCGAGAAGCCTCACGAACGACTCAAAACACAAATATTATAGACTGTACAACATTTATGCCCAAAAACAACGGGCCCTTACACAATCAAATTGAAAAGAGAAAGCAGTAAGTCTATGCTCGATCCTGAAAACAACCATTAACAAACCAAAATCATTCAATCACATTCATACATTATGAAAACAAAATGATATCCACCAATTCTGTGATTAAAATTATAGAGTTAACAAAAAATTGGGATCCAAACAGCGCTCTGATACCAATTGAAGGAAAAACCATTGAAGATTTACGCAACAAAATGTGGGATCGGTCCTAATTTTCATTTTTCACAAAATTTACAAGAATTACAGAATTAAAAGAGAAGGATTATGCATTAAAAAATAACCTACGACATGCTTTTCTAATTAGAAAGGGAGAAGAAAAAACACACATACCTTTAAAGAATACTTTCTTCAAGAACTCCCTCGAACGAATCTCTTTCTCCAAAAGGGACATCACCAAACAAAGCCTCATGTATTCTCCTTAGGGATTGAGAATGGCAGGAGGTGTCGGTTCTGCCTTAGGGTTTTGGAAGAGGGAAGGAGATAGAGAGGGGGAGAGGGAGGAGAAGAACTTTTCTTCTCTGTACAATTTCTACATGTTCAATTCTAGAGAGATTTTTGGGATCCAAAAATTATGGAAGAAGATGACTGCATTCTTTCCACAACCCCACATTAACTTGAGAGAAAATAGGGGGAGGGAGTTGTAACTCACTCCCTTTAATTAAAATTAATTTAATTTAAATTAAATTAATAATTATAAATATTTATATATATTATATCATATAATATATATATATATATATATATAACACTAATATTTATATCAGCCTATAGTTTTATATTGCATCAAATACAAAACCTATTGTATTATTTTCTCCTAATGATACATGGCATTTAATATAAATCACATTTATATTAAATTAAACTATATGAATCTCATTCATATAATTAATATTTGAATCATATCTAAATATTTAGTTTCTCTCAACTTATATTATATTAATTACATGAATCTCATTCGTATAATTAGTATTTGAATCATATTCAAATTCCTCTCATATTACCTAATATTATAATGTATCAAATACATTATATTAATTATATCACATATATAATTAATTTAATTAATTATATCATATATAACTAATTCTCTCAATTAATTTGAACACTTTAAATTAATCCAAAAATAATTCTCAATTTAATCCATATTGAGCTACGGAGTGGACCTTATGGACCTGTAGATTGAAGCTCCAACGATACTTGGATATTTAATTCAACTCTTTAATTAAATTATCCAACATTCATTAACTGTTGGTCATTCCACTAAAGACTGACAACTGCACTCTTCGCACTACAGATAAATTTTTGTGTCCATTGGATAAACTAATCAACAGCGCAATGATACTTCACAAATTGCTCGTAAGTATAGTTGGACCAAAATTATCGTTATGCCTTTATAGTTACATCTAACTTCTTAAGTACCACTAATTCCTCTAATGAATAATAAGTCATAGTTCAACTATGACCAAGTCCTTCGCGGGCCAGGAGAGGGTGTAGCCACTATGTTCAAGCCCCAGAATCAGCCCTAAAGGGAGCAATTTATCTACTTACCTCGACATCGGGGAAGGAGTGAATTCCGTTTTGTGTAACTACATTCCCAACTCCCCAGTCAGACGAATCCCCAAAATGGTAGGCTTATTGAGTTAGCAATCTGGCCACTCTCACCCAAACAAATCAAAGGATCGCCTTCATGAGCAGAAAATCACAACCCACTCAAGATTCAGGTCATGTCATCTATGATCATCCTAGTGAAATGTAAATCTCTATTACTAACGGTGATATATAAAGAGACTAATCGTTTCGTGGTCCAGTCTTATACAAACTCTTTGTATAGGATACCCCGCTCACATGTTTCTACATGAATGATCAAGATCATATCATTTGTAGTATTTTACAATACTTGTAACACCTACAAAGCGGGTCGTATCTGTAGTGTCACCAAGATAAGGTACCTAGCCTTATCCATCTACTACAGACCATTTAGGTTATTATCAAGATCCACTTGTATGTCTCTACATACTTGTTTAAATTATATAAAGTAACCTAGGATCTTAGTTTATTGGAATGAGTATATGCTTATAAAATAACACTTATTTTATTAACAACAATATGTTTATACGAAGTTTACAAACTACAAGATTATAAGGAGATTTAGGACACCAGTCCCAACACGTTCCGGTTCGAAGGAGCGAACTTTAAATAGTGGAAACAGAAGATGCTATTTTTTCTTACAATCAAGAAGATGGTCGACGTTTGTACCATGGAGAAGCCAACTATCCCGAAAGAAGATCCGACTGAACAACAAATAAAAGAAACTATTGGTTGGGAAGAAAAAGATTTTCAGTGTAAAAATTTTATATTAAATGGCTTGACTGATGATTTGTATGATTACTACAGCACAATGAAGACAATTAAGGAAGTTTGGGATGCCCTACAGAAGAAGTACGATATCGAGGAGGCTGAATCCAAAAAGTATGCCTTCAGCCATTACCTTAAGTTTCAGATGACGGATGAAAAATCTGTGGAGGCCCACTCCCATGAACTGCAGAAGATAACCCATGAAATAATAACTGAAGGTATTCCCTTAGACGAACAATTCCAAGTTGTCGTTATTATTGACAAACTGCCCCCTTGTGGAAGGATTTTAAGAACACTTAGGGAATAAGACCAAGGATTTTTCCTTGGAAGGTCTGATCACCTGGCTAAGGATTAGGGAGGAACCCCAGAAGCAGGATGAGAGGGACGAGGTGAACATCGTTCCTAGGAGATTCGCCTTTGCTATAATAAAACCTGACCAAGTCCAAAGGAACCAAGAAAAAAGGTCAGAACCATGGTTCCAACAACCAAAATAATTAGAAGAAACAGTAACCCTCTCATGAGAAATGGTACAGTTCCTTTGCTTTAACTGTAATAAACTTGGGCACATGGCTAAGAATTGTAGGAACAGGCGTCGTCCTGCTGGTAAGGTGAACATGACAGAAGAACCATTAGTTGTCATGATCACAGAAGTAAATTTGATCAGTGGTATTGAGGGGTGGTAGATAGAAACTAGCGCTATGCGCCATGTCTATCATGACATTAGTCTTTTTAAAACTTATACTGAAACTAAGCATAATAATATTTTTTTTAGGGGGACCAACACTCAACGAAAGTTGCTGGAACTGGCGAGGTGGAGCTGAAGTTTACCTCCAAGATGACCCTCACGTTGAAAGATTGTCTTGCACACTTAGAAGATAAGAAAGAACTTGGTCTCAAGCTATCTCCTCAACAAGGCCAGATTTACTCAAACCATAGAGTCATATTTGTATACCCTTACTAAGAATAATGTATTCGTAGGGAAGGGTTATGCAACTGAGGGAATGTTCAGATTAAATTTAGACATAAATAAAATGAAAGCTTCTATGTATATATGTTGTGTTCTTTGAATGTTTGGCATGCTAGACTTTATCATGTTAATAAGAAATTAATTAATAACATGATTAGGCTGGAAATGATGCCTAAGTTATCCATTATGATTTTGATAAATGCGAGTATTGTAGTCAGGCTAAAATAACTAGAATTCTGCATAAATCTGTACTTAGGATATCTGAGCCTTTAGATTTGATTCATTCTAACTTATGTGAATTTGATGGCATCTTGACTAGGAACAATAAGAGATATTTTATTACCTTTATTGATGATTACTCTTATTTCAATTTTGCCTATTTTCTTAAAAACAAAAGTGATGTGTTTGATGCTTTTAGATCGTTCATAACTGAAGTAGAAAATCGGTTTAACAGAAAGGTTAAAAGACTTCGTAGTGATAGGGAACTGAGTATGATCCAAACAGCTTTAATGAGTTCTTTAACTCACATGGAATAGTACATGAAAAGACTACACCTTACTCTCTTAAAATGAATGGAAAAGCTGAAAGGAAAAATAGAACCTTAGCTGAGCTAGTAGTTGCTATTTTACTTAGTTCAAGACCGCGTTTTATTGGTGGGGTAAAATCATCATTACAGTGTGTTATGTCCTAAATAGAATACCAAAGTCTAAAAATCCGAGTTCACCTTACGAAGTCCTTAAGAATAAGAAACCAAACTTGTCATACTTTAGAACCTGAGGATGTCTAGTGTTTGTAAGAATTCCACACCCTAAAAGAAGAAAGCTTACTAGTAGAACTTATGAGTGTGTCTTTATAGGTTATGCCATAAATAGTAAAGGCTATAGGTTCTATGACCTAATAAACCAAATGATCATTTTATCAAATGATGTTGACTTCTTTGAGGATAGATTTTCTTTTAAATCGAGAAATAGTGGTGGTTCGGGATCCAATAATTTAACCCCTAGTTAGAAATTCTACCTCTATAGAGGAAGCCGACCTAGAACCTAGTAGAAGCAAAAGAATTAGAACTGCCAAGGATTTTGGGGATGACTTCTATACCTATAATGTAGAAGAAGATCTGAAAAACCTACAAGCTACCTTGTCCTCTATAGATACCAACTTATGGCAATAAGCTAAAAATGATGAGATGAACTCTCTTGAATCAAATAGGACTTGATACTTAGTAGATCTACCACAAATTGCAAGGCAATAAGGTGCAAATGGATCCGAAGGAAGAAGCTTAGATCTGATGGAACAGATGACAAGTTTAAAGCCAGGTTAGTGGCAATTGGCTTTAGATAGAGAGAAAACATAGACTTATTTGACACCTTCTCCACTGTCACTAGAATGACCTTAATACGTGATCTGTTTTCTCTCATTGTCCTTTATAACCTCGTAGTACATCAGATGGATGTAAAGACCGCTTTCCTAAATGGTGAACTTGAAAAATAGATTTACATGGAATAACCCGAGGGCTTTGTAGTCCATGGTCAAGAAAATAAGGTTTGTAAGCTAGATCAATCTCTATATGGCCTGAAATAAGCCTCTAAGCAATGACATGAAAAGTTTGATAACCTAATCCTACCTAAAGGTTTCAAGGTTAATAAAAGTGACAAATGCATCTATTACAAGTTTGAAAATAATCTTTGCATTATCCTATGTCTGTATGTAGATGATTTGTTAAACTTTGGGTTGAACATGCACGTCATAAATGATGTGAAATCTACATTGAGTGCAAACTTCGACATGAAAGACTTAAGAGAAGTGAGTGAAATCTTAGGCATAAAAGTGACTAAGTCTGAAAAGGGAATTTCATTGGATCAATCTAACTATGTAGAAAATATTCTAAAGAAATATAATTACTTTGAATGTAAATCAACATGTACTCCTTATGACCCTAGTGTTTAGTTATTCAATAACACTGGTGATAGTGTTAATCAATCTGAGTATGCGAGCATCATAGGCAGTCTTAGATACGCTGCTGACTGCACTAGGCCTGATATAGCTTATGTTGTAGGATTACTTTATAGGGTTACAAGAAGACCTAGTATAGAGTATTGAAATACTATAGAAAGGGTTATGTGGTATTTGAAGAAAACCCAAAACCTAGGATTACATTATTAAAAGTTTTCCGTTGTCCTGGAATGATTCAGCGATGCTAACTGGAACTCCCTTTTGGATGAGTCAAAGGCTAGGCTATATCTTTAATATAACAGATGGAGTTGTCTCTTTAAAATCCAAGAAATAGACTATTTTAGCCCAATCTACGATGGAGTCAGAAATGATAGCTCTAGCAACAACTAGTGAAAAAGAAGGTTGGCTTAGAAGTCTACTATAGGAGATTCCCCAATGGGAAAAGCTGGTATCAGCCATGTTGATCCATTGCAATAGTACTACAGCAATCGCAAAAGTTCAGAATCGTTATTACAACGGAAAGAGACGACAAATACATTGTAAGCATAATACCATTAGAAAGTTATTTGCTACTGGTGCAGTTAGAGTAGATCATATATGGACTAATGAAAACTTGACAGATCCTTTGACGAAAGGACTAGGCAGAAAGAAGGTTTTTAAAACCTTAGAAATGATGAGACTCATGCCTGTAGAGAGATGAATCACTGTGAGGAAAACTTAACCTGTAGACTGGAGATCACAGGAAACAGGTTCAATGGGTAATAATTGATCACAAGTGATATATAGTGAATCGTGCTAAAACGAACACAAAGTTCTCTTCCTATGACCTAGAGTCCGAGCATGATATCCTGAAGCGTAAGAAAGGTTTAACTTAGGTTTAAATTAGTTATTGATGAGATACATACTTTATTTCAAGTGGGGTACTTAGCTATAGGAATACTCTCGATAGACTCACCAATGTGAATGTGGAAGTAGGGGCCGCGTCCTGTGGAGTTTTTAGGCAAACTCTCTAGAGCGTTCACCAAATCGAGATACACGTGCTAGGCCTTAAAGCACGGACTTTCAAACTACACCGTAATGATACTGTGTGTGAGATGTTGTTAGGGATAGAGTTCAAAACCAAGGGTTACTCTAGTATATTCTGAATCATCTACACTACGTAAAGGTTCAAGTCGTAAGACACCTTTGCTTATGTACAATGTTGTATAGACTGATATTGCTTGATGAAAATGCTTTTTTTATGTTTTAAATTTTCAAATGAGAGATTATTGGGTGAAATTTCAAGTTTTTAAAAGAAAAGAAAAAAACTTTTGGTTGAGAATCACACATTGATTATTTTTTAAAGAAGAGTCTCCTTCTTATACTCTCATCTTGAACTTTGGGTTTCGCCCTAAGGGGAACCCATATTTTAGAAGGAGTGAGAAGAAAGACAAATGTGTGTGTGATTATTTTTTGAAAAAATAATTATTAATTAATTCTATTTTATTTAATATTTTTTTCAATCCTTTAACAGAACCAACACGTGTCGCGAGCCACAACGGTCAAGTCTTCCGCGCGCTTTCGTGCGCACACCTGTATATTTAGCGACTTTGCGTGCCTTGCGTAGCTACACATTCCTTGGTTGGGCGTTCTTTGCATTAGTGCCTGTTGGCTCTCTGCGCCTATAAAAGGCGCAAGCCTTCAGCTTTTTCAGATCATCTCAATTCATTTCATCTTCTCAGAATTCGAATTCCCTCTCGACCTCCTTTGCTTGTTCGTTTTAGTTTTATGAGCAAGTCGGTCTAAAGCATGTGAGTTTTTTCAATCGGGTACCATGCATTTTCGATTGAGACAATTTTCTAGGTTGTTTTATCTAGGGGACGACGTGGCACTTCTGTAGAACTGCTTGCACACTTGAATAGAGTCGTGAAATACATTAAAGAGAGTGAGATCCGCGAATCAGCCTATAATGAGTTTCTATTTTGCAAGTCCCATATTTCTGACGACTGTCGTTGGTGCCTATTCGTTACATCAAATTTGACCGTCGAAGGATAGCCAGAACCAACAGAATCACTAATACAATCACTTGGAAGTATATAGAGAAAACGATGGTCAATGCATAGAGTTGGCATGTAGGACATATAACTATCTCAATATTCTGCTTCATGTAGGCTTTTCTCGCTTAGGTTTGTATGCAAATACAAGAGCACATCTGGTTAATGCATTTACAACGTGAAAGCATAGGGAGTCAAAAAGTCAAGTCTGCGTGCATTTCTATGAATTTTTATACGTCAATCAAACTAGTTGTCCACGACATGGTCGTCAATACATCACAAATTCCTACATTACTACTGTCTTTACGTTTTTAATTAAACTAAAATACACATGCATCACATTTTTTGAATGGTTACTGCAATTGCATATAAGGGTCAATTAGTCAAGTCTACAATTATTGACACATCACTTGTAGTAAATTTGTCCCGAGGAATTGAGCTTGCATCATTCCAAGTACTACTTGTTGTTACATTGATCTGCACTTGAGTTAGTGTGATAGGTGTTTTAACTTATGTGTTAAAAGAATCATTTATATATCAAATTATTGCATATTTTACGCTATATATACACAAAGTATTTTTCTCACCGTTCTTATATTTGTCATGTAAGCAATAGACAATTGGAGTTTGATTTCTATAAAAAACAAAAAATAAAAAAATTGATAAATTGATAAATTAACCTTTTTATTCATCTTAACCAAGTTAACATGTTTATTATTCAACCCAACCCAATCCTTATAGTTTGGGTTGGATAGTCTGTGTTGTTCGGGTTGTCAGGTCATTTAAATATCCCTAATACTGAGAGGATTGGAGCATCCTACGACCACTGCATCAAATAACTCATATTTATAACTAAAATGACATTATTTTATAAAAAAATAAATTTGTAATCTAGTTGAGGGGTCACCTAAATTAAGATTTAAATCACTATAATTTATTAATTAAAAGTTTAAATTGATACAACTTCTTTTAATGATATAAATGGATATTTTCTCATTATTTTTTTATGAACGCCACAACGATTTTTTTTTGTTAAATTATAAAAAATGTCCCTGAACTTTACATTTTGTGTCAAACATGCTCTTGAAGTAGGGGTATTTATGAATTGAGTTGATTTGGATTGATTGAAATTTTTCGGGAATGTTTTTTAAAAGTGAAAGTTGTCCCCACAAACCAACACGGGTCCTGAGCACGCTTAACTTTGGAGTTCTTATGATTGAGCCACCGAAAAGGAAGGTGCACCTTGTTGATATAGGTAGTAACTTTCAATTCTTTTAAGTCTTTCTTGACCATACTTTCATGTCCTTAGGATCCCTCTCGTTCGGGTGTGATACCGGTTCTTTCATGTACTCCTCTTGAACTCGGGTCGTTACATGCCCGCTTCCACTTGGTTCGTCCCCGGACCACATCTTACTGGGAAAGGTTCCGCTCTGATACCATCTGTAACGCCACAGGCCCAGGATTCGGAATCCGGATTCGACCCCTGATGGCACCGGTACATAGGATTGCTCCAAGCTAAGCACGTTTAACTTTGGAGTTCTTATGATTGAGCCACCGAAAAGGAAGGCCTACCTTGTTGGTATAGGTAGTAACTTTCAATTCTTTGAAGATTTTCTTAACCATACTTTCATGTCCTCAGGATCTCTATCGTTCGGGTGTGATACCGGTTCATTCATGTACCCCTCATGAACTCGAGTCGTTACACAAAGTTTAAAAAATTTCTTTAACTAAAAAATTAAAAAATTAAAAAATAAAAAATCCTCAATCGTTAGTATTTAAACAAAAACCATTAATTCCTCGTGACAAAAATGACGTTAAAAATAATATAAAAAAAAATGTTCCTACTTACCATTTTGTTTGAAGTTTTCTTAAGTTCAAAAAGGAGCAATTTTAAAATAAATTATACAGATATCCTCGTTTTTTTCATATAGTTACTCTCATATTTCTCTTAATTTTACAATTCTTAGCTTATACCAATTTTCTCAACAATCAAAATAAAAACAAAAAAAATCAAGTTAAAACATGAAATATCACAAAACTTCACAAAATTCCAAAATCAAAATCTCCTCTTGAAATGTACAAAAATGATTAATAGTCAAATAAAAAATGTATGAGCATAAATCGTGTTGGTTCTTATGATTTAATATTTATTTTAGCTCTCAGATAGGTTATCGAGCAAAAGATGTTGTCACGATGTTCCATATGCAATTCGGGCTTAAATGGAGTAATTAGCGAGCAACGGGAGGTAAAACAATGAGATCGAACAAGGGAAGACATAGCGTTGCGCAAGCGCTACGATAAGTCATTCACAGAGACAGTCTGCTAGACAAGCATTGCAGCCCTGTGGTGCTGCAACGCTCTTCATTTGATAAGCGCACATGAAGAGACACTCCTTCCAATTTTCTCTCAAAGGCACTTTGTGATAGCGTCACAGCGTTTTGGTATGTTTTGGTTGTTGAGAAAATTGGTGTAAGTTATGAATTGAAAAATTAAGAGAAATATGAGAGTACCTATATGTACGATAAATAGTCAAATACTTTTTTGTTTGACTATTTATCATTTTGGTATGTTTCAAGTTTTTATTTTGGTAGTTGAGAAAATTGGTGTAAGCTAAAAATTGGAAAATTAAGAGAAATATGAGGTACCTGTATGAAAAAAAAAGAGGAATCTATATAACTTAATTCAAAATTGGTTCTTTTTTAACTTAAGAAAACTTCAAACAAATTGATCAGTAGGAGTATTTTTAATTTTTTTTAATTTTTAAAGTCATTTTGGTCTCGAGGAATTAACTGTTTTTGTTCAAATACTAATGGTGTATTAAGTTAAAGGTATTTTTGAAATGTATTGAAAGTTTAAGGGTATTTTTGAAACAAAACTTTAACAATTTTCATCTAAAACTAACGGCAAAGATATTTTTTGAACTATTTTTGAAAATTTAAAGGTATTTTTGAAACTTTTGAAACTTCATAGACATTTTTGACACAATGTGAACTTCATAGACATTTTTTATAATTTAAGATTTTATTTTTTTAAAGAGAAATGTAGGATTCTAAGAAGCTGACGTGGAGTGGAAGAGAGCCACCTCATTTCCCGCCAAAACTTCCCGCCAAAACATCCTCCTGGACGAGTAAAGTGCGTTTAGGTCAGTGGAGTGTTCCACGTCCATTTTCACTCCTTCCGCTCCCTTTCCCTCAGAAATGGCTGGAGAAACTCCCGATGGCCATTCCTCCGGCAATCCGCCTTCGACGCCTGATTCCCCCACCACCTCCGCCGGTTTCGAAACAGACCAGCTCCCTCATCTCAGCCAAACTTCCGACACCTACCCTGATGAGGACGAAGCCGCCGTCGATCCTCATATCCTTCCCGACGAGCCTGACCCCGATGAAGAGGAGGAAGGAGAGGATCTCTACCACGACAATTTCTTGGAGTCGGTTCTCGACAAGAAATCCCCCTTTTTTTTATTTTCATTTCGTCGAAATCTATTGCCACATGGAGGTACTGATCTTACGAGTTTTGTTCTTAATCTTGTAGTGATTATCGGAGAATGGATGAGCATGACCAGTACGAGTCCTTGGGCCTCGACGATTCTTTAGAGGACGAGAGGGATTTGGATCAGATTATGGAGGACAGACGAGCTGCCGAGATGGAACTGGAAACTCGAGATGCTCAGTTAACCCGTCGGAAGCTTCCTGAGCTATTACATGATCATGGTAAATTTTTTTCCGACTCTGTTCTACCCGAATCGCGAATTATAACTGTTTCCCTTGATTTCTGAATGTTCACTCGCTTGGTAAGTAGTCACTGAGCTACGCGTTCTTCCATTCTTTTTTCTTGCCCTGCACCATATTGATTCTTCAGCTTTACTTTTCCCTAACAAAAGCTTGAGATAAATAGAGCTAATTGAAGTGAACTCTCTTCTCTACCTGATGAGTTTCAATATCTAAAAGATCTTCAATTTCAATTTGTATTGAAGTTATATTTAGGCATGCACAAGGTTTTATGTATGCAACCATCAAATTTTGACTAAAAAACTTTGGCTACATAAAATGAACTCGTGGAGCATTTGTCCTTCTGTATTCAAGCCATTCCGAGTTGTTATCCAGAACGTGGTTATCTGCTCTAGCTACACAAAAATTGTGAATGGTACACGGCACCAAAGATGTTTTATCATATGGGTTTGACGTGATTGTCTCATAATTTTAAACACCGTTGAAGATAGTTTGAGGTCTAACCTCTTGAAGGAAATAAAAGCTAGAGATATTTTCTTGATGTTGCTTTACTAATCTTGACCGCTGTGAACTTATTAGTTCTTTCCCTTTTCATCCTTTTTGGGGACTGGCAGATCTAACTTATGAAACTTATTTATTATTATTATTTTACTTATTTTTTTATTTTTTTATGAAGACTCCGAGGATGACAACTACAGGCCTTCAAAAAGATCAAGAGCTGATTTTCGGCCTCCAGCTGCAGCAAGAAGCTACGATGACATTGATGGTATGCAAAGTTCTCCGGGTAGATCCCAAAGGGAAAACTCACGAGATGATGTGCCCATGACAGATCATTCTGTTGATGACCAATATGAGGTTTTTAAGGCTGTTACATCTTTATTTTCCACATAGTAGGATTTTGCACCTAGTTATTGTTGGCCATATCTGGAATTAACAAATTACCTCCAATTGTAGGATGAAGACGATGATGAAAATGAGCATGAGATGTATCGTGTTCAAGGGCCACTTAGAGAACATGTTACCATGGATGCGGTTCGGCGCTTTATAGGCAAAAAATTTAAGAAATTCTTGGAAACATATGTGAATCCAAAGAGTGGAAATGGTGAGCTTGAGTACATGCGATTGATAAATGAGATGGTGCTAGGTGAGCATCTACTTCACTGTAATTGTACTGGATCGTTAACATTTGGTTTATTCTGTAAAATGGTCAAACTAATATTGTTTTCTACGATGATCTGTGGAGTCATGTTCATGCTTCTCTCATTTTCAAAGACTGGTTGCTTTAATGTTTGGTTTGCAGCCAATAGGTGCAGTTTGGAGATTGATTACAAACAGTTCATCTTTGTTCATCCAAATATTGCAATCTGGTTGGCTGATGCACCCCAGCCCGTCTTAGAAGTTATGGAAGATGTTGCAAAGAAGGTTGTCTTTGACATACATCCAAACTACAAAAATATCCACCAAAAGATCTATGTTCGCATCAATAATTTACCAGTCTATGATCAGATTCGAAATATTAGGTATCCTGGAAGATTCATGGTGCAGTGTCTTTTCAGATGTGTGTTTTTATTTCTTGTTTTCCTAATCATCCTATTTTCAATTGTGTCCCGTTGCATTTTGCAGGCAAATTCATTTAAATACCATGATTCGCATCGGAGGCGTAGTGACCCGACGCTCTGGTGTCTTCCCCCAGTTGCAGCAGGTGAAGTATGATTGTAATAAATGTGGCACAATATTGGGACCATTTTTTCAGAATTCCTATTCAGAGGTCAAGGTTGGTTCTTGTCCTGAATGCCAATCGAAAGGGCCATTCACAGTAAATGTCGAGCAGGTGAATTCTTAGTTTTAATTCTCTCTTTTTTTTTTTAATTTTTTTTATTTGCTTAAGAAAATCACGGTGTAGTTTGCACCTAAGAATCTCATTGAAAGACTTATTTAATTTATCTGCTTCGGCTGCTCTGCAGTGCAAAATGGGTGAGATGGTTTCTTGTCAAGTATTTTTTGTTTAGCATTTCTCGCAGTGAAGTAAAACCTCCCTTTGAATGTTAATCAAATTCCTTACATTCTTGACTGTTTTGCTGCAGACTGTATATAGGAATTATCAAAAGCTAACCCTCCAAGAAAGTCCTGGAATTGTGCCAGCTGGTAGACTTCCAAGGTACAAGGAAGTGATACTATTGAATGATCTAATTGATTGTGCCCGTCCTGGGGAAGAAATTGTATGTTCCCTGCCCTTGATGTGCTTGTGTCAATCTTTTTCTATTTGAAACACTTGCAGACTTTTTATGTATGATCTGATTGATTTCAGGAAGTCACGGGCATTTATACAAATAATTTTGACTTATCATTGAATACAAAGAACGGGTTTCCTGTATTTTCCACCGTTGTTGAAGCAAATTATATTACCAAAAAGCAAGATTTATTTTCTGCTTACAAGCTTACCCAGGAAGACAAGGAAGAGATTGAGAAGTTGGCTAAAGACCCTAGAATTGGAGAAAGGGTTAGTTATTTAAGAACTTAACGAGTACATCCCTTTAGTGTTAAAATTAAGCCTTTTGATTTGGTATGAACTAATGACAGATAATCAAGTCCATTGCACCATCAATCTATGGTCACGAGGACATAAAAACAGCAATTGCTCTTGCAATGTTTGGAGGTCAAGAAAAAAATGTTGAAGGGAAACACAGGTTACGAGGTGATATCAATGTTCTTCTACTAGGTGATCCTGGCACAGCCAAATCTCAGTTTCTCAAGTAAGAGCTACATTTATCAGTTTAGGGATGAACTTCATAAATGGCATATGGTCTACAGCTGCCTGAATAATTAAGTTGTATATATTTTTACCAGATATGTTGAGAAAACTGGGCATAGAGCAGTGTACACCACAGGGAAAGGAGCTTCAGCTGTAGGACTAACAGCAGCAGTGCATAAGGATCCCGTCACAAGGGAGTGGACCCTTGAAGGAGGTGCCCTTGTATTAGCTGATAGAGGAATCTGTCTTATTGATGAGTTTGACAAAATGAATGATCAGGACAGGTAGGAAAAGCAACCATCGATTCACATTCTGAATTTTGCAAATCCATCTATTTTCCTGCCCAGATGAGAAAGTCTTAAATTTTTGGTGTGTTGGAATTAAAGTTCTCATCTGTGATTAGGGTGAGTATCCATGAAGCAATGGAGCAGCAGAGCATTAGCATATCAAAAGCTGGAATAGTCACTTCTCTTCAAGCCAGATGTTCGGTCATCGCTGCTGCCAATCCCATTGGAGGAAGGTATGGCAAGTACATTAGTGTTTGATTTGTATTATGCAAGGAATAAAGTTGAACGGTACCTATGGATGAATAATAAATTGTTGGTCTCATAAATTTGACCAATTATAGGATGATCATGTTTTTTTTATTGTGTTTGACCATGGTGAAAAAAGTGTTTGTTAACTCAAGCTGCATATCTATTTTTAGTAGTTTTGAATTTATCCAAAATTCAAGTATCTAGCAAAGTTGTTAAGTATCTGGCTAGTTTGTGGACTTTGATTAGTAGATTTTGTTGGCTGGTTTTCTGCTGTCAACTAGCTATCTTTAGCATGTAGAGTTGGTATTATAGTGGGGAGTGATTGAATAAAAATACAAACTTCCCCAATTCTCTTCTCTCTCTAATAAGAACAACAAAAAATGATCACTTATTTTTCATTCATCCTTCACATCTAGGAATTTTGAAATTACATCATTATTTTAATGAACTAGCCTTTTTATAGGTATGACTCCTCGAAAACATTTTCACAAAATGTTGAGCTGACCGATCCTATCATTTCTCGTTTTGACATCCTCTGCGTTGTTAAGGTAAATTTCAAGAAACTGCATGCTTCTGTCTTAAAATTGTGGAAGTTGATTGTAACCAAAAAGCCATTGGATAATTTGCAGGATGTGGTAGACTCTGTAACAGACGAGATGCTTGCTAGGTTTGTAGTTGATAGTCATTTCAAATCACAGCCAAAGGGAGTCAATCTTGACGACAAGTCTATAAATGAATCCCAGGAGGACAGTCAAGACTCTGCAAGGCCACTGGATCCGGAGGTCATACACTTGTACTTATCATCCTCTTAGTAGGTTATCTGTGGGCTTCTGCTCTAACATTCCTAAATACTGTTTTTCCAGGTGCTCCCCCAAGATCTGCTGAGGAAATACATAACTTATTCTAAGTTGAATGTTTTTCCAAGGTTGCATGATGCTGATTTGGATAAGTTGACACATGTCTATGCAGAATTACGAAGGGAATCTTCTGTAAGGCTCCATTGCCTCCTCTTTATCCTTATTATTATTATTGATAGTATTTTAATGAAGGGCACTTAATTTTGTCGATGGAAACATTGCCTATTAACTATCGTGTTGTAATGTGACAATAGCATGGGCAAGGAGTTCCTATTGCAGTTAGGCACATAGAGTCAATGATACGCATGTCTGAAGCGCATGCAAGAATGCACCTTAGACAGCATGTCACGCAAGAAGATGTTGATATGGCAATTCGTGTGTTACTTGATTCTTTCATTTCGACCCAGAAATTTGGAGTGCAGAAAGCTCTGCAAAAGGTATTAAAGGAGATCACTGCTCTCTCTCTCTTTACCCACATGTCCTATAAATGTTGATATGACTATTCAATATTTACTACAAGAATCAACCAGTTGGCTTCTTTGATTTATATATTATACACAAATATATGCCTGGATCTCGGAGCTTGCATTCTGCTTGGATCTTTGAATTATACTGTATAAGATAATTCAATATAATTTCTTGATTATTCTGAATTGAATGATCAAGGCCCTGATGTTGCCATGAGGAATATTTCCATCAGAAATTTGATGACCGGTGTTGCTAGTGGAAGTGCTAATATTCTGCAATTTTCTATAGTTTGCTAATAAAGACAACTTTGTGTAATTCTTAAGGTTGTATTTTTGTTGGAATAACTAATTTTAGTGTCTTAAATCTTAAGATCAGCGATGTGGCTGCCAATATGTTTTATGGAAGTTCGGAGCAAAATTACCTTTTGTTATTCTCACTGCTTCTATTCTGTCAAGATGGCCATTTGGCCAAGCCAAAGGATAAACCCAAAATTCCCATGCCTTTCCTATGTTCATAATTGAACCATCAACTATGCTCTGATTTCATGTTTGCAAGTTAAACCGAGCAACCTTTGGTATCTTGCAGAGCTTCAGAAAGTATATGACTTTCAAGAAGGATTACAATGAACTGCTGCTATATCTTCTCCGAGAACTTGTGAAGAATGCACTTCACTTTGAGGAAATTGTTCGTGGATCTACATCGGAGCTTACCCAAATCAATGTGAAACTGGAAGACCTACAAAGCAAGGTAATGATATCGTGGTTATTTTCTATACCTAATGTAGACAAATACGAGGACTTACACATTTGATATCGATGCAGGCACAAGATCATGAAATTTATGATCTGAAACCCTTCTTCAACAGCTCTCATTTTTCAAATGCTAAATTTGTGCTGGATGAAGAGCATGGACTAATCAGGCATCACCTTGCCAGATGATTTAAGGATTATGATTGGAAATGGATTAGATAGGTAGTTATCTTACTGAATTGATGATATTCGTAATGGGATTCAAAGGACTACCCTGTTTTGAGAATTTAGAGGTGTATTGTTTTCGGATCTTCATTTAATCCAATTAAGAACAAGTTAAAGAACTTCTATTCTTTAGCATGATCTCATGCAGTCTCTTCCACGAGCTAAAGCCTTGTGATGACTTGGGGTAGTCTTGATTTTGGAATTGTATGCTGTGTTGACATAGAAAGGGTATTAAATAGCTGGAATGATCTATAAGAGCAAACCTTTGCTTCAAATTTAATTTTTGTCATCAAACATGAGGGTAATAGAAACTCTGGTGTAAGATTGAATCGTCATTTGAGTATATTCATTTTAATTCCAATAGAATCAAATTTGACTCGATGTAAGATTGTTAAAACGGATAATAGAAAAGAATATGAAGGGAACAAAATTAAATTTTATTTTTCATTATCTTCCTTTTATTATGTGCTGAAATGACAAATTAATTTATTATTTCTTACCTAGGCAATATGAGATCTCTATTCTATATTTCAAATTTAGTTCTTAAGGTTCATAATTAAAATTGAATTTGGTTTGATAAATCCTCATGAATTTAGCCCTTATGGTTTATCACTAAACCCTTATTTGTATTATTGAAACTTTTTTTTTCTCACTCTGAAGTGTATGTCTTTTATAGGCTACTAGACCATAACACATGGAATGCATATGAAATTTAATATCTTATTTATAATCATACTTTAGTAAAATATTCTCATTAATGAATGAAAATAAATTTATGGATTTGTAAAAGACAAATGACATGATTATTTGTTTAAATATATGTACATGTAAGATTGTGATGTCCATATCTTTGGCCTAAAAGACACCCATATGTGAAAAGGATACACCACTTTGACTCGAATAATTTTAATGGGCAAAGGACTTGATTGTCTATTCAAACATATATCTACCGTTAGATCGTGATATTTCATATGTATAGTTTAGATCACACCCATACTCGAAAGGATATACCACTTCGTCCGTAGCCATTCGACCTGAATAGTTGTAATAGGACAACAAACGTGATTGTCCATATTAGTGATTGTTTATGTTAGATTGTGATGTTTTATATCTATGGTCTAAATCACACTCATACACAAAAGAATACACTATTTTTCATGTAACTATCTCGATCCAAATAGTTGTAACAAATGACAAAATAGAAATGATTAAAAGATATAATGATAAAATGAAGGTGTAAAAATTCTTCTCTTATAACCCTTTCTATATCCACTATAGATATAGATGTTTGTATTCCGCTACAAGATCATACCTTTCATTTTAATAGTATCGTTCAGGAACTAAATCATTGTAAGAAATATCTCTTCTACCCTAAAGGGATGAGTTGATAGCTGGGAATTTCAATGAGATTTGGACTGAAGATGAAAAACATGTGGTCATCCACTAGTGGCTTAACAACAAATGCACCTATCCATGGCTCCTAGCCCTGATGGCTTACTGGCGATGGTCTACCAAACATGCTAAAGTGTGGTGGAGAGGAGGGATGTGACAACAGCCTGCCTCTGCTGTCTCAAGTAAACAAAACCACCATTGTGCACATTCTAAAGTGCAAATATCCCAAGCTGGTGAGCGAATTTCAACCTATAAGTTGGTTTAATGTTAGTTACAAGATTATTGCTTAGGTTTTAGTTGAGAGATTAAATTTAATTATTGATCATGTTATTTAGTGCAACCAAAACGCTTTTTTTTTTCTTGGTCGGTTAGTTAATACTTGAATGTCATTATTCTTTCACAAGTTTAAAAGGGTTTTGCATCTCTAAAATTAAACATGAACAAAGCTTATGATTGGAGTGAAGTTTTTTTTTACTCTCCATCTCATGAATAAAATGGATTTCAGTACTAATCAGATTGATTGCATCATTCAAATTTTGACCAAACGGTTGTCTGCAGAGGTACAAGCTCAAAATCAAAGAGCCCTCTTAGTTGTTAAAGCCCATGGTCCCCGGTTCCTTCATTTTTCTTTTACTTTGTTATTTTCAAGCAAGTCTGGTTCATTGAATGAATATAGTAGCAAAGGCTATCTCCTGAAATTTTGTTTATTTTTTAAATCTCAGAATGCTATAGAATTAAGCAGCACCAATGGGAGCAGTGGGGTCTCTAGACTACTGCAACAATGACAACATTGATAAAAGTTAACAAACGTCTTCACAAGAACAGCAACCATCTTTGAAATGATGGAAAACATAAGGATCTTTTACTATGATTTCTCGACCAACCATCTTGGATATGAACTTTGCAGACTCATGACAACTGTGGCATACACGAAGGTTCTTTGTAATACGAATTGTCCTTCCTGCTTTTGTACTAATCAGCCCGAATGAAATCGCCAAGAGTTCGCTGTGTCCTATTGGAACACACTCTCGCTCCTCATCAACGTCGTGAAAGCTGAAATCTGGATTCGGCTTGGAACCATCTTCTTCCATTTTTTTCATCAAGCACTGTAAATTCCAATAAATGTTCCGTGATCTCGGGTGGGATACATCCCCTGTCCCAAACACGTGAATTTTGTTGCAGAACTCCATCCAACTGTAAGCCTTCTTAGGTCTTAATCCCATGTCTCTCATTGTTTCTCTCAACTTTTCAACCATGTCCCATTTTTTGTTGCACGCATACCAGTTCGAAAGTAGAATGTAATTCTCAGCATTTAGAGGTTCTAAATCACACAGCTTCTCAATGATTTGCTTGCCTAGTTTTCGTTGATGGTGTTTCCTGCATCCATCAAGCAATGCTCTCAAAATCACAGCATGTTTGTCAAGTTTATTTTTTTCTACAAATGTCGTTGCTTCATCCAGTCGCCCTGCTCGGGCTAAAAGAGCCACCTTTAAAGCAATGTGTGCCACGGTTGGTTCGGTAATGCAACTAAAGTAAAAATCCCCTTCATCTACCATGTTTGCAGTAGTACAAGCATGCAAAACTGCAGTATAAGTTATCTGATCTCTATTATGCATCCTCAAGTTCCTCTCAATCTCACGGAACAAACTGACTCCAAGTTTTCCTTGGCCATGTAAACTGTAGCCCAAAGTCATGATGGTCCACGAAACCATATCTTTCTCCTTCATCATCGAAAATGTTTCTGATGCAGATTGGATACATCCAGATTTGACATACATGTCGACCAAAGCATTTTGGACAATGAGATTCTCATCAAAAGCATTTTTAAGCACGTATCCATGAATCTCTTTTCCATGCTTATGTGCAGCCATTCTCCCACAGGCTGGGAGAATACTGCTGATTGTAAGAGGATCAGGCTTCAATCCTCCATCCTTATTCATCTGTCGAAACAGTTTAAAGGCCTCATTAATTCCACCTTTCTTAACATACATATGGATAAGTTCTGTCCACGAAATGACGTCTTTGGATGGCATTCGGTCGAAGAACCCCCGAGCATCTTTGATACTATCACAGTCAAGGTACATTTTCAACAGAGAATTACTGACCAAGACATTAAATTCCAAGCCATGAATTCTTGCAAGAAGGTGGATGTTTCTTCCATGTTGCAGCATTTTGAGTGCACCACAGGCACCAATGGCCGTGGCCAAAGCCACTGCATCAATATCATCCGCCAACTCCACCATTTGGTAAAACAAGTCTATGGCACAACTGGGTTTATCTTCCATTAAGTATAGCTTGGCCAACATAGTCCAAGAAACAGAGTTTCTGCAAGCGGATTTGTCATGAAGCCACTTTGCAGTGTCAGCACTATCAAGAATCCCATAAAATTCAATTAAAGAAGTAAGTACATAGAGGTTAGAGGAGAACCCAAGTTTGAAAGCTTGAGCGTGGAGCTGTTTGCCAAACTGCAGATTGCCATACTGGCGGGTAGCGCATATAATTCGAGGAAGGGTGTGTTTGTCAGGGCGAACTCCACGAAACAACATCTGTTGATATGTTGAAATTACATGCCCCAAATCTCCGTTAGTGAGATGGGTTTGAATCAGATTGTTCCAAGCAAAAGTATCCCATATAGGAATTTCGTCGAACAGTTGGTGGGCTACACTTAAATTAGCAGAATTCTTGGCAGTTGTAGTACGAACGTGAGGGGGATTATTAAATGGTTGTCTGTGACTGGTTTCTTGAGTAATGGGGAGACAATGAACGTGGGTGGAGAGAAGAAGATTCATGGTAGAATTTCTGACGTTGCTTACGAGAAGTGTAGCACATTAAGCGTCTGTTTTTCGAGTGATTAGGAACCCCGATGGGATGAATTGGGCGAACGGGATGTTGGAACATATACGTTAATGTACAATATTCATTAAAAATTTGTTTCACGTTAATGTATCAATATTCATTAAAAATTAATTTCAAGTATATCATTAATTATCTCACCAGTATATCAAACATTCATTCTAAATAAAATGTTAAATATAACATTAATGTATTAGTAACATATCAACATCAATTTAAATTTTATACATATATCAATACTTAGAAATATATTTGTTTAAGTATATTAGTAGTATATCTGAGTTCAAAATTTAATTTCAATTGTAACATTGGTATATCAATAACTTATCAACATTAATTCAAAATGGCTACTAACATAATGAATTAAGTCATTGTAACGTGATAATAATGTACTACAAAAATGTCAAATGAGTATAATTCAATTGACATCAAGTGTGTATGATAACATCGAAATCAGGTTCAATCCCCTTCCAAAGTGAAAATAAAATTGAAATTAAAAATGGAAATCAAATTTCATGTTTTTCTACCCTATATTTGCAAATTTAGAAAAATCATGGCTAAATATACTTTTTTTTTTATTCTTCCAACTGCCCCATAAATAAAGGTTACATTTCTTTTCTTAATTTCGATTCTAAAAATCTTAATAATAAACGTGATACTAAAAAAACATTGTCTCATTATTTCACAAGTTCTTGTTGTTACAATTAAGGGTGATACCCGAGATCGTTAAAATCGAACTTGAACCGAACTAAAATCGAATTAATATGGTTCAATTTGATGTGATATATTTTCAAATCGAATTATTGTGATTCGGTTCAATTTCAAATTTGTAAATATATATAAGTTATTTCATTTTCATTAGGTTTTCTTCTTCAATCTTCACCGTCGCCTCTCACTCTCAGATCTCATGTCTCACGACGTCGATGCGCCACTCTGTCTCTCACTTTTGCCGTTGCCGCTCGACGCTCTGTCTCTCACTCTCGAGTCTCGCTGTTGCCGCTCTATCTCTCACTCTCAAGTCTTGTCGTTGCCACTCTGTCTCTCAGCTCATACCAGATCGTGAGTTTCACCTCACGTCTCCGCCTCTTTCACCTCACATTGTCGCCAGCCAAGGAACACCGACCCTTCAATTTTAGTGAGTCTTCTTTTGTAAGTTTGAGGAAGAATGATAGATTTATGTCCAAATCTTCTATGTTTTGAAGATGGATTTATTCATGTCTGCCATTAGTAGATGTGTTTTTGTAAGAGGGGCATGAGTAGGGAGTGTAGGAATGGGCCCGAGCCTAGAATATGGACAAGAGGAATAAAACCATGAAACCGAATCGAACCAAACCAAAAAGCGGTTTGGTTTGATTTCAGAAAATACACTTTTTAAAATTTGCAGTTTGATTCGTTTTGAGCCCCAAACCGAACCGAATCGAATCGTGAATGCCCCTAATTACAATAGATTTGTAATAGAACTAATATAACAAAATTTTACTGTCTATCTACAATAGATCATGATAGATTGTGATAGACTACTATTTGTGTCTGTTATATATAGATTGTGATATTTTACTATTATTTGTAAATACTTTAAGTAATTTTGTAATTTAAATTAATTTCACTTTGTAATATATGGATGATTCCATGGCTATGAATACAATTATTTCACATTATTATATATATATATATGGATTTGCAAGGCAATGGGATGTTATTAAAGGATATGAGACTTGGGAAAGGGGGTTGAATTGTTAAGGGTACACTTCAATGAGAGACCTTAAACCCAATATAGGGATTATGTTGTAGTCACTAAAACCAGCGGCTAAGAAAAGAGTCTTCCATTCCCTCTCATTCCTTTCTCTACCACTGAAAGTTGTCATCATTAACACATCAAAACACAGTTGAGTTTCAATTGATTCCATGTCTCTCTCTTTTTGATCCAGCACCATCTCTATTATTATTACTCTCCCTCCCTCAGCTCTACTTGGAATTGCATCTTTGCAATTCTTCAATATTTGGATGCTTTCTTCATCATTCCAACTATGTAGAATTGACTAATAACAAAAACCCAACAGCAAATATATATTAGCCTAGGAATCACTCAAGTTTAATTTAAAAGGTAAACTAACACTTTTACTTTTGTGTGTAGTAATTGAGTCTTAAAAATGTCAAATAGGTTTCTAAATTTCTAATTTTATGTTCACTAGGTCATTGGCATCTTCAACATTTTTTTTTTTTTAAAAAGTAACGGATCTAGCTATTACACAAGAAATTAAATTTTATATTTAATAAGACATTGAACTTTCAATTTTGTGTCAATAATAGAATCTACGAATTTAAAAAAATGTCGAGTAAGTCAAAATCTATTTCAAGAAATTTTTACATACAAAATAAATAATTTATAGATTTATTGGACAGATTTTAAAGTTCATTAACTCATTAAAAAAAATAGAAATTAAAGTTGATGAAGTTATTAAAATCTCTAAGTTCATACTCTAAATACTCGTAGTTTAAGAAAAAAAAACTTCATCTTCTGTGCAACCAAGGCACACAATAAAAGTCTGCCGTATGGCAATTTTTTTCAATTTTTTTTTTTTTTTAATTTTTATTGTTAGTTGTAAGAAAAAATGGAGTATAGGAATTAGATGCAACCATTAATTAGATGCAGTTTGCTGCTGTTAATCTCATGTATCCCTCATTTAGTACATAATAAATAAAACAAAAACAATTCAACTCTTTTTAAAGAAAATTGTCATGTGCCAAAATTTTATTGGGTAATTGTCTAGTTGCACAAAAATAGATGTAGCTCAAACAACATTCAAGCTTTTTTCTTACCATAATTTTAAATTGGATATGAGCAATATTTTTAGGTACATACAATTTATACATCTCACTCTCATCACACACATAAAATAAATTAAAATATTTCAAAAAAGAAGTAAGAAATATTTTTCACGTGACAAATTATGATTAGACAATTTTAGTATGAGGTAGAAAGCTATGTGCAGTCTGGAATGCATATAAATTTACTCATTCATCTTTGAAAACACTATGGAGGAGGAAGAAAAAAGACATATATACCTTCAAAAGGACTGCATTTGCTGGTGGAATTTTTTCAAACATGTCACCTTCAATGAAGTTGAGATTTTTTATGGGTTGTTGAGGCTTTTGATTAGCAACAACTTGAGGTAGATCAAGCACAATGCAAGTGAGGTGTGGGAATGCCTCCAAAATGACCTTAGCCATAGTGCCAGCACCTCCACCAACATCAACCAACGACGATAACCCCTCAAACATCTCCCCACATTCACTTGTCACCACTTTCCCAATTAATTGAGAATCACACACCAATGTTTGATGGAATAGCTTCCCAAAACCATAACTTTCTTCTTCTTGTATAACATAATCCCATATAGATTTCCCATTTGCCATTTGAAAAGCAGTGGAATAATCTTGAGTACTGGCACATAGCCAGTTGCTCATGGTTTGCCATGGAGCCATCATGAGTGGGCTTAGAAATAGAAGCAATAAGGTTTTGGTGTCAAATATTGTCTTGTGGTTTTGGCTGAGGAGAAGGCGAGAGGATGGTGTGAGAGAGAAGAAGCCGGATTGAGTTTGTGCAAAGAAGCCAGAATGAAGGAGGAGACGCATAAGACGGCCGAGACATTGAGCTTTGGAGGGATGAATATGGAGTGCTTCAACTAATTGGGAAAGGCTCATGGGTTGGCCATGGTTGTGGATAATGTCTGGTATGCCTAACTCAACAACACATTTCAAAGACATGGAGTTGATGCATTTGAATGTATGATTCCAGATATGAGCTTGAGCTTGGAGCAATTCTTTGTTTTCTCCCATTATGTGATCACCCACAACCTTCTTGATTTTCCGTTCCAAAAAAACAAACACCTCTATATATGCATATAGAATCAACGTTTATGGGGAAATAATTAACCACCATATTTTTAAGAAAATAAAATTAAATAAAAAAAGAATTTTTATCTATCAATCACTTATCAATTATATCTAGGTGTTCATGGGTTAGATTAGTTTGAAAGACTTTTTAGACCAAACTTAATTGTTCGGATTGTAAATTTTTTCAACCCAAATAACTCTTATTAAAAAATGAACTCAACCCAACCCAATCAAATTGGATTAGTTCGGATTAATCAGATCATTTATTTATAATTTTATACTAACAAGAAGCAAAACATAAATATGTAAAAATCTAATTTAATTGTTTTCATATGTTGAATTAAAATTAACAACTCAATTTTAATTTATATAGTGAAAATTTTCTTTCTATAATGCAAAGAAACTACTTTTAAGATTTATTGAAGAATAAATTATTAAAAAAATATTCGAATTAAATAAAATTAAAATCAATATATGTATAAATAATTATGTTATAATTAATAAAAAATATATTTTAAAATTAATAATAAATTCGGATTGGTTTTGGTTATATTAGGTGAACTCAATGAACTAATTCAACACATAAAATTTTCATTTATTTGAACCAAACTCAATCTAAATGAGTTGATAATCTAACCCAAATCCAAACGACACGGATTGAATTGAGTTGTTCATCAAATTTTTTGAAAATCCCTAATTATATCCATATTTAGCATAAACTTGGGAAGAACGAAGAAGATAAATTGGGAGGAAAAAACATATGAAAATGGGAGAGAATGAGCGAATATCAAGGAAAAGAAAACTTTTTATTTTTTTTAAATAAAATAGGTCATTATTACCTAATTAGATAACCAACCAGCAGCTACTTTCGTGCATTAAATGTGCAATCGTTGTTTTCAAGTCTTTTTTATGTGGCTAAACTCTACAAAATACTTTAAACTTTGTAATTTGTTTCGAAATATCGTTAAAATTTTTAAAAATTTCAAAAATATCCTTAAAACTTATCAATTGAATTAAAAAAATATTTTTATCATTAATTTTAAATGGAAACTATTAATGCTTTGTGTAAAAAATACTTGTAAACTTTCAAAAGTTTAAAAATATCCTTAAACTTTGAAAAAGGAAGTTTTAAAAATATCATTACTATTATATGAACAAAAACGGTTAATACCATTTTACTTCTCTATTTTCGATCTTTTTTTCCCATCCCTTCTTCATACTCTCTTACTCCCATTTTTGTTAACATATGTTTACAAAAAATAAGTAAATAAATAAAATTGTCCACTTCAAATAAGGTATATAGATTATAACAAGAAGAAAGAGAATAAAGGAAACACCAACGGAATTTAGGGCTTAAATGTTTTAACAAAGTGTACGTTAATAGCCAAATACATTTTTTTTTGTTTGACTATTTATTGTTTTGGTATGTTTTAGGGGAGATTTTGACTTTGGAATTTTGTGTGACTTTATGGGGTTTTATATTTTAAATTTAAACTTTGGTTGTTGAGAAAATTAGTGTAAGCTAAGAATTGAAAAATTAAAAGAAAAATGAAAGTATTTATATAAAAAAGAATGAGTATATCTGTATAATTTGTTTTAAAATTAGATTTTTCGAACCTAAGAAAACTTCAAACAAATTAATCATCATATTAATGGTAGGAGTATTTTAAAACTTTTTTTAAAAAAAATTTAGAGTTATTTTGCAACAAGGTATTAATAGCTTTTGTTCATATACTAACGGTGAAGGTAAGTATTTTTTAAACTTTTGCAAGTTTAGGGGTATTTTTGAAACAAAACTTTAACAGTTTTCATCCAAAACTAACGACAAGAGCATTTTTTTAAACTTTTTTTTGAAAGCTTAATGGTATTTTTGAAACTTGTGGAAGTTCAAGGATATTTTTGACACAAGGTATAAAATACGGGGATATTTTTTATAATCGATGATCAGTTTGGTTTTTTAGGTTTTATTACTCACTCCTACTCTTTATAAGTTACATGAGTTACCCCTTTTATTGTTAACTGATTTTTGAGATGAAATCTATGTTAGATGACTATTTCCTAACTCACTTAACTACTATAACTACTAATGTTTAAATCTATTTAGGAATATTGAGTAATGACGGTAATTAAAACTATGACCATCAATAAATTAAAGGCATTAAGCAAATAAATGCGTGGACATAGTTACGCATGCAATTAATTGATTCATACAAATTCAAAGGGCTACATAACCTCTCTGAGGCAATAAATTAGCTAGAGGTAATATTCATAAAACAACTCATAAGGTCATGTTTGTTGTACCCATTTTGTCATATGTGTTCAGAAAAATGGTCATTTTTTTTTTTCATTTTCTAAAACCATAGATATTATTATCCAATGTGAAGTATCAAATAACACAAAAATAAATGACAGAAATTTATAATAAGTGATACTTGAGTGTAGGTCGGACGGCACCCATCTCTATGCATCTCTCCAATCACAAAAAAAAAAAAAAAAAAAATTAAAAATATCTTTTTTTTTTAAAAAAAAAAAGAAACTAAAGTTTGCCACATAAGCAACTACTGATTGGACTCTTAGGTGAGCTGCACAAAGATAGGTATAGCTCGAAATGCATCAAGTATTTTTCTAAATATTGGTCAATAAGTTAATTATCATAGGCAGGCTTAAAGATGTCCAGGAGGGAGTGGGGAAAAAAATTCCCCATGAACTAAACGGAGACGGGGATGGCTGTCCTCGGCCCCGACCCCGTCTCCATCCCGATTAGCTTTTACATATTTATTTAGTATAGTTATCTAATGATGTGTTATTATTATTATTATATAAATATAACATTTAAATTTCAAATTTGATTATTTATTAGAAAAGATAATGAATATGTTTAAATTGAATGTTTAAATTTAGATTATATATGTGAATAATTTGATTTATATTTATTTCTTTATACTAAAAAAATTAATTAGCTTTTTTAGGATAAAATTTAAGTAATTTATCTTTAAATTCAAATTATCATTCAAAACTAATCATAATAAACAATTTAGTGATAAAGTTAATTATTTAATTAAAATTTGCTCAAATTAGTGATTTAAATTAATTAAATTTGTACAAAAAAAAAAAAAGTAACGGAGAAAAATTCCTCACGGGGAACGGTTCCCGCGAATTCCCCACCCCAATCCCCAGGTAGAATTTCATGGGGATGGGGAATGAAATGGGAAACGAGGATGGGAATGGGGAATGACATCCCCGGCCCCGCCCCATCTCATAGACATCTCTAGGCAGGCTAAAGCCTAATATGGTAAATAGAGAGCATGACCTTGATAAAGGGCTAAGAAGTCATGGATTCAATCCACGATGGTTACCTACCTAAAATTTAATTATATTCTATGGAGTTCCTTGACACCCAAATGTTATAGGATCAGGTGGGTTGTCCTATGAGATTAGTTAAGCTACACATCAGCTGGTCCGAATACTCTATTTTTTTTTTCTCAAGCAAACATTTTTAGCAAAAACTATGTAAATTATAAATAATAAGAATAATAATAAAAATAAACTTTTAGAAGAAATGTTAGAAGAAAGACCATTTTT
Source organism: Benincasa hispida (assembly GCF_009727055.1). NCBI lineage: Eukaryota > Viridiplantae > Streptophyta > Magnoliopsida > Cucurbitales > Cucurbitaceae > Benincasa > Benincasa hispida. Next base: position 42,878,353 of record NC_052359.1, read on the forward strand.
ATGTATTAGTAGATAATGAAACAAAAACTTTTTAAAATTATGTATTATAATTCAAGGAAATCTAGTTACAAAAATTGAAGGAAAAATCTTTAAGCTTTTGAGAAACCTTTTGACTGATTGGATATAATAGATATATTATTAGTGATAGTTATTTATCGATTAATTAATTTACTCTTTACAATAAATTGTTAGAATCATACTTTGTAAATTACTAAATCAAAGAAATATAATGACGCAGAAAAGTAAAAAAATAAATGGTTAAAGGGAGCATAACTTAGCAATAATTTGGAAGGCACTCCAATCTCTTTTAAGGTCGAATTATAAGTTTTGTCTATACATTTTTTAAATTCATATTTTTTAGTATCAAAATTTTAAATATGTCTAATTAAATATTTAAATTTTTAATTATGTGTGTCGAGTAGATTACATAGATTTTCGAGAATGTATTTGGATTTGAGTTTTGTTTCATGTTGTATATGTTTTATTAGTTCAATAGTGTAAAAGGATATATACACCTTTTGATCGCCAACACATTCGTATATCAATTGAACTATGTTTGCTTTACCACATGTTATATATGTTTGTTTAACATGCACAGTTATTCGTAATTCTAGTTATTTATTTGATTAATTTGATGATAATTAATAAACTATTAAATATCATTTATAAATTATAATTAGTATTAATTGAGATATAATTGTACTATATAATTATCAACTAATTACAATAAAATTAAATAAATAATTTAAAAAAAACAGTTATTTTTTGTAAAGGTACGTAGGAAATCAACCCATAGTGTACTTAAAAAATAAGAATAAAATAATATAGATAATTCTTACTTCGAGATATTAATTTACTGAAACGGTAGTTTCTTTAATTTCATTTTTCAAGTATTATTTTTTTCTTTATTTTTAAAAGAATTGAAAATTGTATAACTATTAAAAATTTAAACATTATATATATATATATATTTGTTTTAAAAAAAAGTAAAGAAAAGAAAAAAATCATTAGAACTTTCTATTTTTTTGATGCTTTCTTTTTCAAGAGATCTTAAGTTAGATGAACCATACCATATATTGGGAATAGCCAAAACGCATGTGTTAAGCATAGCACTGGTTTTTCGATCGAATGTATCACTTTCAGAAAGAAAAAACCAGCTTTAACATATGTCACTTACGTACGTAATTTGAGTTTTGAATAAAACATGAAATGGAATGAAATGAATGAATTGCACATTTCTTTATAAGGACATGTTTGAGAGTAATTTTGGAATGATTAAAATAACATTATGTTTTTTATATAAAAAAATTATTCAACTAAATCGACAAGGCTCATCCAAGGATATTTCACTCACAACCAGCTGGGAAAGCCATGGAAATGAATCAGTCCAACGACAACCAAACGAAATGTTAAAGGCATGGGCGGCCAAAGTATGGGTTACCGTATTACAAGATCTATAGCAAAGTTCAATCCAACACCTCTAATATGAAGCAATAAACTGTAAATTTCAGCATATAAGACATCCGAAAGAGAGAGAATGAAACTCAAGGACTGAATTTTCTTCACCATAATCATACTTTTGGCATAACTAAAATCACCTTTTTTTTCTAAATTTGTGATGTTTGATAATTCTGAAAAAATCACCTAAAGTGATTCACGGTCAATAATTAGGAAGGTGATTTTTAAGTGATTTTTGTTATGTGATTGTGCATGATTTTCTTTTCAAAATACTATTATTTTATGTTAAAAAATTCTCGTCTATTTCACTTTATTTTCTCAGTTTTTTTTTTTTTTTTTAAAAATCTTTTTCAATCTAAAGGTTTTGTCCATTTTTAATTTTTTATTTCTCTTTAATTTTATCCGTAAATCTCTCTCTAAAGTTTTTATAATGTTTCTCTAATTTTACTTTTTTTTTTTTAATTATCATTTCCTCATGTTTTCTCTCTTGAATAGTTGTAAATGCACTTGACTTTCTTTTTTAAAGGTCGAAAATTTAATCTTCATCCTCATAGTTGTTGTATTTAAAAGAAAAACTCACTTTAGTTTTTTCATCTTCTTTCTCTAATTTTTTTTTTTTTTTTTTTTTTTTTGTAATTATCTTTCGGATTGTTATCAAATATAGGAAAATAAACTAAAATATTTACAAATATATGAAAATTTCATTGTCTATCTACTATAGACCGCGATAGACTACTATTTGTGCCTATCTATGTCAGGATAGATACGAATAATAGTCTAATTTTACTATTATTTGTAAATATTTTTAATAATTTTGTCATTTAAAATAATTCTCACTCTTAAATTTTTTCGTCTCTTTAAAGTTATTCTCCAAAAATTTTTGTTATTCTAAAAAAAAACCCACCTTTATTTCTATATAACTCTATTTCTTCATCTTCAAATTTTTGTTGGTTATATTAAATTTTTCTCTTAATTTTCGTCTGTCTTACCTTTTCTTTCTCTTTGAAAATTTTCTCTAACTCTCTATTTTCTAACTTTTATTTCTCTCTATATAATTTTGTCTACCACCCTCAAAATTTTTCAATCTTAAATGTAATGTTCTTTTAGTAATTTCATCTTGTTAAAATTACTTTCGAAAACAAACATCAATAGTTTAAAAATACTTTTTAATTTAAATTACTTGTAAAAGTATAAACCAAATCTTAACCTGATTTATAGCACTTTGGAAAACTAATTATGATTAAATGATTTAGCTCAAAATGATGATTCTAAAAGTCAATTAACAAATATGTCCTAAAGTCATTGAAACTTAGTTCTTAATAAATCAGTTTTATTAAAATCAATCTTTCTAAAAATAAAAAAAAAACACTTTTAAACATGTCAAAATAAATTTGTTAAAATCACTCACAAACATACTCAAAAGAGGCTAAAAGCTTGAAGCCCCAAACTCTTAATAGTATGTTGCCATTTGCTTCTTAATGGTGAAGTTATATATATATATATATATATAGAATTATACATACAGATACACTTTTCGTATATTAGCTCGCCAATTTGTAACAAAAAAAAGTGGTCCAACTTTATATAGTCTTTCTCATGTACGATGTTACAACTAAACAACTCCATTTATCTTGAATTGTGTTCTGAATCCTTAGAATTGGTGTCTAATAATTTTTATCTCCATATATGAGTAGTGGCTAATGATCTTCATCTTCACATATGGGTATTTTCTAAAACTTTTATATATAGTTCTTTAGAACTTTCACTTTTCCTTAAATTTATGTATGTATTTATCTATTTTGAATAAATCAATTAGGTATATTTTTCGATATATATTATTTCAATTTAAAATAAAATTAGATGTATTTTTTCAATCTAAAATAAAATTAAAAGAAAATTAATTAGTTTTTAGTGCATCTACATTGTCATAGAAAAATATTATAAAAAAAGGTAAAAAGGGCCCTACCGAGTTTGAACCGATGACCTCTTGATCTGCAGTCTAATGCTCTACCACTGAGCTAATGACCCATTTAGAATTTCTACATTTTCTTAACTTTTACATGACATTTCGCCTTTGAATATATCAATTAGATGTATTTTTTCAGTCTAAAATAAAATTAAAAGAAAATTAATTAGTTTTTAGTGCATCTATATTATCATAGAAAAATATTATTAAAAAAAAGAAAAAAAGGGCCCTACCGGATTCGAAAGGTGACCTCTTGATCGGTAGTCAAATGCTCTACTACCAAACTAAGGACCCATTTATGAATCAAATATATTTAGATATTTTCCAAACATGCTTTTAAGTTGAATTAGCCAACCTAACTACGTTAATAGCAAATAGCATGATGTATGTGTATGTATGTATATGCAAACACATATATATATATTCTTAAAAGACACATATATCCATGCATTCATACATTTCATATGTTAGCCTGCCAATCCATAACCAAAACAAGTGATACAACATTATATAGTCTTTCTCCTACACCCGTAAACCAGTTCATAAAAAAGTGTTTTTCAAGTCGTGTTGCAACTAGACAATTCTATCTCTCTCTTGTATTTTGTCTTGAATCTTTACAATCGGTGTCGGATGATAATTATCTCCACATATGAGACTTTTAAAATGTTTATATATACTAATTGAAATTATGTATGTTGCACGTGTTTCTATAAGGTTGAAAATGAAATTACTATGTATAAATTGAAATAAAAATCTTATAAATATAAAACATACTAAAATAATTTTGAGTTTGAGTATTTAATGAATAAATAATTATATAGAATTATCAAATGATGTCTTCCCTACATACACATACAAAATGAAATTTATATTTGATTTTAAATCAAATATATTTTTTAAAAAACTTTCTTTTGTATTTATGATCATTTATCTCCAACTAAAAGGAAAATAAAAAGATAAATACAATTTAGATTTGATCTTAAATCAAATCTCGAAAAATAAAATCTTTTGTTTACATTTATGATCATTCATCTTCAACTCAAAGAGAACATTGTGAGGTACATAAAATAAATGAATAATAAACAAGATGTTTTGCGTAACCTAAGAATAACCAAAAAAAAAATTATATACATTAAATAAAAATAAACAAAATCACTATATATAATGTAGGAATTATAAATATATTTACATTAAATAAAAAAGAAATATGAACAGAAGCTTCTTGTTCATATGCCCTCCCCTCCTTCGCCCTCCATTTCTTCGCCTACTTACGTTGGCAATGTTGGAAAAAGTTCTAAAACTCGCAGTTTGTAAACATTAAACATATTCTATTCACAATAAAAATGTTATTGATTTTTTTTCCCAATAAAGTTGTTATTGATTTTGTAAATTGCGTTTATAAATTCCTAAATCCAATAAACTAAGGAATCCTTGGATATAATATGAATACTAAAACTTTATGTAAAGACTTAGTGGATCAAATTTTAGTATATAGAAAAAAACGATTTATAAGTATATGGATTGGGTTAGGTACCTTATCCTGGGGACAGTATGGATGCCTTTGTATATTGATACAAACGACGTGATCGAAAAGTTGTTCATGTGGACCTGCAAGAGGGGGCATTCTATGCAAAAGATATTTGCTTAAGACTGGACCACGGAATAGTCACTTTTCTTTATAACGATCATTTACTATTAAAACTGACTATTTCAATTTGATGACCTAAGATAACTCGATCTCAATCCTGAGCTAACTATGAACTCTTGTTTATTCAGGATTATCCTTTAATCTGAATGGGTGAGAGTGGCTCAACATTGCCGCTCAATAAACCTCCATTTTGAGGGGTAAGACCGGATAGATAGCTAGGGACATAGTCCTACAAGACATAATTCACTCCTACTCATTTTAAGATTAGCAGATAAGTTGTTCCCTTAAGTACTAACTCCTGGTCTTGAACAAAGGGGCCCCGCCCTCTTTATGGCTGAGAGAAACTTGGTTTATTGATAGGACCATAAATCAATTGTTCATTAGAGGATCAGTGGAGACTTAAGGAGCAAGATGTATTATAGGCATGTGAAGGATCGACTTACTGGTTATGGTTAAATAAAGTGGACAGAAATATATATACAGTGAGCAGAGTACAACTACTGAGCTATAATGGTGTGTCTCGGTAGTCAACGAATATTGATTAGTTCGGTTTAAAGAGTTTAACCAATTAATCTCAAATAGTTGAAGCTCATGACTTGTAGGTCAATTAGGTCCCTTTACTAGCTCGTAAAAGGATTAAACCTTAAAATAACATGTTGAGAGAATTTGAAATGTTCAAATTCAGTTTAGGATTTGGATTATTATATTCGATATAAATAACGTTTAATTGACGAATTAAACGAGTTTTTAAAGTTAAAAATATTTAAATTTGATTTAAATATCAAATTACATGAATAAGGTTTCATGTTTAGATTAGGTGTTTTATTAATTTAATATTTGATATTAAATTAGTTTTAAATTAATTAAATAGTTTAATTAAGCATATATTCGTTTATTTGATAAAATTATGAATTTTAGAAATTCAAAATTTAATCCGTTGTTTAAATTAAATTAGTTATAAAAAATTAAATTAAATTAACAAATTTAGAAAAAAGAATTTAAATTGAAGTTGTTAATTTAAATTAAATTAAAAATGAAAATGGGAGTGGGATTATCCCACATATCCCATCTTCATTACACCTAATACACCAAGTTAGTGCATATTTTTGTTTACATATTTTTGTTTTATAAAAGGGAAGATTTAATTTGATTAAATCTGCATGCAATAAAACTGAAAATTTGAAGGAAAACTAGGATTCTCTTCAACATTCTCTCCAGTTCATTCTTTACTTTTAATCTCTCTCTCAATTTAGGTTCTACTGTCCAATCTAATGTTTTAGAGAATAGTAGGGAAGATCAAGTGTTGGTCTACAAGATGTTGAGGAAATTTGAGTTGAAATTCAAGGATTGAAAAGTTCAACAAGGGTATGAATTTCAGAAACCTTATTTGTATTTTTTTTATCTTGCATGTTTCTTTGCTAAAATTGATAGAATAAAGTGCTTAAAATCCTAATTACTTCCATATGTTGAATGTCAACACTATCAATTGGTATCATAGCATGTTTTATGCACTTAATTCATATTAATTTTAGCTTGGTGGGTGATTTTCATAGGTTGTATGAAAATGGGTGTTGATATGGATAATTTTAGTTTTGACATTAGATTCCTCTTCAATTCAGTGTTAATTCTTGTAATTGACTCTTTGTTTATGGACCTTAATATGTTAAGTGTCTGTAAATTTGTTAGAGTCAATAGAGTTGCAAGTCAATAGAGTTGCAATTAGGTGATAATTGAAGAAAGTTCGAAGCAAGCTCAACAGTTGAAACATGCAGGTGAAGCTTTTGCCACAACGTTACCTTTGGAGTGTTGCAACGCTGTTCTTTAGCTAGCCCAAAAATGAAGCAAATTACCGTGGCTTTGCTATTGAGGTTGATGCCCTAAATCTCGTAGGGTCCCATAGTTTGTAATTGTAATATACACACATTTTATTTATGTAATAAAATATGTGATGTTTTATTTCAAAATTAGTTGCATTAACCACGAACCAATAAACTAACATCCAAGGTTATCTTGTAGCTTAAACATGTATGTAGAGACATACGGGTGGATCATATTTAAGTGATAACTTAAATGGTTTGTAGTAGATGGATAAGGCTGGATACCTTATCATGGTGACACTACGAGTATGACTCGCTTTATAGATGTTACAATTGTTGTAAAGTGCTACAAATGATCTGATCCTGATCATTCATGTAAAGGCATGTGAGCGAAATATTCTATACAAAAGAGTTTGTATAAGACCGCACCACAAAATGTTTAGTCTCATTATATAACGCAGTTCATAACAGAGACTTACATTTTACCAAGATGACTATAAGTAACATCACCTGAATCCTGAGTGAGTTGTGAACTCCTGCCTATAAGGGCGATTTTTTGATTTGTATGGATGAGAGTGGCTAGATCGCCGAATCAATAAGCTTACCATTTTGGGGATTCGTCTGATTGGGGAGTTAGGAACACAATTATGCAAGAAGGAATTTACTCCTTCCCCAATGTCGGAGCAAGTAGATAAATTGCTTCCTTAAGGTCTTATTCCGGGGCTTGAACAATGTGGCGTCACACCCTTTCATGGCCTGAGAGGATTTGTTCATAGTTGGAGTATGATTTATTGTTCATTAGAGGAATCAGTGGTACTTAAAGAGTTAGATGTAACTATAGAGGAAAAACGATAATTTTGGCGTAGCTAACTTACGAGCAATTTGTGAAAGGTCATTGTACTGTTGATTGATTATATCCAATGGACACAGAAATATATCTGTAGTACGAAGAGTGCAACTATCGGTCTTTAGTGGAGTGCCCGTCAGTTAATGAATGGTGAATAATTTAATTAAAGAGTTTAATTAATTATTCACGCGCGGTTGGAGTTTCAAGCTACACGTCCATGAGGTCCCATCGATAGCTCAATTAGAATAAATGAGAATGAGTTTTTGGATTAATTTGAATTGTTAAAATTAATTGAGAGAATTAATTATATATGATGTAACTAATTTAATTTTAATTACTATAATGTATTTGATACATTATTATATTAGTATTTATGAGAGAAAATAAATATTTGAGTATTGCAAATATTAAAAAAATATTTTTCTTTGAACAACTGAAAAATGTAATAAAAAGCACATAATAAAAAAAGCAACGAATTAATAAATACCACCCAAAATATAATTAATTGTTTATATTAATTACTTTTGCAAATTAATTACTTTATTTAAATTAATTATGCGATGATATAAGTTAATTCCTCATATTTGTTCTTTGTCACTTTTTTACACTTTTTCTTTTAATATTATGTGTTGAATGAGAAATTTTGGACTAATAAGAAATTGTCACGTCATTTCTCAAATTTATGGCGAAATTATAAATAATTGAATTTGTTACTAATCAAAAGTTGACATGTGTCCCAAATTAAAGTTGAAGACATAAATTAGTCAATCATAGAGAAGAAAAAAGGCTACCTCAAGAGGGTTTTGCCATCCCCATATACGAATACTAAAAAATAATATATAATTGAATAGAAAAAAAAATAATAAAAGCAAAACGTTGAGCCTTTTTTTTGGTTTTTTTATGTTGTCAAAGAGTTAAATAATGAAAATAGATGGTGAGTGCCTAATTGAATGGATCGGGTCATGTAGGAACAAGGTTTAAGTCTATATGTTTTCATCATGATCATTGGATCAAATTAATTATTTTGGTCCAATTAAATATTAAGGTTTTGGCTAAATTCAAATTGAATCCAAGAGTATGCTTAATTTGATTCAAATATTAAATTGGGCCCAAGAGTCAGGTCTATAGACCAACCAAGCCTAAGTCCATAAAACCCATATGAGAACTCTATAAATAAAAGAATTCTCTTAATTTGTGGGAGGTCGGAAATATTACACTCTAGAGAGCCTAGAGAGAATTCTCACAACAATCAGAGGATTCCTCAACTTTTGAAACTGACTACACTTGAAGACTGAAGTCCTTTAGAAATACAAGCATTCTTCCAAGATTTCAACTTTAAGAATATCTATACGCTTCGCTTTCATACATCAAGCCTACATATTCAACCGAGAGAGAATCAAATGATCAAGTACTAGAGATTGAACCACAATCGCATCAAATCTATATCAACAATAACTCCATGAAATACGTTTCTCCCGAAGCCTCATGCGAACATTAAACCTCCAAGAAGATCATCAAGTCCAAAGGTCGATCATCCAAGAAGATCATCAAGCCCAAAGGTCGATCGTCCAAGAAGATCAACAAGCCTAAAGTCCGATCATCCAGAAAGATCAACCAGCTTAAAGATTAAAGTTTATTTTGAAAATAACAAAGGATTATGTATTAGAGATTGTACTTACTATACTGAAATCAATGCAAATACAAAGTTCAAATTCCACAAAGCAGGTTTCTCCAGAAACCTTATACGAACAAATTGGCACACCCGGTGGGATATCTTTACTCTCATCTCTCTCTCAACATTCAAACAAACCAATGACATCAAAGAAAGTTGTGTCCGGAATTACAACTATAAGCGACACCTACACATGACTTGTCACTTGTAGTCGTTCAAAGGAGATTATACAGGAGCAAGAACAAGGTTCTGTCATCGCAGAGAAAATCAGGGAATAGCTGACGGACTCTCCTAAAGGTATGATCGTCATAAGAGGAAATCCCTTGTTTGACAACTCTACTTATGCTTTTGACCAATCAAAGAAAAAATCACACCTTAACGTAGTGTCTATCATGATGGCTGAGGTAATGATTGAGTCAACAATGGCAGAGATAGAAAGGAAGATAAATCTCTTAATGAAAGTCGTTGAAGAGTGAAATCATGAAATCACTACTTTAAGAGATCAAATGTAAGCTTGATAAACTGATAAATCTCTTAAGGAAAGACTATCTTGCAGAAAAATCAACCATAACAATCTACCTTTGTCGCCTATCTATCAATTTAACAATTGTAGGATATGATTACAAACTCTATAAGTGCCCAGTACAGAGGACTGTCCAAATCTTCTTTTATGTACTCCAAGTCGTACACCAAAAGAATTGAAAACTTGAGACTGTCAGCTGTACCAACCTTCAAAGTTCAAACTGTTTAATGAAAAAGGCAATCTAAAACAACATATTGCTCACTTCATTAAAATCTGTGAAAATGTAGGAACAAGAGGACCTGCAATTCAAGTAGCTTATCCGAACCTTAAAAGGAAATTCTTTTGATTGGTATACTAATTTGGATCCGAAAGTGAAGGAACTCTTCACGAAGAGCATCCATGAGCACGTTTGGATCTTTCCGATTTCATTGTGACCAAAATACAACACATACATTCTAACAGATAGTTATGCAAATTAAAACTAATTTGTGAATGGTGCCACAAAAGAATCCATGGTTGTCCATGCTACCCCGCTAAAATTTTTCTCCAAAGGAATATAAACAAAATTTGAAAGAAAGCATGATGGTGGTGAGAAGCGTCGCCTAACTTTTAAAGAAAGAGGGGGAAAATTTTATCCATTCTCTAATTTTGATGTTGTAGACATATATCCATTTACAAGATGAAACTATTAAAACAATAAACAAAAGACAAAACTAGCTTGATTACAATAATGAAATAAAAGTACACCAATTAAGAAAAATGTATTGAATATAATAATCAACAAAATATTTTGAGTGAGAGCACCAGGAAGTGAAGGATCTCTTACCGAAGAGTTCCACGAGTACGTTTAGATCGCTTCGATCTCATAGTGACCAAAATACAACAATATACATTCAAATGCACAGTTATGTAAACAAATCTTAATTAACGGCATGCTATGAAAAGGATATAACAAGGGAGGGAGTGTCATACCAGTTGAAGACAATCTTCAATCTTTGGAACTCAACGTAGCGGAACCCTCCACCCGATCAACCAACACCCAGTAGTAGCATCAACTACAGCAGCATGAACAACTGCACGAACACGGACACCGCGGGGACGACACCACTAGAAAAGAGCCCTGGGTATTCTTGAAGTGAGAACCCAAAGCGTGGTCTTTGGTGAATTTGGTAGAGGAAGGAGGAAGCACGGATCGTGTAGGCGATAAACAAGTGGGAGGGAAAAGGCGTTATCGCATAGCACGATGCTTATCGTTTAGAAGACATTACACGATCGTGTAGGTTTTTCTTAACGATCGTTTAGGAAATGGTATACGATCGTTTAGCAAACTCGGCACACTATACTATCATTTAGGGAAGCCATCCGATCGTGAAGGAACTAGCGTGTGATCGTTTAGGCATGAGGTGGACGATCGTTTAAGCGGAGAGTGACTATTGTATAGGCTCTCGAAATGCTTAAGCGATCATTTTTGATTCACCAGCGCATTCTCTGTTTTTCTTTTGGACAGATGATCAAAATGAAAACTATTTTCATTTTAATTCATCAGTTACAATAACACCGTCACTGCCCTATTAACCCACGTCCAAACGGGATTTTGGGTTAATTATCATATAATCAACCAACTAAAATATTAATAAATATAATCATATTATATTTTTAACCTATAGTTTGATATCACATATCTACTATAGTATTTTCTCCTCTACTTGATATAAACCATATTTATATCTAATTTTCTCCAAAATAATGTATCTTATACATTTAGCCAATTATATCATATATAATTAATCAATCCAATTATATCATATATAATCGAACTTCCTCTTGTCAATTTTAACATTTCAAATTAATTCAAACACTAGTTCTCGACTTTATCCAAGCTACCCAGGGGACCTAATGGACCTATGGCTTGAAGCTCCAACGGTCCGTGTATAGCTGACTAAACACTTTAGCCACGAAATCCACCATCCGTTCACTGTCAGGTATTCCACTAAAGACCAATAACTGAACTCTTCTTACCACAGATATATTTCTGTGTCCATCGGATATAACCAATCATGAGTACGATGACCCTTCACAGATGCTCGTAAGTATAGCTGAGCCAAATTAGCATTTTTCCCCTGTAGTTACATCTCACTCCTTAAGTACCACTGATTCCTCTAATGAACAATACAACATAGTTCAACTATGTGTGAACACCTCTCGGGCCAAGNATACAACATAGTTCAACTATGTGTGAACACCTCTCGGGCCAAGAGAAGGTGTGTGGCACCACATCGTTCAAGCCCTGGAATAAGCTCTTAAGGGAGCTATCTATCTACTTACCCTTGCCTCGGGGAAGGAGTGAATTCCATCTTGTGTAGCTGAGTTCCCAGCTCCCAAATCAGACGAGTCCCTAAAATGGTGGGTTTGAATTGGCGACCTGGCCACTCGCACCCATACAAATCAAAGGACCGCCCTCAATGGCAGAAGTTCCCAACTCACTCAGGATTGAGGTCATGTTATCTATGGTCATCCTAGTGAAGTGAAGTCTCTGTCATGAACGGTGTTATATAACGAGACGTTAACACTTCGTGGTTAGGTCTTATACAAACTCTTTGTATATGATGCCTTCGCTCGCATGTCCCCAACACGAATGATCAGGATTAGACCATTTGTGATAAGTCATAATACTTGTGACCATTCCACAAAGCGGGCCGCATCTGTAGCGTTACCAGGATAAGGTTTCCCTCCTATATCTATATACTACAGACTATTTTGGTTATCACTCAAGACATGATCCACTTGTATGTCACCACATACATGTTTGAGTCACATACAGATAACCAGGGATTTTATGTTTATTGGTTTGTGGTAAAGCAAATAAAACAAGCAACTAAGCAAAAATACAAGATGTGAAGTAAATATCATATATTAACATTACAAGTATTCATATAAACTGTTTACAAACTATAGGACACGAGACTTTAGAGCAACAACCCCAACAATATTCCAACAACCCCAACAAGTTAGTTGATTCAGTTGAGATGAAATGCATGAAAAGTTGAATTTGGTTGGTGAAGATTGAAGAAGTGTTCTTCAAAACTTCAGCAGTAAATCCAACATTCTTCTATAAAATTCCCTTTAATCTCAGCTCATTTTAGATTCCACCACCCAATCTAACGTCCAAGAGAATAGTAGGGAAGTTCAGTGGTAATCTACAAGGTTTTGGTGTGGAAATTCAAGTTGAATTCATGGATTGAAGAAGGCCTTCAAAGATATATCTTCAAACCCTTTTTTTCTGTTATGAACATGCTTTCTAAAATGCTAAAATTGTTGAATTTGAGTGCTTAATGATTCTATTTACTTCCGCTAATTGTAAGCTACCTCCAACAATTAAGGCATTGTCTCTTATTGTGGCCTACAACAATCATATTCTAAAAAATATTTTTAAATATTTGCAAAAACAAAACCATTTTTTAAAATATTTTCTCCATAAACATGGATGAAGATTGCAAAATACACGTGTCACCAGCTATCTGATTTTGATTTAATTGACTTGTTTGTTTTTTTTATATATATATGAAACAAATGTATATGTCTCACCAAACAACCTAAGGATAAGAGGCTGAGGCGACCCCTCCCCAAAGCACTAGCGAAAGAGAACCTTCTGATTGTTAAAAATCATCCAAAAGTTATAATTTCAAAAAAAAAAAAAAAAAAATGGTGCATTTGTATACTACCAAGAGACTGTATGTTGCACAACCGCTCAAAATGAATTAAAAGAGGCATACTTATCTTAAAAAATTATGTTGTCTTTCTTTCCCAAAAGCACGATAAGAGCGAACGAGTAGCACATCTCCATAGAATTTTACCTTTTCCAGCAAATGCAACACTATCAAATGTTAGGTTCTATGTCCTAAAACTCGTGGTTTGAAAACATTAAATATAGTCTATTTTACAATAAAGTTGTTATTGATGTTTATTCAGTAAAGATGTTATTGAATATGTGAATTGCATCTTTGTAACCCTAAATCTAATAAACTAAGAATCCTTGATTATATTATGAATACTTGAACTATATGTGGAGACATAAAAATGGATCAAGTTTGAGTATATAGCCAAAACGGTTTATAGTATACGAATAAGGCTGGGTACCTTAACCTAGGGACACTATTGGTGCGACCCATTTTGTATTTGATACAAACAATGTGATCCTAAATCGTTCATATGAAGACATACGAGTAGAGGCATTCTATGCAATGAGTTTGCATAAGACTAAATCACAAAATAGTCACTTTCACTTTATAATGCCATTTACTGATAAGACTGACTATTCAATTCGATGACCTAGGTAGCTCGATCTTAATCCTGAGTTAACTATGAACTCCTGTTAATTCGGGATTATCCTTTAATCTGAATGGGTGAGAGTGGCTCAATATTACCGAACTCAATATACCTTTTATTTTAGGGGTAAGACCGGATAGATAGTTGGGACATAATCTAGCAAAATGGAATTCACTCCTACCTTATTCTAGGAATAGTAGATAAGTCGTTCTCTTAAATGTTGACTCTGATGGAAAAAAACAAGCATAAGGCGGAAGCAAACAGAATCATTAAGCACTCTAATTACACTTAATTTGAGTTACAAGCTTGCTTTAAATACAGTTTTTCACATACAAGGGCTTCAATTCATTACATTTGAAGAATTCCACCTTAATCCTTCTGCTCTCCTTGAATTTGACCTTCAAATTTACAGTGGACCACCAAGAGGATCTTCTCTACTATTTTCAACTTTGGATTTGAGTTGTGGAACTTTGAATTAAGAGAAGTTTGATATAGTTTGGAGTGGGTTTGAGAGCTCAGACAAAATTTTTAGAAATTTCCAAAATCTCATAATTTTTTTTTCACTTTCATTTCAGAAATTGAAGTATTTATTTAACATAGACATGCAAACATTAAGTTCTTCAACCATTTGACACTTCAAATGACATTAACATAGTGGGCTAGGTGTTGATTTTAGGATTAATCCATTAATAACATCAAATGTTGGATAATTCCACTATGAAAATTTAAAAACCAATTCTCAGTTTTCATTTTAAAATTAAATTAAATTAAATTAAAATTAAATTTCAAAAAATTAAATTTCTTTCCTTTTAAAATGAAACAAATTTATTTAGTTAATTAAAAATTTTTAACTAATTATATAATATTAAATCCAATAAACTAACATCCTAGGTTGTCTTATGAGTTTGAACTATATGTGGAGACATACAGGGGTCAACGTTCAAGATACAACCTAGAAGGTCTATAGTAAAGGGATAAGGTTAGGTACCTTATCCTAGTGACACTTTGGATATAACCCACTTTGTATTTGATACAAAAGTAATAATCCAACACGTTCGTGTAGGTAACATGTGAGTGAGGGTATCCTATGGAATGAGTTTGCATAAGACCAAACTGCAAAATAGTAACCATTAGATGTAACATCATTGACTAGTTAGGTTTCTGTTTCAATAAGATTACCTAGGTAACTTAATCTTAATCCTGAGATATTATAAACTCTTGTTCACGAGGGATGGTCCTTTGGTTTATATGGGTGAAAGTGACTAGTTTGTAGACTCAATAAGCATAAAATTTTAGGGACAAGATCGAGTGAGGACCTGGAAACATAATAATACAAGATGGATTTCACTCCATTCCGACTTTAGGGTAAAGTAGATGAGTGTTCCCTTAAATGGTGTCTCCGGGACTTGAATAAAGGGCTCTGCCCTCACACTGGCCCGAGAGGGATTTCTATTTAATGGTTGGACCATAAAACAAGTTGTTCATTAGAGGAGCACTGGTACTTAAGGATATAGAGGTAACCCAAGGGTAAAATAGTAATTTCACCCAGTTAGTGTTATGAACACTCGTGAAAGACGAACTTATTGCTATTAGTCTATATTCGTGGATACAGAAATATATTTGCAGTAAGAAGAGTGTAGCTACGTGTCTTTAATGGAATGTACCCACAATTAACGAATATTGATTAATTTGGTTAATGAGTTTAGCCAAATAATCTTATACCGTTGAAGCTTATAATCTGTAGGTCCACCAGGTCCCCTTGTTAGCTCACTAAAGGATATTAATGAGGAATGATTTGATTTGTTCAAATCAATTGCGAAAATTGTATATTGATGTGATTAATATATAATTAATTATAAATGTGATCTATGATTCGAATTATGTTAGAGAAAAATATTTTATAAGATTCAAATATTTAATTTATGTGAATTAGATTCGTGAATAATTAATTAATTATAATGTTAGAGAGGTGGAAGCAGATAAACATGTGATGTTTATATTAATTAATTAATTAACTATACATTAAATTAGATTTAATTTATGGTTATTTAATTAATGTGTCAATTAATTAAGTAAGGGGTTATTTAATTAATTAACATCAAGGGTGAAAAAGAAAATACTTGAAGAAGGAATAAACCATTCTCCATATAAATTCATCCTATTAGCCCATTTAGGGCAATCATTCATTTGTGCAAAAATTATACCCTAGCCTCCAAGGGAATTCCCCTCTACACTTTCTCTACAATCTCTCTACCACTTCCTCTTCCAAGTGTCGGTAATCATTGAGAATACGTTTGTGTGAAGAATAAGGGGGATTTTGATAAGTTTGGGAATCTACGAAAGTAAGAATCGTTCATCCCTTTTGTTTCTCCTTTATAATGCATGCTTATTATGATGCTTATCCTTTTCTATTATGTTTTAGTTTGCTGTATTTTGTATCTTTAAAATGTTAAAAACGAATGCAAGGCGTTCTCACACTTCCACTTGGAATTTGATCCCTACAACTTAAACATGTATGTGGAGACATAAAGGTGGATCATGTTTAAGTAATAACCTGAACGGTCTGTAGTAGATGGATAAGGCTAAGTACCTTTATCCTGGTAACACTACAGATACGATCTGCTTTATGGTTGTTACAATTGTTGTAAAATGCTAAAAATGATTTGATCCTGATTATTCATGTTAGGACATGTGAGTGTGGGTGTCCTAACAAAGAGTTTGTATAAGACTGGACCACGAAATAAATAGCCTTTTTTTATAACGCTATTGCTAGAAGAGACTTATATTTCACCAAGATGACCATAAGTGACTTGACTTTAATTCGGAGTGAGTTGTAAACTTCTACCTATGATGGCAGTCCTTTGATTTGTATGGATAAGGATAGCCAGACTCGCAGACTCAATAAGCTTACCATTTTAGGGACTCATCTGATTGGGGAGCTGGGAACAAAGCTACACAAGAAGGAATTTTCTTCTTCCCTATTGTTAGGGTAAGTCGATAAATTGCTCCCTTAAGGGCTGATCCGGGGCTTGAACAATGTGGCGCCACACCCTCTCCTGATCCTAGAGAGGTTAGGTTATAGTTGGACAATAATTAATTGTTCATTAGAGGGATTAGTGGTATTTAAGAAATTAGATGTAACTATATGGTTAAAATGATAATTTTGACCCAATTTACTTACGAGTAATTTGTGAAGGGTCAAGCACTGTTGATAGGTTATATCCAATGAAAACAGAAATATATCTATAGTGCAAAGAGTGCAGCTATCGATCTTTAGTAGAGTAACCAATAGTTAATAAAGGTTGATTAATTTAATTAAAAATTTAATTAAGGAGTTTAATTAATTAATCGAGTATCATTGGAGTTTCTATAGGTCCATAAAGACCCTTTGTTAGGTCAATAAGGATTAATGAGAATCATATTAATTTTGGATTAATCTGAATTGTTCAAATTAATTAAAGAGAATTAATTATATAAGATATAATTAATATAATGTATATGATATATTATAATATAAAGTTTTAATGAGAGAAATAAATAATTGAAATGATTCAAATATTAATTATATTAATGTGATTCATATAAAAAATATAGGTTAAAATTAATATGAATATGATTCATATTAATGTTATAGGTTATATAAGAGAATAATAAACATATTATATGTGATATAATATACTATAGGTTATATGTTATATGTAATATAACATATAGTTTAATTATGTATATATTAAGTTAATTGATATATATGGGTTAATATTTATATATTAAAATACATTTAATTTTAATTCTAATTTAAATGAAAAAAAGGAGGGAGTTATTTGATAAGTCCCTCAACCACCTTAATTCTCTCTTGCATTATCGAACGTGAGAACAAAGATGAAAAATTGAAGCCTACTTCTTCATCATCTCCATCCTCCTAAGAGCTCTCTCGGTGTGTTAGTTTTCTCTGTGTGAAATTCTTTATTAAAAAAAAAAAAAAAAAAGTAAAATCTCCCTTACCAAAATTAAAGATCAGAAGCCTACGCCTCTCTGATTGTTCCTCATCCTTGAGAATAACAAGGAAGATGTTGTGATGGTGTGTCGTTGCTAATGTACGTTTTGGATTGATGTTCTTGCTAAGGAGTTTTTCTAGAGTTTTGCTGTGTTGGAGAGGAAGCGAGAAGACTTAGAACTTCAAAGGTAAATTTTGAATTTATTTTTTTCCTTTGAAATTCACAGCAGAGAAAGCATCACTAGTATAGAAATTGGATTACTTGATGTTTTTCCAAAATTAAGTAGAGGGTATACTTGACGCTAATAAAAGTGTCGTCTATTCGACTGTCAAGTATAATGTCATAACTTGATATTGTAAAAACGTTAAGAGAAATAATTCTTGACACAATTTCTGTGTCAAGAAATATAATACACTTGACACTAATAATATGTCAAGGGTATTAATTCTTGACACTTATTAGTTATCATATGATTACTCTTGACATTTTTTATTAATCAAATATATTTTTATCTTGAAACGAAACAATGGTCAAGTAATCTATTCTTGACACATTTCCTATTTAATCTATGCTTTCTTTTTTCCAAATTAAACATTCAAAATTAATTTCAATTTCTCATTTCCTACATTACATGTGTTTCAATAAGACAATTTCATCAACTAAAATAAACAGTTCACATATTTAAAGTTTACATATCAGCCCAATATATCCAACGTAACAATTCACAATACTAAAATAAACAATTTTATTCTTCTATTATCTTCCGTGTATATGAACAATTCCAAAATTTACAAGACCAATCTTAGCTCTTCGTATCAATCTATAAAACATAAAAAGTCAAATATATATTATTTACTATTTACACTATTTATAATGATACAATATATATAAGTAGTTTAAAGACATACCACATCTGTGATATATTCTTCTCTTTAGTCACGATTTCTCGCATATATCTCATAACATAATACCCACATTCGACAGTTCCCACTTGTAAAGGACACTACAATATAAAGCCAATAATTAATGCATATCGGACAAATGCACTAAATAAACATCATTCTATACACAATTCAACTTTCAACAAACATCAAAATTAACTAATTCACTCGAGCAACACAACACTTGCTTAATTATAAAATAGAGAATTTAAAGTAAATTAATCAAAACTAAAAAAAGCTTGTACAAAGCTTACAATTGAGAATATAATTCAAATACTTAAAACAAAATTAAAATAAGAATTAAAGCAACCATCCCTACCAAATCTTATTCAGAAACTCCGAATACATTATTTCACCTAATGGACCATTAATTAATATGAAGAAAAAAATCAACAACTCTCCTCTATGATAAAATTGAACTTTACTTTGTTATTTGATCATATTAAACATCACCTAAAACTTTATGACATTCAAGGTTACAAAGTTACATGCTGGAACATAGTGAAACTAGGATTTAGATTTTCCTAAATAAGCACTTTCTATAGAAATCTTAGTTTGAACTTGAAAATAGAAATTAATAATTTTAGAAAGATAAGCACAAATATAACACCAGAAAAATATTAAAAAAAGAAGAAAAGAAGATAAAAAGTTATGCTCGAAATGTTAATTGCTCATGCACAAACACTCGTGTATATTGTAAAACAAAAACAAAGCTAAGAAAGTAAAGCAAGTTAGAGTCCACAAAAATGACAGAAATCTTAAACATACAATTCAATAGAATGTCACTACAAGAGTACTAAGCGTCATAATGAAACAAAAGCTTTTGGGTTTCAGAATTGGATCAATGTGCTTTTCTTTATTAGATCAAATAGTCATTCATGCACCAACAAACTGCAATTTTATAACAAAAAAACATGCATGTATAATAAAAATAATTCTTCAGTTCTATGGAACAATGTCAAAACTGGTAATTAGGAGAAGTCTTTCTCAAAACAAGCAAATTCAAGGAAGTTGACTATGAAAGATTTTTAAAACTTAAACCTCGAATCCTAATATCTAAAAGTAAACATAAAGTTGAATTTCCTAGTTCATTATCAACACAGGAAAATATCAAACATCACCAAAAAAAAAAACTTTCCTATTTGATTATCAACAATCACACAATACATTTGATGTTTCCTTATATATATCATCTCAAGTGTACTTAGTCGGGAAATCCTTGAAATTTTTAGAATTATTCTTTACACCTTAAAACTTTAAATCCTTTACCTAACAGATCCCCTATTTAATTCATTTAAAACTTACCTAACACACTAACTATATATTATCTGTGGATCCCATATTTAACCCTTCCATAATATAACAAGAATGTTATGAAAGCATTAATGTTAAAGTGAATCACAAGTTAATTAAGCATAACAAAAACTTAATTTAAGACACGGAGAATCAAGTGACTGATTCCACTTTGAAAATTTTGAAGGAAACTAACAAAAACATTATATTTTCTCAATGAATCATTGCAAAATAAAAGAAAATGTATTACCTACTGGTGCTTGCCGAAAGGCGTGGGTCCTTGCTGTTTGGTGTTTGAAGGGATTCGGCTTCTGCTGCTAAATACTCTTACAATCCTAAGAAACCCATTTGATGAATTAGAAAGGGGAAAAGCTAAAGAAGCGTATGGTACAATATTTTGCTTTTACACCTTTTCATCAAACAACAATAGTTATAAGTTCAATAAACCATCTTGTATGAATAAAGACTAGTGAAAATA
The DNA here is from genome assembly GCF_009727055.1 of Benincasa hispida. Classification (NCBI taxonomy): domain Eukaryota; kingdom Viridiplantae; phylum Streptophyta; class Magnoliopsida; order Cucurbitales; family Cucurbitaceae; genus Benincasa; species Benincasa hispida. The sequence goes on from NC_052359.1 coordinate 42,899,317, forward strand.
GTTTCAAAAAGAGAAGTTTGCCAAAGTTTTCTTTAGAATAAAAGAATCGTATGCCCAAAAGTTTAGCTCATACATTTAAGCCATTCTACAAAAAAAAAAATCAATTCATTGCATCTTAAACCAAACATGTAAGGTTTGTTTCATTAACAAAAAAAAAAAAAATCAAACTTTAAGAACCATATAAGATCTTGTTTTGAAATATTACCTCAGTGTGAGCTTTGTAATTATGTAAAGACCAATCTAAAAAGAAAAAAGAACTTCATCTTCGTGCTCAATTAATTTAGTTTATCCATGTTTCTGTCCTTTGAGATTTTTATGTTCTGTAAAATGAAAATTAGACTAATTTGGAAAATAATAATCAAGAGAATTTAACTATGAGTAAATTCGAAATGGTGAGAATTTATTTCTATTGAAAATCAAATTAGAAGTTTGGGAAATTTACGCACTATTGATTCGTTTATGACTATAAAGAATAATTAGGAGAGTATTAACTAAATTTTAGGATTTATCAAAAATTCGTAGGACCGGGAGTTCGAAAGGAAAGAAAATTGACGGTGGGTGGTTTATATTTTTGAATGTTTGGATGTATTATATATCTGTACCAGTTTGGTAAACTTGGCATGATCTAAAAATATGGTTTCATGGATTATAAATTTTATTCTTTTGTTTGGATGACTGCTTTCTCTTTGAGTCTTGGTTTGGATATTTGTTCCTATTAGTTTGATTGGAAACTGGAAATTGTACCTAGATATTATTAGTATACTTCATGGATGTTGGATTGAAATTATCAGTATATCTGATTGAGGTTGGATTAGAATTGTCAGTATATCTGATTGAAGTTATCTACGTGCCCGAGTATGTCTAGTAGAAATTGTCGACATGTGCACATTCTACAGATTGTTTGGGGTACTGGAAATTGTTTTCTCAAACTGGTTTATGGTGTTTTGCTACGTAATTGGAGGATTATGTGATCATGCCAACTTGGTCTCATTTATTAGACTGAATGTATATAATCAACGGTCATATATGCTATGATATTGATATTCCAAAAATTTTTTGGAAGCAAATAATTTTTAGTTCGAATTTACCACTCACTGAGCACTCTCGCTCATGTTTTCCCAATGTTTTTCTAAATTCTCCCCCCTCCCACTAGGTATCATAAAGAGGGCGATGGATTGTGCTTAGAACCAATCGGTGGAGTGATTGCAGAAGTCATCTCGTCTCGACCGTTTATTAGGAGGGTTCAGACACATGGTAGTAGTGTAATCTTATAATCGATAAACGATAGTGTATTGTATAAAACACTTCTAACTGAAAAGCTCAGTTATGATTTGTAATAGGAAAAAAAAAAAAAAAAACTTACACAGTAGAAGTTCCTAATATCTGTAGTCTTCACACTCCCTTTCGGATTAGAATGGTAAGCTCAGGAGGGGTGTGACACTTCAAAGAATTTTCCAAATATATCCTTAAGTTTTAACTCAATCTTCTTTCTCGTAATGTTTAAGACGCTATAAGACCCCTAAAAATTATGAGAAAATGACAAAGCCTCAAACCTTCGACAATGACCTGTTTGGCTCCCTATCTTCTTTCTTGTAAACACTTTATGAGATTAGTTACCAATACTTCAGGGGAAAATGACAAAATGATTTCCCTTTGTATTTAAAAGTCACCCTACGCCCTTCCATGCGAATTACTCATTTAAATGCCAAATCCCTTTCCTAGTTTTCGTGAAGACACATTTCACATTTTATTACAATTCCTTAAAGTTCAAGCATGGATAAAGGTCTAGAATTCGATTCCTTAAAATTAGTAGCTTTTTACGTTAACGATTTGTTGATTCAATACTTTTGTTTTTTGGTTTATTATTACGGTCCTACCAGAAATCATACTGAGACCTACCAAAACAATGGAATCCAAAACCGAATCGAGATTAAGATTGGAAGGTACTTCTTCAACAAACACAAATGAACAAAGATTCAGGATAAGCCGGTGGAACTTTTTTTTTACAGAGAAAAGGGATTCTTGGAGAGGAAAAAGAAACTGTGTGAAGCACGCGTCTTGATATCTTAACTTCTCAAGAAGCAAAACATTGAATAACCATTTATTTAGGAGATTCCAAGAGCTAATATTAAATGTTAACTTCTCAAGAAGCAAAACATTGATGTCCACTTAAAAAGGAGGTTACTTTTGAATGGCAAAAACTTTTTTAGGTAAAAAATAACAATTTCCCAAACTATATGTTACTTATCTTAATAAGATGAATTTTAGTTGATTTCAAAATTGTATATTAATTGATATATTTTATATTTTGTGCATCAATTGGCACAAATTAATAAAAATAAGATATACCATCAAAGTCATATAAAAAATTTGAAAACATAGCCTAACAAATGCCAAGATCTAAATTAGACAATCAAAATCTCAAACTAATTAAATGAAAACAACTTCATATCAAAATGAATAAAAACAACAAAATAAGATCTAAATTAGACAATCAAAATCTCAAACTAATTAAATGAAAACAACTTCATATCAAAATGAATAAAAACAACAAAATAATATTGGAAATTGTTAGAAATAACTTTAAAGTTTTCACATTGCAAAACTAACACGCTTTTTGAAGAATTGATAGAATAGATTTTCTCAGTCCATCTCACCCGAGATTGGCCACCGAAATTTAGTTAAAAAAACTTTTTCTAACTTATCAACTGTTTTGGACCGGTACATCTGGCCAGATTATACATTGACATTTGTTAATTTTGCATATAATCTTTCTAAATCTTATACCAAATCTTATATCTTTTCAAATTTTCTCCAAATTTGATTATCTTTACTAAATATTATATCAAATTATTATGTAATTTTTCAAATCTTTATCATAATTTATGACTTCACAATTGTATGAATTTCCAAATTTCCAAATAGACTTTCCAGTTATCAAATTAGATTGTTCAAGTTAATTCTTAGCAAAATTCTAAAAACAAAAACAACTTTCCAAAACTATTTTTTCTAGATTTCAAAATTTAACAAGATTGCATTTTCATTTTTAAATTTTGGGAAAGATCAAATTTTACAAAAAAGATTGGGTAAAATTTGGGATATATATTGAATCTCGATGTTAATCCTCCCAAAATCACCAAGAAAGTCGAGTTTTAGTGTTAATTATATCCAGGTTTTTCATTTTGTAGATACAGACAAATATTTCATTCCTAATTTCCGTTTATCTATATTCTAATTCTATCTTTCTAACAATTCTAAACTAGCACCCTGTATTTTTTCCTCGCTGCGACTTGTTAAATTCCTTTCTTTCTCATTCCTTTTACACTTTTTTTTCTTTTTAAAAGAATGGTTTTGGTTGAGAATTGCTTCAATCCTAGGGGTGTGCATGGTCTGGGTTGGGCCAGGTTAGAAGAATTTTGTGGACCAACCCAAAAATCCGTGTGGGTTAATAATGAACCTGATTCATTTTTTAGGGTCAACCCAACCCAAAATTTTCGGGTTGGGTCACTTTTTTTTTTTTTTTTTTTTGAATTTTGACTTTTTTTCATTACTTCCTTTTCTATTGAACAATTTGATTTTTGTAGGTCAATAAACCTTTATATTTACAAAAGTGAACTAATTCTAAATATATTACCAATTAATAAAAATTTAATAAAAAACATGTAATCTATGCGAAATCTTAACATCTACATTAAAATACAACCACCATAAATTCATTATAAACTTCAAAAGAAACTTCTTCAAATAATCAATTCAAATGTTCAAGTTCAAAGTTTCTCCTCCAAATATTCAAAGTCTACATTCAAAATAGAAACAAAAAGTCCAAGTTTAATAATGACTATTGACGTATTACATAAAATTCAAGCTCAATAATAATATTCAAAAGCTCCAAGTTCAATAATAACATTCAAGAGCACCAATGCGCCATGAGGCATGACGAATGACTTGAGTGAGTTTTCTTTTTCATCTTTGGTCTTTTCACTTCTCATTCTCAATGCGTAAAACTTACCATTAAAATCATCATTATGCTCCAAATCAAATTGCTTATTTCAAAAAGTATAACATGACACATCACCATTGAACACTGTGGCTATGACATATTATTTATGTATGGATTGCAAATATATTATATTTAATCCACAAACTCATAAAATTATGATTTAAAAGGTCGTACAATAATTCAGCCCTTGAAAACACAAATTACAAGTAATACAAACATTATGATTTTACAAATATTATGAGTTTACTGCCCCTCTCCACTTGGAAAGTATGGATCCCTTCATAATTCTTCGATGAACAGACCCCCTCCCCTCCCCACCCCCAGCTTCAGCAGTGTCTGGTTATAGGCATCTTTGTCTGACCATTGTGTTCAAAGGATCACAAACAAAAAAGGTTTAAGACAAAGGATGAAAGTGAAAATGTGATCAGAATTCATATTCAACTATCCGTGTTTATTGGGAATGTGTATAAATGGTACATTCAAGGCAAAATTCTTTACTAGAGTTCCCCAAGAAAAAGCATAAAGAGGTTGCGATACCAAATCTTTACTCCTTTGTTGCACCTGCAAAACAAGAAAACTCAATAGTTGAATAAACGAGAGAATCTTCTTTTTAAAATTGTGAGTCATCAACTAAAACTTATTAAAACAGTGAGTCAAACATTCTTTTATTGTATTTAATTAGCATAATGCACATGTTCTCAAGTCAATCAATCGTTTAGTTCCTGCATCTATCACTTAGCTCCAGCAGGCCATCGTGTAGCTCAATCGTTTAGTAAACGATCTCGCGCATAGGCTATTGTTTAGTTACCACGCCAATCGTTTACCTCCATCATTTAGCTCTGACGCCTTATCATCTAATGCATTCGCCTATCGCTTAACGTCATCGCCTATCGCTTAGCATTTCGCCTATCGTGTAGCGCCTCTGCTCATTGTCTAGCGCAGCACAGCTATCGTCGCTCATGCCCATCGCGTAGCACCATCATGTAGTCTATTGCTTAGCACCCGCGCATCTGCTATACCATCGTCCAACTCCCGCCTACACGATCGTCCAGCACCAGCGCATATCTACACGATCGTCTAGCACATCGCTTAGCTCCGCACATCTACTATAGACACATCGCCTACCTCATCGTTTAGCTCGCCGCATTGCTACACGATCGTCCAGTGCCTGCCTACACGATCGCCTACCTCATCGTGTAGCGCTACCCATTTGCTACACAATTGTCTACCCAGCGCCTTGCGCTCAACATTTCGCTTTCACTGCTCTTGCTCACACATACCCAACGCAGGAGTAACTCTTGGCAACGCCTCTTGCCAATGCTTCAACAAATGTATCATATACAACAAAACCATTAATCAAATTGAATTTCAAAGGCCATAGACACATAAAAAAGGCCCAAATCTAGGAGCAGAGAGACATATTGAAGTGAAACCGCATCTGGCTTTCATTGAGACATTTACACAAACAGTTGAGAGGCGTAACATAAGAACAACAATTGCTATGAGTTTAAGAGAGGAAAGATAAGAAGAGCATACTGATCTGGACGAACGACGAACTTCATATCTAAACTTCAAATCGAACGACGAACGGGTGCGGGTTACACGACGACTAAGTGCGGCAGCGTGGATTGCACAACGAACAGACCTGCATGGAAGCCAGATCTACACCACGTCAGACTTTTCACCCACGATCGACGAACGAATGGTAAGGATTTGGAAGAGAGAAGTGAGAAAGAAGAGGATCTGAAGAGGGAAGTGTGAGAATGAGAGGAAAAAGAAAATAGGGGGAGAGTGAAGAGGGAAAAATTAAGCAGGTCTTTAATGTCGGTTTAAAACTGACATTAAAGGTACCCCTACAATAACGGTTTAAAACCGACATTAAAGATCCATTTTTTTTAAAAAAAAAAAAACAAAACGAACATTATACATCCGATTTCACTTTTTTCAACTGACATTAAAGCCCAAAATTCTTGTAGTGAGATGATGGTCTCCCTACAAAACAAATCATGCAAAATTAAATATATTAATTATTTGAGCATAATACATGTTAGATATGTACAATAAACAGTTTAGATATGTACAAAAAAAAAATCATTTAATTACCCGACTCAATATTTGCACACGTCTCTAACTCTTCAAGTTGTGGATGGAGATCTAGTAACACTGAGCCACCACGAATCCAATTTTTTGTACATATCAAGGCCTCCACTGTTTTTGGAGTCAAAGAACTTCGAAAAGAATCAAGAATCCTTCCTCCAGTACTAAATGCAGATTCAGAAGCGACTGTAGATATCGGAACTGCCAAAACATGTCGAACAATTTTTATAAAATGGGATATTTGTAGTCATTTATTTTATCATCTTTATCTTTTATAACCTTGTCAGACAAATAAGAAGTCAAATCATTCTCCACTTCCGATGAACTTTCTTCTTCTCTCAATCTCTTAAAAGTTATCCACAGATCATCTATTTCTTCGTCCATCTCATGATCAGCTTCATTTATAGTGGCGGTCTTTGATTGCTGAGAATCATTGGTACTATGACTATCTCGAGGCGAAGTGTTATGTGATTTGTAAAAGTCATATAGACGATACAAATATAATTTCACACTCTCAACCATATCCTTAATCAGAAGAAGAGCTATGTAATAGAGAATTATTGCCAAAAACTCAGGAAGGAGCAAGTTTCGAGAAGCACTCTTTCCAACCCAAGGCTGGTAAAAAAAAAGTACACAAGCCTTAAAAGGACTCTTTAGACATATATATGATGTAGCTCTATATAATTTGTCTTTCCCCAACCATGACCCTGCAAAGAAAGGAACGGGATGGTTTAGCATAATTTGTGGGATCAGCTGCCAGTCATTCCTAAATCATTTAAGCGGAAGAAGACCAATACGATTGATTGGTCTATGTGCCTCTCTTATTACTTTTTTGTATCCCCCTGCGTTTGGCACCTCGATGTCGACTCATCACATCTGGTAAACGAAAACCACCTCGACCAGATCAGAGTAAACAAGAATGTCGATCAGGCCCCTTGCTTTCCTAGCCTTTGGCTATTCTTGATCTAACTTTTTTATTCCTTTCTTTCGAACTTCGTGCCCCGTCGCGTTAGCGTTTTCCCAGTGCGCGAAGCTTCGGATATGCAAAAATGAGTATTTAGAGATGCTTTCGTTATTCCCAATAATATGGCGCTCGACAGGTTGGTTCGAGGACCCGTTGGTCAAAGGAAAGGGGAGGTCTTGATGGTTGGGACGTTCTTTTTTTTTCAAGGCACGATTCCTTACCAGTTATTCTGACGTCCTGTATGATTGCATTGAGAAATTCTTTATTACATATAAATGATGAAAACAGACTACTCCCGCTTTCTCTTCCTTGATCGTAGTTGGAGAATTCCCCATGAGAAAGGCTTGCCTTTCAGTACGTGAAAGATGTCCTGTTCTTTTCACTGTCTTACTTTGGCCCCCTATCCAATTTTTGGGCCAATTCCCCCTCATTTTCTATGGAACCAACTGTTCTTGAGGACCATGCAACCTAGTTTTGAGGCTCAAGTCGAGTCTCCTCGGATCTCACATCAGAAACAGCTCTCTCAATGTCTGGTGGAGTAACTCGATGTTGAATTGAGGATCTAACATTCTCGAACTCAGGCCCTGGCCAAATTCCAAGAAAGCCATTCTCTTTCTATTATCCCCTCGAGTAAACAATTTATATGCCTTTTCTCGCCTCTATTTGTGACTTTTTCTCGTATGTGGGGGGAGAAGTTTCTCGGTCCATCAACTGAAAGGAAGAATCACTCAAGTGAGCTCGTATTCATTCAGTCATTTTACCCCTTCTTCATTACCACATCACTGTCATAAACATTCGAAAGATAATAATTCAAGTACTTTAACTTGTACAGAAGATCAATCACCATAGCTACAAACATCAATTTATTCATTTTTTCAAACGAACCCCAATACTTATCAAACTTTGTCTTCATATTCATAGCCATCATACTTAGAATAGAGTTGGTATTATTGCTCCATTTGTTTAAAGCAAACTGAATTTTATCAATTTCCTTATAACCAAAGTCACATATGAAGATCCACTTATCGTTGTGATGGTTTCATAAAACCTTTTTAAAAACTTAATAAACACACCTACAGTCAACCAATCCGATGTACTTTGGGGTCCCAATCTTTTATTTCCACGGTCATCTTCCTCGAAGTAATCAACAAAATCTGAGTCTTCTTTCTCCTCCTCTAAAGTTCTAAAAGCTTTCTCAAATTTAATTGCATGTTCAAGCATTAAATAAGTAGAATTCCACCTAGTTGCCACAACAAACAAGAGTCCTACACTGAATTTTTTCTTGTTTCACACAAGCTTTAAATTTTTCTATTCGCTTAGGTGATGATCAAACGTATCATACAAGCTTTAAATTCTTCCATTATGCAAAATTTTCCATCTAAAACAACCGATTTCCAACGTTTAAGTCTTCTCTTAACATAAGAAATAGTCACATCATTAGAACTTGCATTATCAACGGTAATGGAAAAAAAAATTCAATTCCCCATTCCAACAAACAACTCTCAATCATCTTCCCAATAGTCTTTGATGACCATGTAGCTCACATTTTATAGCGAAGTCCATGTGTCGATCGTAAGACAAACTCTTTGAGAGCTTTTAACTAAAAATGATTTCAACTTTTTTTTTTTCTCCTCAAGATAAAGTTGATATACATCTCTAGTGATTGTGACTCTTGATGGAACATCAAACTTAGGACACGAAACACTACAAAAGTGTCTAAAATCCTCTATCTCAACAAATTTGAATGACAACTCATTCATAATTATCATCTTAGCGCATGCTAGTCTACACGCTTGTTGGCTAAACAATGTCGTTACAAAATTACTAGCATTGACTCTTTTTCCATCATTTGAAGGTAGAGAGTTAGGGTGGTTTGTCCTTTTTCTTCTTCTTTATATGGGTACTTTTTACATTGATTTCTTAAGTACTTCCATTAATCTTTACCACAATAGTTACACTTGCACCTAGCTTCATCATTAGGATTTGCTTCTATTTTTGTGAAATGATCCCACACAGACGAGGTTGGTATATTAGGTCTCTTTCGATTGGACTTGGGAGGTAGAGGTGCTATATTTTTCCGGAGTTTGGCTAACATTAGGAGGGGAGGAGGAGGTATTACCACTACTACTGTCCATCTGTAAAATAAATGAAACTAGTAAACAACTAATTATACCTATCTATACAATTAAAAAAACAAATACTAGCTTCTCAATTAACTCATAATAACTCATGTATAAAGATCAATCATCAATCAATAACACATAAACCGTTTATGTACACAATAAAAATTAAATTATTTCTCACGATGAAGTTTGACGACTTTGAAGAATCTAACTATTCTCAAGACATCGCGAGATTAAACAAAAATTAATTTATTATTCAATCTGAATGAATCGCGATTTACAATTCAAATATTGAATGGAACAAAAATTAATTTATTAATTTTGAATGAAAAAAAAAACTTGGACAGCAAAACAAATAAAACCTCTAATAATTTACCATTTAAAACTATCAACCTTTCGTGGATAACACAATAATCTGTACAAATGTCTAGAAAAACAGAAGAAATGCATACTTCGGAGAAGAAATAGATCACAAATGCCAAATAAAATCTAAAATTAAATAGATAAGTAAAAGTACCCAAAATTAATTCATTGGAAACGTGAGGCGTGGGTCGGATCTGACGAGGGGACTAAGGTGGAGATCGGATCGGAAGCGGAGGGTTTTCGTTTTCAGAGTTCGGACTAAGACGAGCACCGTTCGGTGGCGAGCGAAGAAGGCGACCGTTCGGCGAGGGCGAGCGAAGAGGGTGAACTTCGGCGAGGGTTTCGATGCTCGATTTTCTCTTTGTTTTTTTTTAATATATATAATAAAAATCATTCGGCGAGGGCTTGTTTTTTTTTAAAACTCTCGGCTCACTCTCTCTCTCACCAGTCCACCGTCAGGCGTCAACTGGTTTCTTTTCTGCCTTATATATATATATATATATATATTATGATTCGATCTGAATTTTAAATTTTTGAAAATTTTTAACCCAATCCAAAATAAAATAGTCCGGGTTTAGAATCAATTAATTTTTCTGTGTAGAAAACGATCAGAATGTAATTCGATTCCTCTTTTTCACCGATTTGTTCGGTAAATTTCGTGTGGGCGTGAGAAGTTGTACTGTTTTTGTTGAGAAATGGTGCTGGTGGTTAAAGATTTGTCCTACGAAATTCCGATAGTGAGAGGGTGATCGGTGTCCACCGAGAATTTGTAGGAAATACATGGCGGTGGCTCCGTTATGGAGTCGGTTCTAAATTAAAACAGATTTATACAAAAAAATAAATAAAACAAAATTAAAATAATATTTTAAAATTTCGCTGGGAGAGAGTGAAAGATAGAGAGGGAGAAACAAGTAGAGAGCATTTGCAAATATGAGTAATGTATCAAGTGATGTATTAGTAACCTATCAAGTCTATCAAGTGTACAAAGTGTATAGTAGTTATATATAAGTGTATCAAATACATATCAGAAGTGTATCAAATGTATCAACTATATATCAATAGTGTAGTAAGTATATCGAATTTATATTAGTAATGAGGCCATTGTGACCTTTTACATGTGGGTCAGGCTGCGTTTTTGCCTTTTTTACAAATAATAAATATGTGGGCTATGGGCCTAATTAATGTATTTTGTTTTGCCCTTTTTGCAAGTGCCCCTAAATAATTTACCTCCAAATTGTGTAATACTTGGTAGTGTGATTTTTTTAATTTTAGAAAAATTTGGGAAGATTACATAACATTTAGAAAAATTAGTAAATCTCAGAGTGTAATTCTGACGAGATATACCAAAACAGCTCAAAACAATCGATAAGTTAGAAAAAAATATTTTCAATATCGGTGGCCGATCTCAGATGAGATAGACCTAGAAAAACTATTCTAACGAGTTTTTAAAAAGCATATTAGTTTTATAAGATAAAAATTTAAACATATTATTTTTAACCATTTCCTAAATTCACCATAATCAAGTAAAAAAATCCACCATAACAAAAATATAGAGTAGATTAGATTTACCTTTTGATTAACAAACAAGGGTGAAATAAAAATAATAAAAAGTACATAAATGGAATTTAAAATGTTTGCTTTATTTGCAAATTTAGAAAGTCATTTGCTATATTTGCAATTTCCTTTTTTTTTTTCTTTTTTGTTTAAATTTGAAGCGGGTTGGAGGTCAAATTGGCTGCATCAAAATACATGCCTTCTTATGATTTTGATTCCAAAATACTAATCTTTGCAAAATAGATAATAATTTGATTCTTTATTTGACAATCTTTTATTATGGCTGATGAAGTATTATTAACTTAAACAAGGGCATGCATATTAGCATTTATTGGAACTGCAATACATGTTGAAGTTATAGATAAAGGATGAAATCAAGGGTAGAGTTGAATAAGAGACCTTAAACCCAAGAAAGAAGTTATCTTATGGTGACTAAAACCAGCTGCTAAGAAGAGAGTCTTCCATTCTTTCTCATTCCTCTTTGTAGTGTTAAAAGTAGCCATCATCAACACATCACCACAAAGCTCTGTTTCAATTGATTCTTTATGTTCCATTTGCTTTTCCTTTTCCAGCACTGCCTCTATGATTATCACTTTCCCACCTTCATTACTATTAGTAATTGCATCTTTGCAATTCTTCAGTATCCTTATGATTTCTTCATCGTTGTACTTGTGTAGAACTGACTGATTGTTATCAAATTCCCAAATCAATATACACTATGATTAATTAGTGTTAAAATTCATAAATTTTTTATTTGGCTATTTTTTACTTGTTCATCATGAATACATGTTTATGTATTTTTTTACTAGATTTATAGATATTTTGGCCATTTTTTAAACTATTTTCTTAATATATTATAAATAATACTAATATGATTTTTTTTATTTTGTACAAGAGTTATGTCCCTATCTTCTTCTATTTTCACTCCAATGTTAGATTGAAAAAAGATTTATTTACTTTGTCTAATATACTACAATCATACATGCATTTTTTTTAAATATATATATATATATATATATTGTATGTTTTTATACATTTAGTGTAAATATTCAACCAGGTATGATTTTTTACATTTTTATTTAGTTTTATTTAAATTTGTTTGTGAGTGTTATTTTCAAAAAGTTATTTGATATTATGTACAATATTAGAAATTTTCTAAAAAGTGTTTTGAATGATTTCATTAGTTTTGTGCATGTATTTTTTTTTTTTTAAGAATTATAGTTTAGATTTTGAAATTCGGTCAAATATGTTAATTTGTAAATGATGTTTTGTTTAGGGTTCTAGTACTACTATGCCAAGATGAATTTGACTTTTACAAATTCTTTTTAAGAGTACCTAATTTCACACTTAATCCATAATTAATTTAAGATTTTTATAATAGCTAGTCATTTACGATATGTTTGGAATACATTTTCAAGTGTTTGATTTAAAAAATAATCCATTTTAAAAGAAATTTAAGTGTTTAGTTACTACTCAAAATAGGTTTTCAAGTGTATTTTAATCAATTTTTATAAAAAAAATGTTTAAATAAAAATTAATTTTTTAAAAAATATTTTTATCTCAAGTCAATTCAATCTGATCCTTAATGTTCTATGAAGTCGCAGGTTCGGTATTAAATTTGTAATTGCTAATAACCCTTAATTTTTTATTTTATTTTTTTAAAGGAGTAGTTTTTAACTTTGTGAGAAAGATGATGAATGATTTAATACTAAAAGGTGTAAAGTATTAACAAATATTATTAATAAAGGAGAAAGTTAAAATTATAGCTTAAAAATGAAAACAAAATGGTACCGTTATTTTAATATTTAATTTAAATTAAGCACACCAAGCAGAAAAAACTCAAGTTGGGCTTGCACTAAAAGAAAAGAAAAAAGACGCCGTTGAAAGCACTAGCCAACATGGAGAAGTTCAGTCTAGACTATAGTTTAATTCTCTTTTATATTTTTAATTTGGATTCATTCTATTCTCGATATTTTTTAAATAATATCATTTGCTGACCTTATGCGTTTAAAAATAATCATTTTCGTCCCTTCGTCGTTTTTAGTTTTATCTCAATTTCTTTTAATAAAAAAATTTAACCCATGACTTGATTCACTAAATTTCTTAGAATGTTGCCTTGAATTATATATGTATCAAATAATTTCCAATTTATTTTAATATTGAAACTTGTGTTAACACCTTGCAAATAGGGATTAAAATGGTAGATCATTTTTTAATAGTATATGAATCAAAATATATGTTTTGAAAGTACAATGATTAAAATGAGTAAAAACTAAAACTATAGTATTTAAACCTTATAATTAAGAAAAAAAAGTTGTATCCATCATGTGTTGAACATAGACAGGTATAAAATTTTCTTTTTTTTTCTTTGTGATTGAAGGGATGTATAGAGAAAGGTGTAGTTTGGGCTAGCTACACCCAAGATTCAAAATGTTAATATCAATGAAAATGTCAATTTTTATGAAATTTTTTGAAAAAAAATTATAAAAACAAAAAAAAAAATCAAAAAGTATATTTGAAATAGTAAATAAATATCTTTTATGATTTTAAAACAAGTTAACATATCTACTATTTATATTATTTAGTGATATTTTGTTACTTATTTTTTTATGTTTTGTGTAATTCTCTACGTTATAATAAAAATATCGATTCACCCCTCATGTTGATATCTCTAACTAGCGAGAGTGTGAAAATAGTGATAGAAATATCAACATCTGAACAGTATTGTTGTAATTATAGAAGGGAATAATACCACGAGTAAGACTGCATCGGTTGGTGGAATTTGTATTGGTTCAAACAAATTTCCTCCTCCAATGACGTTCAAATCTTTTGTGGTTTGGTAGGGAAGATCAAGCACAATACAATTGATATGTGGGAAGGCTTCCTCAATGGCTTTAGCCACAATGCCTTCACCACCTCCAACATCAACCATAGACTTCACCCCATCAAACACCTCTCGACACTCCGGCCTCTTCACAAGTTTCCCAATCAGTTGAGAATCATACACCAATGTCTGATAGAACAAACTCCCAAAATCAGGCTCATCCCCAATATACTTCCATACTGACTTCCCATTCACCATTTCAAAGGCCGACCCATACTCTTCACTACGCAACCAGCTGCTCATGCTTTCCCATGGAGCCATCATAGCTTGATGGAGTATTAGAACCAAAAATGGTAAGGTTTCGATTGTCGTTGTTGTCGTCGTGTTGCGCCGGAGGAGTAATCGAGAGGACGGTGTGAGACCGTACTTTGTTACTAGTTGTTGTTGAGTTTGAGAAAAGAAACCGGAATGAACGAGGAGACGCATAAGGCGGGCAAGGGGTTGAGATTTGGAGGGATGAATATGGAGTGCTTCAACTAATTGAGAAAGGCTCATGGGTTGGCCATGGTTGTGGATAATGTCTGGTATGCCTAACTCAACAACACATTTCAAAGACATGGAGTTAATGTATTTCAATGTGTGATTCCAAATATGAGCTTGAGCTTCAAGAAATAATTCATCTTCCATAGTATTATCTCTTCAAATTACCTTTAACTATGCCGCCCCAAATAACCTTGCTTTTGATCCACACTTTGACAAACTCTCACACTCCGTATATATATATATATACAAGAGATCACTCAGTCTCCTTTATAAAACTCAATCAATTTATTAATGAAGGTTAATCAAAAACTAAAAACCCAACTTGAATTATGGGTCAAACTAGGAACTGTTGAATCAAATTAGAAAATTATTGCTAAAAAATAACCATCAAATTATCACCCATGTGAAGTTTAATGTCAATCAAACATTTTAAATAAAGGTTTAAAGTAATATTCTAACTCAACCAAAAAAAAATCGTTATTCACAACAAAATCAAGTAAAAAAAAAAAAAAAGTTAGATTACAAGTTTATGAAATTTTGAGAAGTGTTTAATTTAAGTCCTTTTAACTTTATATCGAATAGATTTTTCAACTTTAAAAACTATTATTTAATTTTTAATTTTGTGTCTTATAGGATCTTTGATTTATATATTCAACCATTTTTAAAATGAATATGTCAAAATTTATTAGATACAAAATTCAATTATATGTATATAATGGATCAATTAACAATTTTTTTTTCTAATATGAATATGTCAAAATCTATTAGATACAAAATTGAAATTTGAGGGACCTAGTCGACACTTTTTTAAAGTTCATGAATGTGTTAGACACAAAAATTGAAAAATTGAAAATTTATTGGACATTTTTTAAAGTTTAAGGATCATATAAACATAAATTTTAAAAGTCTAGAGACTAAATTTGTAATTAAAAAAAAAAAAAAAAACATAATCCATCCTATTTGAGTTCCAACCATAAGAACATCAATAATTAATAAACACAAATCTTTAAAAATAAAAACTCAATTAATGAAAGAATCCTTTATTTAAACTCTATTAATCTTCCTTCTCCTATTAATGGAATTCAATATATATACTATCCTTCTCCTA
The DNA here is from genome assembly GCF_009727055.1 of Benincasa hispida. NCBI lineage: Eukaryota > Viridiplantae > Streptophyta > Magnoliopsida > Cucurbitales > Cucurbitaceae > Benincasa > Benincasa hispida. The sequence continues at coordinate 42,914,893 of NC_052359.1, forward strand.
TCACATTTAATTGTAGCATTAAATTATTGGTTTTTCTTACTCAAAAACAGGTATTGGTTTTCCCCACCTACGAAAAAAAAAAAGAAAAAAGAAAAATATCAATTTATACCCCTAAATATTAGGAGTTGTATCAATTTAACTTGTAGACTAATAGTCTATGAAGCACAGATACTTCATGTGAGGCAAAGAATCAGTATCAGACACGTATCGAATACTGATACTTTCAGATATTTCCCAGATACGTAATTGGCACGCGCTTTGACATATTTATACTTTCAGATACTTTCTAGATACGTATCTGACATGCGATTTGACGTATCTATTTCAATGAGTACTTTTTGTTTTTTAAGAAAAAAGACAAGTAACTCATTTAATATTTCCTAATATAAAATTAGGCAACCTATTTAAAAAGCTCACTACTTGAGTCTGAAACTAAAAGAAAAAAAATAAATAAATAACGAACAAACCCTAGACTAGAATCATCTATATCTCCATCTTCACATTTTGAGTCCCCACAAAGTCCACCAAAATATAAACTATTTGGATATCTTCAACAATAAGTTCTACGTTTATCTTCATACTTCTCTCTCTAATATTCTTCTTCTTCTTTGTAATATGAGTCACTTTTCTATTGTTTTTATTAACTCTTGTACTTCAACATCTAGATGTTGCTTTTTTGTATTGTATTTCAGTGTTTGTATTTTATTTTGTGCTATTTTATTATCTTGTATGCTAAATTTATCTATATCCTAGATTTTTTTAAAGAAAAAAAAATGTATCTTCAACATATCAGTATTCTCGTTTTTTTAGAAATATATATATTAAAAATATATATATATAAATTATGCATCATTAGACATATCCGTATCTTAATTTTTTTAGAAATGGATGAATCGTCATATCCGATTTTATCCGTATCGTGTAGCCGTATCTGTGTCTTGCTTCATAGCTAATAGTTGTATCATTTTAAACCCTAAACTTTGGTAAGTATATCAATTAACACTTCCACCTCCCCCTCCCCCATAACATTCCATTTGGAAAATATTGTGTGAAACTTTTAGTCATATGTTTTCTTAGAATCATTAATTGCATTTACTCTAATCGTTCATTTTGTAAAACCAACATTTGAAGAAGTCTACACACATTGAGAATCAATGCATGGATAATTTTTAAAGGTAATCTAATGAAATATCTAGATTAATTGGTGTTGGGATTGATATCCTAAATCTCTCATGTATTCTCGTAGTTTGTAAACTTTATATAAGTAATTTGTTATTATTAAAATAATTTTTATTTTATGAGCATACACTCAATCCAATTACAAAAATCCCAAGTTATTTTATGTAATTTAAACATGTATGTAGAGACATAAAGGTAGATTATGTTTAAATTATAACCTAATTGGTTTGTAGTAGATGGATAAGGTTGGGTACCTTATCCTGGTGACACTACGGCTGGTTTTAATATGGAAAGAATAAATGGAGAACCTAGTTTCGAGCGATCTGATCGTGCGATACTTTTTTCTTTTTATTCAAGTATAGTAAAGTGCTACAAATGGTCTGATCCTGATCATTCATGTGGAGATATATGAGTGGGGTATCTTATACAAAGAGTTTGTATAAGACCGGACGACGAAATGACTAGTCTCATTATATAACATCGTTAATAGTAGACTTACATTTCATCAGGATGATCATAGATGACAATATGACTTGAATCCTAAGTGAGTTGCAAACTCCTGCCTATAAAGGCAATCCTTTAATTTGCATGTGTGAGAGTGACCAGATCCTGGTGACACTACGGCTACGACCCGCTTTGTAAATGTTACAAGTATAATAAAGTGCTACAAATGGTCTGATCCTGATCATTCATGTGGAGATATGTGAGTGGGGTATCTTATACAAAGAGTTTGTATAAGACCGGATGACGAAATGACTAGTCTCATTATACATCGTTAATAGTAGAAACTTACATTTCACCAAGATGACCATAGATGACAATATGACTTGAATCCTAAGTGAGTTGCAAACTCCTGCCTATAAAAGCAATCCTTTAATTTGCATGGGTGAGAGTGACCAGATCGTCGACTCAATATGTCTACCATTTTGGGGATTCGCCTGATTATGGAGTTGGGAACACAGCTACACAAGACAGAATTTACTCATTTTTTTATATCGGGGTAAATAGATAAATTGCTTCCTTAAGAGCTGATTTCGAGGCTTGAACAATGTGGCAACACCCTCTCTTGGCTTGAGAGGGATTTGATCATAGTTGAATTATGAATTATTGTTCATTAGAGAAATAAGTGGTACTTAAGGAGTTAGAGGTAACTACGAGGGTGAAAATGGTAATTTTGGCCTAACTGTACTTACGACAATTTGTGAAGGATCATCACACTGTTGATTGGTTATATCCAATGGACATAGAAATATATTTATAATGTGACCAGTGCAGTTGTTGATCTTTAATGAAGTGACCGATAATTAATAGATATTGAATAATTTAATTAAAGAAATTTGCTTAATTATTCAAGTATCATTGGAGCTTTAATCTACATGTTCATAAGGTCCCCTCTATAGCTCAATAGGAATTTTTTAGAATTAATTTTAGATTAAGTTGTATTGTTCAAATTAATTGAGGGAATTAATGATATGTGATATAATTAATATAATGCATTTGATACATTATAATACAAAGTTGATTTTGAAATGAATTGAATATTTTAATGTGATTCAAATACTAATTGTATAGGTGAGATTCATATAATTAAATTTAGTATATGTTAAAATGTTATTTATATTAAATGCCATGAATGATTGAGATAAATAAAAACTATAAATTATATTGATACAATATAAAAAACCTATAGGTTGCATTTGATAGAACATATAATTATATATACATATAATAAGTTAGTTATTATATATATATATAATTTAAATTTTCAAAATTAAAAAGGGAGAGAGTTACAACTCCTTCCACTTAATTCTCCCCCTCAGACGTGTAGGGTGGAATAGGTTGTTCAGTTTTGTTACGTCATCTTCTTCCCCTAATCTTTGAAGGTTAGTGATTCTTTGAGATTTTAGTAGAGGAGAGATCGTGACTGGTTCGAGGAAATACATGAAGATCTTTTGGCTTCAAAGGTAAGTGCTACTTCTTCCCTAATTCCTTCTCCAAAGCATCCTATAAAATTCTCTGTATAATGCATATTTTCAATTATGTAAATTTAATTGTGTGAAAAACTGAAAAATTAAGAACGATCCCGCTTCCGTTGCGGATCTCACGGTCCCCTTCAATTGGATTATAGAAATTTGGGAGTTTAATTGGCTCAAATCATAAGTTTCACATGATATTGATCGAACGAAATCAGGAGGATAGTGTCAAGTGATACACATACTTTCAAAACTTCATAATTTCAATTGATACAATTAGTAGTTCAAGATTTTAATTAATACATTCCTATTAGTTGTTATTAGTTGTAACAAGTTTTTGCTCTTTTTTATTAGTTGTTATTAGTTGTAACAAGTTTTTATTATTTTTTGTTATTTTTGTTAATATCCTCATTGGTAGGTAACTGCTCCTTTTTCTTCTTTATTGTATATCTATATAATGTATCTTTACTGTTATTAAATAAATGAGAGAGAAAAATATTATTTACTTTTGGCTTTTCCACTTCCAATATGGTATCAGAGCGAGAAAATTCCTCAAATCCCTAAATTTTTTCCCCCCTTTCCCCTTCCCACGCGAAGTCAAAATGGTTTTTCCCGAGACACCTCTTCATCCTCCGACCAATCCATCTTCCTCAACCGATTTTTCGACTACTGGGCTTCCTCTTTCTCATCCCGATCAGTACCCTCCCTACGATCTTCATCACAGTGACACTTCCAATCTTGTTCTTGTTTCCTAATTTCTCACCGATGACAACTATGTTTCTTAGAGCAGATCGATGGTTCTTGCCTCTCCATTCGAAACAAACTTGGTTTCATTGATGGTTCTCTCCCTCGACCCACAGGTGATCTTCTTCCCTTATGGATTCACAACAATAATGTTGTTGTTGCTTGGATTCTCAACTCTGTTTCTAAGAGTATTTCTTCAAGTATTCTCTTCACCGAATCGGCTCAAAAAATCTGGCTTGAACTTCAAGATCGTTTCCAAAAACGCAATAGACCTCGCATTTTTCATCTCAAATGCGAGTTATCCTGCCTTAAGTAAAATCAAGACTCAGCCACTATGTATTTTACTAAAATGAAGAGTTTCTGGGATGAGTACCTATCGCCCTGGTTGTACGTGTGGGCAGTGTACCTGCGACGACATCAAATCCATGAAAGACTTTCTTCAATTCGAGTATCTTCTCTGTTTTCTGATGGGGCTAAACGACAGCTTCAACCATACTCGTTCTCAGCTTCTTCTCATGGATCCGCCTCCACCTATTTTTTGTTCAACAAGAACAACATCAATCCATTGCTAATCCCCCCTTCTTCTGCTGTTACATTGTCTGTGCAAAAGAATGATAACCCTTTGCAACAGAGTCATCACCAGTCCTCTTCGAAGCAGACTAAAAGTCGCCCTGTTTGTACCTATTGCAACATCACCAGTCATACTGTTGATAAATGCTACAAGCTTCATGGATATCCACCAGGCTATAAGCATAAAGGACGCTCAAATCAGGTTCATAAGCAACATCCTTCCTCCAATTCATCTGCTAATCCTGTTGATTCTACCTCTTCCTCGTCTCTTGCTCCATCTAGGAATATGATTACCAATGACACTCTTCAGCAACTCCTTACTACGTTGCAATCTAAGCTTAATATGGCCAAGGCCGAAATTGATTCAGTCATACATGTAGCAAGTAACTGTTCTCAAATTCTCTCTAATCATGAATGGATCATTGATTCTAGGGCTTCTACACATATATGTTTCCAAAGGCATTTATTTCACGAGCTCCTGCCGACTAGTACTACTATTGTTCTGCCTGATAACAAAAGAATTTCAGTCTCTTTTATTGGCACCGTCACACTTTTTGGGTCACTGCATCTTCATCATGTTTTATATGTTCTAGAATTTCAATACAACTTATTTTCTATCAGTGCTTTAACATCTTATGGTAATGTCTTTATCCATTTCTCCACTGATTCTTGTGATATTCATGCAAAGTCCACTTTGAAGACGATTGGCAAGGGTAGGTTGTGTGATGGTTTGTATATTGTTGAGCAACCTCACATCAGTACAGTACCTTCTCATGTTATTACTGCTGCTTCTTCAAATAATTCTTCCTTATGGCATACCAGGCTTGGACATCCATCTCTATCTCAATTATTTGCTTTGAAACATGTTTTACATCTTGATTCTGTTTCTCTACATAACACATTCCCTTGTGACATTTGTTCTTTAGTAAAACAAAAGAAATTGTCTTTTGAATCGCATAATGATAGATCATTTGCTATTTTTTACTTGATTCATGTTGATATTTGGGGTCCTTTTTCTACACCTACTCATGCTGGACATAAATTTTTCCTTACTATAGTAGATGATCACAGTCGTTTTTTCTTGGTATTCATGTTAAAATCCAAGTATGATGTTTTGAAGATTATACCACAGTTCTTTTCTTTGTTGAGACTCAGTATGATAAGAAAATAAAAGTGTTTCGTTTTGATAATGCTCCTGAACTTTTCATTGTTGAGTTTTTCTTACAAAGAGGGATTTTACATCAATATTCTTGTGTGGGTAGACCAGAACAGAATTCTGTAGGTGAACGTAAGTATCAATATTTGTTAAATGTTTCTAGAGCATTGTTCTTTCAATCCAGAGTCTCTCTCAAATTTTGGAATGAATGTGTTTTGACTGCAGTATATCTTATTAACAGAACACTTTCACCTATTCTGGGTTGGAAAACACCTTATGAGCTGTTGTAGGGTACTTTGGCTGATTATTCTCTTATTAGAACTTTTGAGGGCCTATGTTTTGCTTCTACTTTGTCTCATGGTTGATCCAAGTTTGCTCCACTAGTTGTCCCTGCTGTCTTTATTGGTTATCCACCAGGTATAAAGGCTTACAAACTTTTTGATATCATTAGTAACAAGTTTTTTGTTTCCCGCGATGTTGTTTTCCATGAACATTTATTCTCTTTTCATAAAGTGACCTTGGAGACTGAGCAACCCAACCCTTTTCAGCATATTGTCCTTCCTATAGCCCCTAAAATTTGACTCTTTTTCAGCCCACCCTACCATTGCACCCTCCTTACCTTCCACTCCCATTGAACCTTTTTCTTCTACAAATCCTTCCCTATCCATTCCCTATTCGGTGCCTCCTACAACTACATCTTCAGTTTCTTCACCTGTCACATCCCCCTCCCTTTCCACTGATCTTTCATCTCAGCAGCCTTCCCCTTCTTCCAACCTAAATACTCAAACCTCCTTCCTACCTTAAAGACTATCACTGCAGCATCACATCCCAAACTTCTCTTTCCAATTTTTCTACACATCATCCTATACAGTCATCTTTTTTTTATGATCACCCCTCCCCTGTTTTTCGTACTTTTTCCATTGTCATCTCCTCTTATTATGAACCGAAATTTTATCATCAATCCATACCTTATGACTATTGGAAGACAGCTATGAAGCTTGAACTGCAAGTTATGGAAGACAATGACACTTCGGAAGTTCTTCCTTTACCTCCATCCAAACATAACATCGGTTGCAAGTGGGTGTATAAAATCAAATATCGTGCTAATGGTTCCATCGAGAGATACAAAGCCCGGCTTTTTGCTAAAGGATATACTCAACAGGAGGGTCTGGATTTTCTTGAGACATTTTCTCCTGTGGCCAAATTAGTCACTGTTCGAGTTCTTCTTGTTTTAGCTGTCACTTATCAATGGTCTCTGGTTCAACTCGATGTCAACAACGCCTTTCTTCATGGAGATTTATTTGAAAAGGTTTATATGGACCTCCCACTTGGCTATACACCTAAGGTTCATCACAAAGGCAAGCTTGTTTGTAGATTAAAGAAGTCTATATATGGTCTCAAACAGGCTTCAAGGCAATGGTTTGCCAAATTTTCTGATGTTTTGGTTTCTCTTGGTTTTCAATAGTCTAAAGCCGATTACTCTCTCTTTGTTCGTGGTTCTGGCTCTAGTTTTATTGCTTTGTTGGTGTATGTTGATGACATTGTCATTACTGGTGCAAATATTAAGCTTATTGATGAACTTAAACAGGTTTTACATGTTGCTAAGCTCAAAGACCTTAGACCGTTGAAGTATTTTCTGGGCCTTGAGCTTACTCGTTCATCTCAAGGTATTTTCATTTCTCAACGGCATTATACACTTCAAATTCTTGAGGATACTGGTCTTTTTAGTGCTATGCCAGCCAATCTCCCCATGGATCCGAATGTTAAGCTTTGAAATTCTGACCATGAAGTTCTTGATGATCCTTCTCCCTATAGAAGGCTGGTTGGTCACCTTCTTTACTTGACTATTTCACGATCAGACATTGTATTTGTTGTTAATAAAATTAGTCAATTTGTGGCCAAACCATGCAAAGCTCATTTATCTGCAGCATATCATCTCTTGCGTTATCTGAAATCAGCCCCTGGCCAAGGTGTTTTGATCACCCCTGCTGATTCTTTTCAGCTACGCGCCTTTGCTAACTCTGATTGGGCATCTTGCCTTGATACACGGAAGTCTACCACAGGTTATTGTATTTTTTTAGGCAGGTCTCTTGTTTCATGAAAGTCTAAGAAACAGAATGTGGTTTCAAGATCTTCTTTAGAGGCTAAATATCGAGCTGTTGCTTCCACAACCTGTGAACTTGTATGGCTTCAGTCTCTTCTTCATGATTTACTCATTTCTATTTATCAACCTTCTTTGCTTTATTGTGATAATCAGGCTGCTATTCACCTTGCCAACAATCCTATTTTCATGAGCGGACCAAACATATCGAGCTTGACTATCATTTTGTTCGAGATAAAGTTGCTGATGGTTCTGTTAAGCTGCTACCCATCCGTTCTATACATCAACTTGCTGATAGCTTCACTGAAGCTCTTCCCTTTCCACTGTTTTCTGCTATAAAATCCAAGTTGGGTTTGTCTAACATTTTCAGTCCAACTTGAGAGGGATATTAGTTGTAACAAGTTTTTGCTATTTTTTGTTAGTTGTTATTAGTTGTAACAAGTTTTTGTTATTTTTATTAATATCCTCATTGGTTGGTAACTGCTCCTTTTTCTCCTTTATTGTACATCTATATAATGTATCTTTACTATCATTAAATAAATGAGAAAGAAAAGTATTATTTACTTTTGGCTTTTCCACTCCCAATATGGTATAGAGCAAAAAATAGCAAAAACTTGTTACAACTAATAATAACTAATAATTCCTAAAATTTAGGGGAATATAATGATATTTGCCAAAGAAATCTCCTAAAAGAAACTTAATAGTGGTGACCATTTTCAAATTAATTAATCATTGTGTGTGATGGTAACAAACCTAATTTTATTTATTGAAAATTTTAATATTTTCAAGTATTCATCGTATAGTCGATGACTTTAACGCATTTCGAATCACTCACATTCGAATTCAAATGAGAAGTTAGGTGCAAATAAAATTTGAAAGAAATTGTAACGTTACAAGTTGATACAAGACAAAAAGCATCATGTGACAATTGACATGACACTAGCGTGGAATTCCAACAATGGCTTTTTATTGTTGTGGCATGATGATATGGCAGTCTCTATTGAAATAAGGATTCTGGTACAAAGTGTAATTTATTATACACAGTATTACAACAATTTCAATGATAAAGTAAAGTACACATGAAAATATTACATGACATAACACAAGGTTTGGTAACCTAGTTAGATATAATACCATCTATATTTGAAGAACAGTATGTCTAGAAAAGATAATTTCATTGATATAAAGTCAAGCGATAACAACGTTGTACTTATTTATAAATAACCGACAATTACAGTAACACATGAATAGCTTAACTTAGTGATTAATCACTTAGGCTCTCTTAAATGTGAGACTCTCTTTCGATGAAACTTAGGCTCTCCCCCTAAGTGTGAGAGTATCAGTAAATGATCACTTAAAGCTCCCGTTAAGTGTGAGACTCCCTTTAAACAAGAACGTTGATCAATCCACCTTCAAATGATGACTATTTCACTTGGAAAAACTTAGACTCGTTCTAAGAACAAGAACTCCTTCTCAAGATACAGTAGGACGATTCAATATGATCTAGAGAATCACACAAGATCGACAGTAACAAAAGCTTCACAATCACATGGATTGACACACTTGTATTTTCGACACAAACACAAGACAATGACTTAAATATCTTCAAAACAACAAAGCTAAAAAGGGAATAATATTCTCTTAAATATATACAATAGAAAAAGAGAGAACAATACAAAACTAGCAAGCACAACATTGAGGAGGAAAGAAATTTACCAAATAAACACAAAAAAAAATTCAGATAAAAAAAATATATTCTACACAAATTTACAATTCGAGAAAATCCTAAAGGACAATCCAAAAAAATAAGTATTCCAACAACTCAAGGAATAACTGTCACAACATCCGCAACATCCTTAATTAAAACATATAGCCAATGCCAAATCTCTATCAATGATAAAAAATGCTGACGTCATAGTGATGTGCCAAGGTTGACAAATCAGGTGACTACATGTGGCAGCTTTGAGATGCTGAACCAAATATTCTGGTTCGCTTGATGATGCATCTTAAAATTTTCAAAAACTTATCATTATACTATTATTCTTTTAATTCTTTTTGTTTTTAATTTTTTATAATGATTTGCATCTTTTTCAGTTACAATGGTTGAATTCTAATCGAATTCTAAAAATAAAATAAGCTTTTAAAAGTTCTTTTTTTTTCAAAATTTAGTTTATTATTCAGACCAGTGATAAAAAGTAGATAAGAAATGAAGAAATTTGAAGGTGAAAATAGTGTCTATAGACTAGATTTTCAAAAACAAAAATCAAATATCAAATAGTTACCAAACGAGACTTTAATGTTTCGTTTTGTAGCCTTGTAGGCAATCAAACTGGAGGAATTCCCATGGAACTGCTGCACGGAATGCCCAGCAACCATTTTTTCTCTTGATCTTCTATTCCAAGCTGTGAAAATTTTAAAATGGTTTGAAAACTGTACTCATCTTTGAGAGCTTACTGGAGCAATTTTGAGTTTCGATTTTTTCAAAAAAAATTTCTTGGTCATTAATTATTACTTGTAATATTTTCTCTTATAAATTTTGTGAGCTTAGTTTTATTTAGCTACTCTTCGAGAGAGTATAATCTTATTGTTCTTCTGTTTCCAATTCTTGAAAATTGATATTGAACCTATAAAAAGAACATTATAACCGTTTTGCTTAACCATATGGAAAAAGATGGAGTTTGACCTTGTTCTTAAGGGAAAAAAAATGTTGTAGCCATTAACTCTAAGTCCTAAAAAGAGATTTTTTTTCAGTTAAATATAAAAAATGAACTTGGTAGTCGAGTTTCTCATAACCACTATAAAATTATGGAATCAATTTGAATTTCATTGACCCTTTTCTATTTAATTTTAACTTTTTTTTTTCTACTAGAATATTTTGCTTAAATGAATTGTTTTTGAAATTTTGGAATGTGGTTTCTCACCCAAAACATAGATGTCACACAATATGTCCTTACAAAGATAGAGACAACAACAAAAATAACAAATAGCAAATTAAGAATAGACGTATAGAAATTGTTAACCCAGTTTGGTGATGGGTTCACCTACGTCTGGGGTTGGGTATCTAGGAAAGATAATCCACTAATCTACGAAAGTAAAGTAATTACAATGTTATATTTATCTATAAATAATGAATATTAGAGTGACACACGTAGAGCCCAACTTATCTAATGACATAGGTTCCCCTTAGATGTGAGACTCCCTCTCACTCGAACTTAGGCTCCCCTAAGTATGTGTATATTTGTGTTGTAAGACTCAGGTTATCCCTAAGTGCGTGATCAGACTCCTCTCACTTGATGATATCTTTCCTTATGCTTGTAAATTCCCTTCATGTGAGAACTTAAACTCCCCCTAAGTCTTGAGAACTCCTTTCTCGATGAATAATACCTTAGGCTCCTCCTAAGGTGTGAGAAATCCTTCTCGATCAATAATGTCTTAGGCTCCCCCTGAGACTAAACAACCTTTGTTGCTATGAAACGCTCACTGTAAGAGCAAGTAGAGAACACGTCGCCACAAACAAAGCACAGAATCTTCTTCTTGAATTCAATGCAATAATTATATATAGAACACAATAAACGGTCTCACAAAATAATGTGTTGCAACCCTAGCTCGAGAACTTCTTGGACTTAAATAGTCCAATGAAATGATGGAAATAATCCTCACATAATACCAATTTACCAAAAAGAAAAATATCTCAAAGGAAATATTCTACATAATAATTTAAATAAGGAAAAAGATCATGTTCTGCAAAGTTGGCACCTTGAAAAATAACCTCTGAGATAAGTATCCACTAAAACAAAATATGAAACAACTCCTAAAGAGTTAATGCCACGATATTTAAACAAATATATTTAATTAGCCATATCACGTTTCCAACTGATTTTATCTGATTACTTGTGTGGATAGAATTTAACTTTGCATATTTATTTCCAATTTTTTTTATCTTAAATTAAATAAGTTTTTGAAATTGTGCTTTTTACTTTCTTATTTATTACTAGGTGAATTTATTTATATTGATTTGCTTAATTTAGTCTACCTAGGGGGAAAAGTTTTATAACAAAATACGGCGGTATGTTGAGTTGTAAATTGACAAAGTGAATACATTCCAACAAGCAATATTATATATGTATTAAAGAACCAGAAAATTTGTGGTTTGAATATATAGGTCTTGTTTGATATGTGTTGAAGAAGTTGATTTTAGCCTAATAAAATAAAACAAAAAAATCAAGATAATATAAGATAATAATAGACTTGATCCTAACTTACTAGGGATTAGGAAACTCAAATCTTAACTCTGGTAGGGTTAAGATAAAACCCTAGATTAAATCCCCTATAAATAGAGTATCATGGCTCCATATGAGTAATTTAAACTTTCGACTTCTTCTCTATTCTTTACATTCTCTTACTGATTTAGACATCAAAGCTCTTTTTCTTTATTTTATAGGTCCTCTCTTCCTTGAATTATAAATTAACTGTTGATGTCACATGAGGGTCAGGTATGTTTCCTGTCCCAAATTTTACATCAACAGTATGCATGTAAGGTTGTGTTCCTTATTTTCAGTTCATTTAATTAAATAAGGGAAGTAAGTGATCAATATCTATTTGGTGAATCTATTTTAAAAACAAATTTTGAGTTGAGATTTACAATAGTTATAATTAGACTTGAAAATTCTTATAGATAAATCAATTTAGGCCATTTATTAAGATTATTTTTAAAATCATGAAAACATAAATTCTTACACTTGAGTAGACCTTTTCAAATGCCATATTAGCAAAATAGATGATATAATTAATGCATGCATGGTTTTGAAATAAATTCTTAATTAAGAGTCCAAATTAATTCACTTATAAAGGTTTAAAGATTTTATTAATAAAGTTACAAGTCTTACATGATATTTATCTAAATGGAACATATGACGGTATAAATTGATACATACTTATGAATGTTTATAGTTTAAACTAATACATATATTATTTCAAGAGTTAATTGATATACAACTCCTAAAATTTAATGATATAAATTGGTATTTATTTATTTTATAAATATAACTACTAAACACTCTTCGAATAATAACTTTTTCAATTGAAATCTCAATTAATAAGTTTTCTAGTAAATGTATATTTCGAAAAGAGAAATTTTCATAGATAAAAAAAATGTCAAACTATTTACAAGATAATAAAAAAAATATTGATAAACACTGATCAACTTCTATCAACCTCTATCAATGATATGTTTGTTTCAGTTTCTATCATTGATCAATAATAGATTTCTATCCGTTTCTATCACTAATTAGATATTGATAGACTTCCATTAGCTTCTATCAATGATAGACTTTTATCAGTAGTAGACATGTATCAGTTTTTATCATTGATAGAAACTGGTAGATTTCTATGAACATTTATCCATATCAAAACTTAATTAAATTTTTTTATTTATATAAATATTTTTTCTTATTTATCTATTTTTGAAAATCTCCCTCTCAAATAATTGAATGAATATAAAGCAACTCTACTACCTATTGAGTTCAATAATTCCAAATTACACCGATAACTTTTCTAACTGCAAATTAGTAACCATAAACTCAATATATAAATGAATGAATAAATTTGCATTCAATAGAACATCAATGCAAAATGCCTAAAATTTTTAATTCTAATAATAAGGGATAAATGAGCACAATAATAATATGCATGCATGAATTTATAGTCCAGCAATATCAAAATTCAATATGCGCAAATTTTTAATTCTAATAAGCAATAAGTGAGTCCCAATAAATATGCATAAATAATATCTAACCATATATTGAAGCAATATTAAATGAATAGGGTCGGAAAAATAAACACCAACATGGACTATGTTGAATAGTAATGGGTGTGAACATACCTCATCAATTAGTATAATGTTTATACTATTAACTTCGAAATTAGATAGTTGATTCTTCTACTTCACATATTGTCAAAAACAAATAGATATATATTTCACTCATTTGAAGTTCGAGATTCAAAGTTCACTCTTAATACATATATTGAAGATATTGCATCCATTAGTCAAAAAATTGTAATTAAAATGATTATCTTTCAAAAGCGTGCAACTAAAATAACCAATTTTGTAACTTTAAATACAAAACTAAAATATTAACCTTGGAGCGTTCGATAGTATTATAGAGTGTCATTATTATAATTTGTAGATTATAATAGTCTATATTATAGTTTGGATTATAATAGTCTGTATTCAAGATGCACATTATCGTAATTAGTGTAACTTTTTTTACTAACTACTTTTTATTTATATTTTATACATAAATTTAAGAAATGAATTTGATTACATTTTTTTATACTTCCTTTTTTAAACTATACTAAAGCTTACAAAAAATAATTAAAAAATGCAAAAGTTTAAACTTTTTTCAAATTTTTTTTATAATTACTTTTTTTATTCTTAAATTTAAGAAATGAATTTGTATTACATTTTTTTATACTTTAATATAAGAAACTATACTAAAACTACATTGAAAGTTGAAACTTTTTCAAAATTTTTAATTACATTTTTATACTTTAATTTAGTAAAGAAGTCTGGTTACATTTTTTTAATAACTATACTAAAACTTAATAAAATGGTCAAAGTTGAAACTTTTTTTTTAATGGCATTTTTTATACTTTAATTTAAGAAGTGAATTTGATTACATTTTTTTATATTTCATTTTTTATAGTTATACTAAAGATACAAAAGAAAGGCCAAACTTGATTTTTTTTTTAATTTTTCGGAAAATTTTCACATATAATGTCAAACTATATATAGAAATAGCAAAAAAGAAAAAAATTGATAGACACTGATAAACATCTGTCAATGACTATCACATAGTATCAATGATAGATCCTATCAGTTTCTATTATTATAGATGTTAATAAACTTCTATCAGCATCTATCAACTCCAATTAAGGAATATTAGATTTTGTTATTTTGTGTAAATAGTTTCCCTTATTTTTTTAGTTTCAAAAATCCCTATCTTTTTTATAATCACATTTTTTATGGTTTTATTCAAGAAACATTATTTTATAATTTCATGGTTCTCTATTATTTTTTAATTAAGTGGAAATACAAAAATCATTCAAATTTATATCAACATATTTCTATGTACTTAAGCATACAAAAACCAAACAAGAATTATACAAGCCTCCATCACGAAAAAAAATTACCTATGTGTCCACCATAGTTAATTGAAGGGTTTACTGTAGCTAAAGAGAATTTTTAAATAATATTTACGATAGCAAAAGAGGGTTTCAAGTAGTTTTCACTATACCTAATTATGAATTAAAATAATTATAAACTTCAACTATGCTATCAGGCCCACTCAAACACTTCCTATAGTTTCTCACGAATTCAATTTAAGATTAGTAATTAAGTTAAAAAATTTATAATTTGTTTATTAAAAATTCGATGTCTATTAGGTAGATGAGTATGAAAGCACATAGATTTTGGTGATGGGTATGAACTTGAAGTATATAATATATATTATTTTGATTGAATATAAGAGTTGCAATCTAGAAGGTCAAGGATATTATACCAAATTTCAAAAGGAAAAGCACGTTATTGAGTTGTTACAAATCATCTCCAATTTTGTCTTTGGTTTCAACAATGATGAGAAGAAGTATCTATTGGTTGCTTTCTTAGGTCAAATTACAACCTTTAAAACCTTATCTTTAATATTCCTCCTCTAAATTTATCTAACTTATAACATTTAATTGGATACATGTTGTATTAAACCAAACCAACCGAAACTAAATAATAAATATATTTTAGATATTTTTCCCCTTATTCAATGACTAAAAAAATTATGTAAGTTAAAATACTTTTATATATCAATGTTAATGAAATTTTGAATTTCTATTAGCGCGGTGTTTTCAAACATTAAGTTAAAATAGTTTTATAGATCATTTAATTCTTTAAATTTGAAGTTGGTTTGATTTTAGTTTTTAAAATCTTAACTAATTTGTTCATTTAGATCTATATATATTTTTTCAAAAGGTTAATTTTAGTATGTAGTCTTTTTTTCTAAGAAAATAATCATTTTGATAATTTGCTATATTATTTTTCTATCTAATATATACTTTTGGCTCTAACTTATATGACTCGGCCAAAATGAATATAGGTCAATTAGCATAGTGTTTGTAGTACTAACTTCAAAGTAAGAGGTTCGATTTTCTCAATTTCATATATTGTAAAACCAAAAAAAATTATATGACTTGAAATCAAATTCTAAACATGCTTATACTGAAAACTGTGTTTAATTTGTTCAAAAAAAATCTAAGAGAAGAATTAAATTTTATTTTTTAAAAAGTTTAAAGACTAAAATAAATATTTTAAAATTATTTTAAGGATAAAAAAGAATAAATTTAAAAACTAAAAGATTAAGGGCATGTTTGGATTGACTTGAAAAAAAAATATTCTTCAAAAAATTTATTTCTATTTAAACATTTTTTTTTTTTATAAAAATGGATTAAAATATATTGTAAAAGCTATTTTGAGTAGTTGTCAAAAAATTCAATTTTTTTCAAAATGACTTATTTTTTAAATTAAACAATTGAAAATCTAGTCCAAACACACTCTAAAATAGAGATTTTAATAGTCTAGAAATCAAAATGAAACAAACTTGAAAGTTGAAGTTCAAAATAAGATTGAATTGTCAATATAAATTATATGAATTATTATGTATGATTTTTTATTTTTTTTTATCATATATACGGTTTGATGATTAAAACTCAAAATTCAAAATTAATAATATAAACTCGTCAGTTGAGCTATACTTATATTGATTATTGATGATTGATGTAGAGTTTACAAATTCAAAGTCCTCGATATATTATTATAAAAGTAAATGATTTACTCATTAGATTAATAAAAGAATAAGTATGTTGACCACGGCGCACGGTTAAGCATGGAAAACACACAGCCACAAGAAACGTATGAAATAAAAAGTTGGAATTAAAATGCATGGGATCTTAGTACTAGAAGCTCACTTCCCTTGACTCTTACTTTGTCTCTTTCCTAATCTAACCCCAAAAAAATATATGTATATATGTATATAAATAATACATATATAACCAACATTTGGTTCAAAAAATTTTATAGCTCGTTGGACATTTAGGGTTTGTTTGGATTTATTAAAAAACTTATTTTTTTAAAAAGTTGTTTTTATCGCGAATTTGGAGAGTACAATGAGAATACGCAAATTTTGGAAGCACAATGAGAATATGGATATCATTAAAATATAATATTAAAATAAATATAATATAATAATAAAACAAATAAATACTAAAATAAATTAAATAAAATATATAAATAAACAAAATAAAACGAAGGAAAATTATTTTAAATGACAAAACTGAAAAAGTTGTTGGAATACCTTGAATTTGTTTGTTGGCGTTTCGAACAACCAAGTATTGGGGTCTTGCTGTAATTTTCTGAAATCTAAAAACCTATTCATAATTCGTATTTAGCATATTTATTTATTTGTAGTTATTTATGATTATGACTAGGGTTTAGAGTAGTGCGCTATATAGACTCTTTAACCCTAGAAGCGCAGTTTGATATAATTTTCTCAAAACATTCTCCCTAATAATACTATTCTCCCTCTACTCGTGGACGTAGCTAACACACCGTTAGTGAACCACGTATATCTATGTGTCGATCTTCTCTATCTCTACATTCCTTTTTTATGTTCTTTAATTGTCGATTTCGTAACAAAAGTATTTACAAGTAATAACAAAATATCACAGTCTATCTGTGATATATCGCGATAGACAACGATAAACTACTATATGTATATGTGTCATGATAAACACAGATAGTAGTCTATTGCGGTCTATCACAGATAGACTGTGATATTTTGCTATTATTTGTAAATATTTTGATTCATTTTCTTATATTTGAAAAGAGCCCTAAAATAAATTAAAATATAAAATAAGAAATTTTTCTAAATTCTCCACTTTCTCCAATTTTCATGGACTTTGACTAATGAGTGTGTCTTTCAATACTCACCAAATGTCACTATTTATAGGCAATTTGGCAACCAGGAGGTGGATTACATGGACACTAATATTGAGACACATGGACAACACTTTGGGAAATAGGAGCATGACACATGGTCAATGGACACTAAGCATGGGCATCTAATGGGCATCTATTATCATAATATTTATAGTACTCCCCCTTAGATGCCATTATGTATATGAAATATTCTTTGTTAAAATCATACAAGGAAAAACCCCAATGGAAAAAAAAATCCTAGTGAAGGGAAAAAAGTACATATTTCATATAATTTATACTCCAAGAAAGTATATTTACTCCCCTTCATAGAAATATCACTTAAGATCTCTGAGTTACCACATTCTAATATTGTGTACTAGTTTTTCAAAGGTTACAATAGGTAATGCTTTTGTAAATAAGTCTGCCAAGTTATCTTTCGAACAAATTTGTTGTATAGTGATGTCGCCATTTTCTTCAAGATCATGAGTGAAGAAAAACTTCGGTGAAATATGTTTTGTTCTATATGTTGGGGTTGATGCCCTAAATCTGTTGGGTTCTGTAGTTTGTAATTGTAATGTATAAACATTTTATTTACATAATAAAATATGAGATGTTTATTCGACATTTAATTACATTAATCCACAAACCAATAAACTAACATCCAAGGTTATCTTTTGTAGCTTAAACATGTATGTAGAGACATACAGCTGGATCATGTTTAAGTGATAACGTAAATGGTCTATAGTAGATGGATAAGGTTGGGTACCTTATCTTGGTGACACCATGAATACGACTTGTTTTGTAGTTGTTATAATTATTATAAAGTGCTACAAATGATCTGACCCTGATCACTTATGTGGAGACATATGAGCAGGGGTATTATATACAAAGAGTTTATATAAGACCGGACCACGAATGACTATTCTCATTATAATACGATTCATAATAGAGACTTATATTTCACTAGGATGACCATAAGTGACATGACCTGAATCCTGAATGAGTTGTGAACTCTTGCCTATGAAGGCGGTCCTTTGGTTTGTATGGGTGAGAGTGGCCAGATTGCCGACTCAATAAACCTACCATTTTAGAGATTCGTCTGATTGGGGAGCTGGGAATACAACTACACAAGACAGAATTCACTCATTCACTAACGTCTGGGTAAGTAGATAAATTGCTCCCTTAAGGGCTGGTTTCAGGACTTGAACAATGTGGCGCCACACCTTCTCTAAGCCTGAGAGAAGTGTGGTCATAATTGGACTATGACTTATTGTTCATTCGAGGGATCAGTAGTACTTAAGGAGTTAGATGTAACTAAAGGGGCAAAACGGTAATTGTGGTACATCCGTACTTACAAACAATTTGTGAAGGGTCATCGCTTTGTTGATTGATTATATCCAATGGACAAAGGAATATATCTGTAGTGGGAAGAATGTAACTGTCGGTCTTTAGTGGAGTAACTGACAGTTAACAGATATTGAATAATTTAATTAAAGAAGTTTAATTAATTATTCAAATACTATTAAAACTTCAATCTACAAGTCCATAAGGTCCATCTATAACTCAACAGGGATTATAAGAATTAATTTTGAATTAATTTAAATTGTTCAAATTAATTGAGAGAGTTAATTATATGTGACAAAATCAATTTAAATTAATTATATATGATATAATTAATATAATGTATTCAATACATTATAATATAAAGTTTATTTAGAGAGGAATTAAATATTTGAATATGATTCAAATACTAATTATATGAATTAGATTCATATAATTGAATTTAGTATAAATGCGATGTATATTAAATACTATGCATTATTGAGAGAATTAAAACTATAGGTTATATTGTATTTGATACAATATAAAAATTATAAACTATGTGTTATATATGATATATCATATAGTTATATATATAAATAATAATAAGTTAATTATATATATATATATATATTTAAACTAAATTAATTTAAATTTAATTTTTTAAATTTCAAAATTAAATGGGGAAATAATTTCCCTCCCCTTAGTTCTCTCACATAAGATTTCATAAAAAACTAAGATTGTTGTGTTTTTCTAAGATCTATAAAAAATCTCCCAAGATTTCTTTCCATCTTTCTCAAACTCTCTCCCTTTTCCAAAAGCTCAGAGCCCACACACTCCTGAGAAATTCTCATCCCAAGAGAATACAGAGGTAAATTTTATGGTGGTGCCCTTTCGGTTTACCGTTCGTTAGATCGTGATTGTTCGTGATCGAAGAGAAGAAAATTCGTGAAGAAGATTTCGGTATCTTCAAAGGTAAGATTTTCTCCTCCTTCTTCCTTGCATGTTGTAAATTAAATATTAATTGTATAAATTGTGTACTATAATATTATTGTTCTGTGGAAGTAAAAATTTGACCGATCCCCGCTTTTACTATGGAACTTCACAATCCTTTAATATATCCTCCTTTGATTTGGGATATACATGTTGTGTTGTCTTCGTATAATATCGTTGGATGATTTTTACTAGAAGACAAACCACATGTTCCACGAATGCATATGCTGAGTCATTAATCTTAGCTATATACATTCTCGACTAACCTCATGAATTGCAAGGATTTCAGCATGATTTGAAGAAGTGGCTGTTATGATCTGTTTCACTGATTGCCATGATATAGTAGTTCCTCCACATGTGAACAGATAACCTGCTTGAGATCTAATTTTATGTGGATCCAGAATCTGGATAACCAACTATATCAAATTTTGATTTATTTGAATAAAACAAACCCATATCAATCGTTGCTTGGAGATAACGGATTATATGCTTAATTTTATTCCAATATCTTTTTGTTGGAAAAGAATTATATCTGGCTAATAAATTTACTGAAAATGCAATATCTGATCTTGTATTATTAGCAAGATACATAAGTGCATTAATAGCATTAAAATATGGCACTTCAGGACTAAGTAATTCTTTATTATCATCTTGAGGTTGAAATATATCTTTCCTCACGTCTAATGAATGAACTTTCATTGGAATGTTCAATGGATGTGTTTTGTCCATATAAAATATTTTCAAAATTTTTCCCGTGTAAGTTGACTGATGAACAAATGTCTCATCTGTTAAATGCTCAATTTGCAAGCCAAGGTAAAATTTTATTTTTCCGAGATCTTCGTCTCAAATTCTTTCTTACAATATTATATTGTCTTCGAAAGCTCTTCAAGAATTCCAATTATATTTAAATCATCAATATATTCAGTTATAAATAGCAAATCTGATTCCTTTACAAAAACACACGGGTATATTGGATTATTTTGATATCCTTCTTTCAATAAATACCCACTCAGGCGACTATACCACATTCTTCTTGATTGTGTTAATCCATATAATGATATCCGTAACTTTACTGAATATAATTCCTGGAAATTTGATTTATATGTTTTAGGTACCTTAAATCCTTCTGGGATTCACATATAAATATAATTATTAATAGATCCATATAAATATGTTGTGAATACATCCATTAGATGCGTATCCAGATTTTCATACACAGTCAAACCAATTAAATATCTTAATATAATTGCATCCATCACTAGAGAATATGTCTCCTTATATTCAATATTAAGTCTTTGTGAAAAAACTTGTGCAACTAGTCTTGCTTTATATCTTGTGATCTTATTATTTCTATTTATTTTCTTATACCCATTTGTATCCCACAGATTTGACACCTTCTGATGTTCGAACTACTGGTCCGAAAACCTGACATTTTGAAAGTGAGTTTAATTCTGCCTCGATAGTTTCTTTCTACTTAAGCCAATATTTTCTATGTCAATATTCTTCAATAGATTTGGTTTATGATTCTCACTTTCAGATACAATATTAAGAGCAACATTATATGCAAAAATGTTGTCAATAACTACATTAGTTCGGTTTCATCTTTTTTCTGTCATGACATAGTTTATTGAAATCCCATTATTATCTTTAGGTACTTCACCTTCCTCACTAGTCATGTCAAAATTTCTTCATGGGTATTTACATCCTCAACCAAGTTTTCTTGACTATTAATTATTTTTCTTTTTCGAGGATTTTTATCTTTGGAATCCTAATAGTCTACCATGCTTCTCCAGACTCATTGGTGACAATTTGTTGTGTTGGGATATCAATTTTCTATGGAACATTTGCAGCTGGTATATGTGACTTAGTTACTATCTTTACATCTATAAATACATCTGGTAATTGATTTGTTATATTTTGCAAATAAATTATTTTCTAAAATTCAAGTTTACATGGATCTATATAGGAATCTAAATGAGACAACAACGATGCATTCCATGTAATTTATTTTTCCAACTTCTTAATTCCTCCCTTTAATGTTGGAAATTTTGTCTTAATAAAATGTCAATCAACAAATCGTGCAATAAATACATCACCCTCAGGGATCTAAGATATTTAAAATGTCAATCAACAAATCGTACAATAAATACATCACCCGTCAGGGATCTAAGATTTAATTAATTAATTTGAATTAGATTCAGATAATTAATTATTTAATTTGAAGGAGATTCAATTAAAGATTTTGCTGGAGATAAAACGATTTAATGACTTTAAATCATTTAATATGAGATTTATTTGGATAAATATTTATGTTATTGAATATTTAATTTAAAATATTTGTAAAATGGTTATTCAAGATTAGGAGTAACCCATAGACTTATATAAATAGGGCCCTTTGGAGCCCTTATAGAACAATCGACATAGTTCAACTCGCCAATTTGTGAGCATCGTAATTAAAAGGAAGTTCTGCAACCCAAACGATCAACCAACTTAAAACCATGAAGCAAAGATAAAGCTTCCGCCACAAAGACATAAACTCAGGTCGACATTAACACTAAAGCTGCTGCCACCACCACCGGCCCTTGAGAGTCCCACAATAGTGCTCCAAACCCCACCCTACCTCACTCAATCGAATATTACCGGTCGCATCCACATTTAGTTTTAGAGTGTGAACTTCTAGTGCCTTCCACCCATCAGATCTCCCACAACCATGTTTAATAGTGTATAACTAGTATATTTTATATCAGTTAACTCATTAACCAAACATAAAAACTATCAAATATATTAATGATATACATGTTGATGCACTGATAATAAGGATAAAATTGGATTAATTAAAAAAGAAATCAGATTTCATGTTTTGTCTATAATATTTACGAATTTTAACAAATTATTACTAAATTTAAAAATTTTGAAATTTTTTTCTTGCTATTTTTTATGCCCAAAACAATTTGTATCTTAGAATGTAGTAAAAAAAAAACTCTAGTTTTGTAAATTGTTTAAAAAAAAAAAGTTATTATCCTAATTTCTTTAAAAATTCCTATAGTATTGTAATTGATCCATTTAGAAAAAGTATAATGTAGGTATTTTCTTAGTTGGTCAACTAGTAAAAAGAAAAAGAAGATATTATTGACCGTATATATTAAAAGTACTAACTTTACTTTAGCCCGACAGCATTTTCTTAAAAGTTATATATGTATTCAATTTTTTTTAAAAAAATGGTCAATTTAAACTTTTAGGACCAAAGAATGGGTCATATTTTTCTTAATAAAAATCCCTTAATCTTAAGAACAAAGATTTCAAAAACAAAATAAATAAATAAATAGGGTCAATTGAAGAAACATTTATTCAAAACCCACTCACAAGTCTTTGCCTTTTATAGAGATTTAAAGTTTTATATGCTGCGTGTAGAAGAGTCAACATAAAGCTTCAGTAAAAGAAAACATATAAAGCTGATTAACCAAAATAAAATATTATTTATTCTATTTTTACGAGGCAGAAAAATACATCATGCTTACAACTAACTTTTTTCTGAGTATTCATAAATTTTCTACTCACCTGAATTATTATCTTGTTAATTACAAAGGAAAAAAGTATTCGTCTTAATCTTTTTTTTTTTTTTTTTTTAACTAAACACTAATTTTTTCAAAACTAAATAATTATTAAAGACGGAGACTTAAATTACTTCTATTTAATTTACAATAATCCGAAGATACTATCCAACTTGCGATTTAGCATTATAGAAAAATTTTAACCATTTTTTGCATTTGGTAAAACGGATTTAAATTAAATCTCTTAAAAAAATTAAAAACCATGTTAATTCCAAGCCTATTTTAAAATTAGTATCCTATTAGCTTTCACACTCTTCAAGTAGAGTTTTTAATAAATATTTAGTTTTCAATTTTATACTTTAAAAATAGAAAAATTTTCAAAAATAGAAAAATAAGAAAAATATTTACAAAAATAGCAAAATTTAATTATAGCTCTGATAGACGCTAATAGAAATCTATCAACATTTATCAGTGATAGAAACTGATACAAGTATATCATTAATAGACGCTAATAGAAGTCTATCAGTATCTATCCGTGATTGAAATTGATAAAAGTCTATTATTGATAGAGGCTGATAGAAGTCTATCAATTTATCAGTGATAAAAACTAATAAAAGTCTATCATTGATACTATCAGCAATAAGAACTGATACACATCTATCATCTATCATGTCTATAGTTTTTTTCTGTTATTTCTATAAATAGTTTAACATTTTTCCTATATATGAAAATTTCTCTTAAAAATATGATTTATTTTTTATATCTATCTATTTCTCACCTAATTAAATCTATTTTCTAATTTTCATGAATTGAATGCATTATTTTTAAAAAAAAAAAAAAAGTATATCATATTTATTTTGTTTAAAATAAAGCCATTTTTCGTAATATTTAAAAATTAATCTATAACAAACAAAATATATCATTCTAAGCAATTATTTTAAATTTTAAATTACAAAAAAAAATTTAAAAAAAATATTTGTCTACTTTAGTAATTATACTAAAATAAGATGTTTGGTATTTATTTATTAAACATTGTAACTTACTTTTTCAAGTTTAAGTTGAAATTTACTAAACATCAGTTTACTTCATTTTACTGCTGATATTTATAGAAGCATATTCGTTAGTAATTATTTTAAAAGTTATAACAATCTTCAATTTGATAAAAAAAAAAAAAAATGTGTACGCAAAAATGTAATATATAGATTTTAGACCAAATTTGATTATCATATCATTTTTATGATGCATCTTTTTTTTCTTAATCTTTAATCTTTTTTATTTTGAATTCTAAGAAACTTATGCGTCGTTATTATGATGATGTAAAAAAAAAATGATGTGATATAGCATTTTGATTAACAAGTAACAATGACACTAAAGAGTGTAAGCCAGCTAGATTAAAAAAAAGAAAAAGTAGTAAATTGAGAGAAAAAAAAAGTTATAAACGTACTATATGCCCTTTCACCTCATTGAATTTTTTGGCCTCATATTATCTAAATTACCTACTTTTCTTTTCTTATGTCACATTGTGTCAATAAAGCATTTATTCTTACTTCATCTAATGTATCACTTTAATATTTGAGAAACAATGTTAATGATGATAAGTATTTGAAATCAAAGTAAAAAATTTAGTAATTTCTTTATAACGTTAGTGCCATATAAACACAAACATTAAAGTTCTTTTCTAGAATGTTAAGCCTGAATTAGTTTGCAAGAGTTAGGTAACCTGGATTTAAGAAAACTATGTTTAGAATGTAAATTTTGGAAGTCCGGTTTAAGAAACCTATGTTTTGAATGCAATCTTAAGTAGCTTGAGAATGAAATGCAGATTTATAACTTTTCAGCTTGTGAAATATTTTCTTGTATTTAATCACTAGTTTAATTTTAAGTTAGTTTAAATTTATCATCTTAATTATTTTAATATAGTTAAGTTTAAAATAAACTAAAAAAAATTTAGAAGAATATTTTTAAAAAAATTTTAAAATAGAGATTTTGATTAAAATTAAAAAAATGTCTAGTTTACCATATACTAAGAGTGTTTTTATTAATGTTTCTCAAGGTTGGCTGGTGGCGATCGCCGGAAGTGGCAACCGGAAGTTGGCCGACGGAGTTGGTGGTGGAATTTCGCCTGTGGGGGAAGGGAGGTTGCCAAAGGTAGCTGGAATTTAAAATTTATAGACACATTTGGTTTCTAACCAATTTATCAATTTTTATATCTAAGAAATTGCATCAAGGAGGTATTTGACTCACCAATTTGAGTGTATTGAAGAAATTAACCAATTTCTTAGCTCATATACTTCACAATGTTAAATAACTTTACCCTACCAACTCCAATTGCGAGAAATTTTATCTTTCTTTCTCAATTCCCCAATATGTTTTCAATAACTCCACCAATAAAAAAATATATAATATTAAAAAACAGCTTTTTTCAAATAATAAAAATTATTTAAAATAAATTTACCAATTTAGAATTCTTATCAAACTAGGAGATTTTTATTCAAATTATAATTTAATCAAATTTAAATTAAAAGATAAGTTGGATAACGTTGGAATCAATATATATATTGGGGCATGATCAAATTTTCGTCCCAAATCAAATTCCACCAAATCTATCTTAAAATTCTATCCCAAATATAAACAAAATTTTGAATGAGTAATTTTTACTTGGTATAAAATTTGGACATATTTCAAACTTTATTCAAATATTTTCTAAAAAAAATGTGCGATCCAAATTGAAGCCATATAGTACTGATCTCAAACCTAAACCAAAAAGAATTATTACAATTTGAGTGAAAATTGAAAATTAAAAGGAATAATGTAGAAAAAATTGAAATCAAATTTGTTAGGGTTAAAATATAATTGAAATACAACACTAATGATGCATTAAAAAAAAAAAAAAAAAAAAAAAAAAAAAAAAAAAGGAAGATACATAGTTCAAGACTCTGGCTCAATTAACCTTACATTATTAATTCCTCAAAATAGATAATTCAATACTTGTCAACTTAATTCAACACTTTAAACACTCTTTAAAAATCTTTTTTCATAATAAGGATCAAATTACAACAAAATCTAAAATATATAAACTAAATTGTTACATTGAAAACATATATACTAAATCGTAACAAATTATAGTTTGAGCTTTCTCCCAAAATAGTGTAACATAACCCATTAAAAACGTAAAAGCTTAAATGCAGTTAAATCCAAATAGAGGGAATTGATGAAGAACAGTGGTGTTTAATTACAAAAATCCTAAACCCAAAAGAAGGAAAAAGAAAAGAAAAAAGAGAAAGTTTGAACAGTCAGAATTAGGACAAACATTTATTCAAACCTCATTCACCAGATTTTGTCGTGTACTGTAGAAAGGAAGAACATAAAGCCCCACCTCCAGTCTAGAAACTCAAAAAAGTTTTAATTAATAAAAATTTTAATCCCAAATTAAACACCATAAATCTGCCAAAGAAAGGAATGAGATTAACCCAAATTCGTCTTCCACAAGAACAAAACTCTGCATATACATTACAACAAGTAATTGGTTCTGAATTTGTTGTGTTATATAATTTATACACATCTCTAATATTACAATTAATTTACCCAAAAAACTAAACTACATTAACGATGGATGAAAAAAAAAGGGCAGAAAATCAATGAATGAATCGATTAAGTTCGGGATTTGATTCGAATCTTAGGCTTATAAGCTAAGGGAATTGAACGAAGATGGTGAAGTGGGTAAGACGATCGGAGCGGCGGTGAGTGAAATGGGTTAGCCTTCTTCAACCCAAAAGTTGAAATCCGTTTCTTCTTTGTCTCTATAATGGTCTCGAGCTTGGGTTTCCATTGCCGTGTTCTAACGAGCTGGGTATAATCCTTGGCCAACTGAGGCGTAGTGCAGATTTTTCCAAGCGGTAATGAAGAAGCGGATTGTTGGTGTGAGAGTGGTTTAGGATTATTCCCCTGTTCTAGTAATTGAGAAATGAACTCATCGGAGACTCGGATTCTGAGGCAGCCGGAAGGGGTTCGTTGGAGGTCAAAAGGGCGGTGGCAGGCGGCGGCGTTGTTAACGAATCTATTCTTGTTATTGGAGTTGGAAGCGGAAGCGGAAAAGAAAGAAGCGATTGTGACGAAAGAAAGAACAGAGTGGAAAAAGGGCTTGGGGAGAAGAAAGTACTTATGACCGAGTTGGAGAAGATCTTGATCGGAGAGAGGAGGGATTTTCTGACCGATGTAAAAGGAATCAGATCGGCAAACTAAATGCTTGGGAAATTCAAGCAAAACCTCAGAAACGTAAATGGGTTGGTGGTAGATTCTAACAACACCATCGGAATTAATGAGCTTGATATTAGCAGCGGCGGGTTCAGGAATTGCGTTCTTCATTAAATGAAAACAAGACCATGAAACCATATTTTGAACACTGAGCACCTTTATCCCCATATTTGATGTGGAGAAGAAGAATGAAATGATTTTGGGGGAAATGTAATGAAGATAGAGGAGATTATATGGGAGAAATATGATATAGATTAGAGAAGGGGATTATGAATAAATTAAAGTATTAGAAGGAAGGGAGAAGAAAGAGGCGTGAGACCCGGGTAAAACTTTTTTCTTTTTATTTATGTTTCTCTCTCCTTTGAATGTTAAATGGAGAAAGTAACAGTAGTTGGGATTTGTTGTTTAGCTGTTAAAAAGAAAAAGAAATAAAAGGAAGAGTTTGACTGCTTGTTTGACTGAGACTTGTTGTTGTTGATGATGATGATATGAAATGGTATGATCTGTAGTACACCAAATGCGGCCGCATCCATCGACCAAATTTTGAATATTACGTAGCGCGCACTCTTTTTCCCAATTTTATTAGAAAAAAAAAAAACAGCCAGGTTTTTGCTTCTAGCTTCTGATCTGATCTGATCAGATGAACCCCCCAAAAACAGGGTGACGTTTGGTTGTTTATATATTTTATAAAAGAAAGGTTTAAATAATGGAATCACTGTGTTTTGATGGGTTGGAGTGACACGCGCACATGAACACGCACGTGAGGGGTGGGGGATGGAAAAATGGGGGCAAGGGGTAGAAGTAAAAAGATGTCAAAAATGGCGTCCTAATTGGAAGAAGAAAGTGAAAAGGAGAGATTTGATTGGTGGAAGGGGAAGGGATTGTATCTGTAGAGGAAGACTGACACGGTCATTGCGGGTTGGCATCCACTCTCTTTCTTTTCTCCTCTCTTCTAATCCAAATCCAATGCTTTTGACCCACACCCCATGCATTTCTTCCCTTTCTCTCCTTAATTTCTCCACTTTTTACTACTTTCATTATTATTATTTTGGGCTTCCAAAATACTTTTCATAACTATAATTTTGTGGACGTTAAACTTTATTGATATAGTATTCCATTTATCTTTATCTATGATAACATTACCCATTTGGATTTCATGACTTATTATAACATGTGATTCTATCTCAAAATCAATTGATAGTGAGGACTAACTCATCTCTCCTATAAAAGATTGTGAGGTCTCTTTATTTTTTCAATATGGGATTCTCTACATTTCTTTTCAATATGGTGTCTCTTTGACTTCATCATTATTGAATCAAATTATTATTATTATTTTTGGACCAAATATCTATTTGAGCTTGATGGATTATGATATCATGTTAAATCATTTATTACTTCAAAAGTTTTTTTTTTTTTTTTTTTAGCAAAATTGATCTAATAAATTTAGCTAATGGGTGAAGATAAATTTAATTATATTGATACTTTAACATCTTCATGTACCATTTCATTTTCGAACTTTCTTTCCATTAACAAAACGTTACTAGCAACTTCAACAAAATATAAATTCTCCTTCTTTTATACCAAAGCCAACTTCAATGTTCATAAGAAGTTGGAAGAAAACGCTTTGTCCGATTTTTGCGTCGTTGAATTAAGATAAACTACTTGAATGCCTTAGTTAAAAAGATGAACTACCCAATTCAGAAATTAAGTGTCGGTTTTGTAGGCAACTCATATTCTGTTTTATGTTTTCAGATTCATTGAGTTCAGCGATTATGTATTTGGTTGGAAGTCTAGATTCTGTTTTTGAAAACTGTTTTCGGATTCTGTAATCCAAACAATGTAAATTATGAAAATAACTTTTTTATGTTTTCACTGTATCCAGATTTTGAATTCAAAATTTTAAAATGTATAATTACATTAAAAACAATAAAAACAATAACAATTATACTATTTCATATTATAAATTCAATTATTTTTGTTAACTTTAAAATATATATTATATTATATATTATATGATATTACAAAATCGTAATTATACAAAAATTTTAACATAAAACAAGTTCAAAAATTAATGAGTAATGATTTATATTCAACCTAGTATTTAGTGAATAACTAAATATATTTTCAATCACATTTTGAAAATTTATTTAAATTGAAACTTAATTTCTAAATCTTCTACCAAACAAATATATGAAAACATGCAATACAATTTTGTTTTCATTGAATCCCTTGTGTTCAAATTTATGTTTTGAGATTACCTACCAAACAGGCCCTAAATTATTAAGAATATTTTAATAGTTTTGGGACTTCGTCCCATCCTTGAATTATAAGGTGTTAAATGACTCTTTTAACCCTTAGTATTAAATCACTGATTGACCTAAAAGTGTAAACTTTATGGGTGAAGGAAAATTTAATATCATATTATAGAACACTTAGGTACAATTAGTTTACTTTTTTTGTTCTACGACAACAATTCTAGCTTTTCTTAGGGTTTTTCATGGTCAAAGTTTTATGCATATTTGTGGGGAACATTCTTAGCCAAACTTACTCGTATTGTTGTACTTATAGTTTTCAACTTCTCAATCTTCTAAAACTCATGGTATCCTTAGGACCTATGTTGGAGCTATCGCTGAACTTTAGTGGACCATAATCACCACTAACTATTTTAAAACACCATGGATCAAACTTCTTTTCTCAAGGCTTTGTTAAATAATAGAAAGATAGATAGATAGAGCAAAAAGTAACCACTTACGACCAGTGACCGAACATACGGTGATCGACAGAGTTAAGTGGTGGAGGGTAGCGGAAAATGGTGTGGAACAGTGCTGATTAGTGAAAGAGAGATATTGGGAGTTGGGGGGGGAGGTTGTTGCATATGAAGAAAAAGAAGTTCAAGTTTTTTTTTAAAAAAAAAAAATCTAAGTGTATCATTATAAAGCATATCACTCAGTCAAGTATATCAATAATATAAAGGAGTGCATCATTATCAAGTTTATCGATGTATATCGGTCAAGTGTATCATTATCAAGTATAGCAGTCAAGTGTATCAAGTTTATCAACAGTATAAACGAGTGAATGATTGACAAATTTATTATAAGCTTATCAATCAAGTACATCATTGTCAAGTATATCAGTCACGCGTATCAAGTTTATCAGTAGTATAAAAGAGTGAATGATTGGCAAATTTATTAGCAACTTATCAATCAAGTATATCAGTCAAGTCTATTAAATTTATCAGTAGTATAAATGAGTGCATGATTAATAAGTATATCAAGTATACCAGTCAAGCACATCATATCAAGTATATATCAAGTATATATCAAGTATATATTAAGTATATCAGTCAAGTATATCAGTTTATTTCAATAATGAAGACATTTTGCATCTTTTATATGAGGATTGAACTTCGTTTTTGTCATTTTTGCAAATAACAAACTGTTGGGATGTATGCCCTAAAGTCTCGTAGTTATATGTTATTTGAAATAATGGTTGATTCTTTTATATATATATATACATATATAATTATCCATTAAAGAAAGATCCAAGGTTATTTTATGTAACTTAAATATGTATGTGGTTAACATACAAGTGGATTGTGTTTAAGTAATAACCTAAATGGTCTATAGTATATGGATAAGATTGGGTGTCTTATCTTGATGACACTACAGATATGACTCACTTTGTAATTGTTACAAAAGTTGTAAGGTGTTACAAACCATTTGATCATAATCATTTATGTGAAAACATGCGAGTGGGGGTGTCATACAATGAGATGGTATAGGACCGAACTGCAAAATACTCAATCTCTCTTTGTAACGTCGTAACATCAAACAAAGTTGTAATGTTGATTCTACCATGGAGGCAGAATATGTAGCTGCTTGTGAAGCCGCTAAAGAAGCTGTCTGGCTCAGGAACTTTTTGATAGACTTGGAAGTTGTTCCAAATATGTCAATGCCCATCACCCTTTATTGTGATGATAGTGGTGTTGTGGCGAACTCCAAAGAGCCTTGAACCCATAAATGAAGAAGCACATCGAACATAAGTTTCATTTCATTCGGGAGATTATGCAATAGGAAAATGTGATTGTCACGGAGATCGCTCCGAAGCACAATATTACTGATCCATTTACGAAGGCTCTCATGGCTAAAATATATGAAGGTCACCTGGAGAGTCTGGATCTATGGGATATGTGTCATCTTTGTCAGGCCAAGTGGAAGTATTATAGGTATATAATATGCCTTAATTTATTATATTGTGTACTTTACTTTATAATTGTATTTGTATTATATACCCCACTAGTTTTAGGACAAGTGGGAGATTATTGAGATCAGGGTCCTAAATCGTATGGGTCTCGTAGTTTGTATTTTGTAAATATTGGTTATTTATTTAATAAAATAAGAAGTATTTTATTTGACATTTAGATTGCATTAACTCAATCCAATAAACTAAAATCTCAGATTATTTAATGTAGCTTGAACAGCATGTAGTAGAAATACAAGTGAATCGTATTCAAGTAATAACCTAAAAGGTGTGCAGTAAAAGGATAATGTTAGGTGCCTTATCTTGATAACATTGCGAATACGATCCACTTTGTAAATATTACCAGAGTTGTAAGTGTTACAAACGAAACGATTTGATCCAAGTTTAGAGATATGTAAGTGAGGTATCTTGTACAAAAAGTTTGTATAAGACCAGATCAAGAAATGATTAATCTCTCTCTATAATACTGTTAATTGAAGAGACTAATATTTCATAGGATGACCATAGGTAACTCAATCTCAATCTTGAGTGAGTTATAAACTCCTATCTATGAGAGCAATCCTTTGATTTGTATGGGTAAGAGTGGTCTTAGTCGCCGACTCAACAAACCTACTATTTTGGGGATTTATCCAAGTAGAAAGCTGGGAATATAGCTCCACAAGATGGAATTCACTTCTTCCGCTTTCAGGGAAAGTAGATGAATTGCTCTCTTAAGTGCTGACTTCAGGTCTTGAACAAGGGGCCTGTGTTTCTTCCATCTATCATCCAGATCTACAGCATATATCAACAGATTATGGTTTCGAGGGTCATCCATTACGAAAAGACCTTCCTCTGAGTGGATATGTGGAAGTACGCTATGATGATCCAGAGAAACGTGTGGTTTCTGAACCCATTGAGATGACCTAAGAATTTCACTATTTCGATTTTGCTAGTCCTTAGGAACAACATAATGATGGATAATTAAGAATCATAATAGATCCCTCTCATTAGCTCGAGAATGATTTGTTTATAGTAAGACCATAAATAGGTTTTTCATTAGGGGATCCACGAGACTTAAGGAGAAATGAGTAACTACATGGGTAAAATGGTAATTTGACTCAACTATAATTACGAGAAATTTGTGAATGGTCGATTTATTGATGACTGGTTATATCCATGGAGACAGAAATATATCTATAGTGCGAAGAGTGCAGCTGTGGATCTTTAGTAGAGTGATCCACAGTTAATGAGTGTTGAATAATTTAATTAATGAGTTTAATTAATTTAGTCTTGAATTATTGGAGCTTTTAATCTGTAGGTCCATTAAGTCCCACCGCTAGCTCACTAAGGATAAAACAAGATCAGTTATTCTTTGGAATAATTTGGATTGTTCAAATTATTTAAGGAAATTTTATATTAATATGATTAATATAAAGTATCATATATATTAATACATTACAGTATATAGTTAATTACCAATATAATTTATAATTAAAACTATATAATGAGAGAATAATATTTAAATATTAATTTAATATGAATTGGATTCATATTAAAACTATAGAGTAAAATTAATGTGAATGAGATTCATATTAAAACTACAGGTTAAAAAAGAGATATGTATTTTAATATGATTTAAATGCATAATTGAATAAATATGTGATATTTAAAATTAATTAATTAAATAATTATATATATATATATATAATATGATTTAATATAATATTTATTTAAATTATTTAAATAAATAGTAATAATTTAAATTTAAAGAAAAAGGGAAATAACTCCGTTTGCACGAGAGTGGAGAGTGGAGTGATAGGATAACTCCCCTCATGTAATATTGGTTTATATATATATATATATATATATATATATATATATATATATATATATTAATATATATATTGATACGGAACACATTATAGAACTTTATACAAAAAAATGTTCAAAAAATTGAATTTTCCTTTTCTGTTAATTCTCTCTAAATCCCTCCCACAAATTCTTCAATTTCCTGCAAAAGGAAATGATTCCACAATCCTTGATCCTTACCTTGAGATATAGTGGGGTAGCCAACTGGTGGTGTCTGTTCATGATCTTGGGATTTTTCACATAGGGGAAGGCTTGAGGAATTCGTGAAGATTCGTTCTTCGAAAAGGTATTTTTTTCTCAATTTCCTAATTGCAAGCTTAACCTTTATTTTTATGTGAATTAATTCTGTATTTTCCCATCCCAATTCAAAGACAAAAGCGATAAAACGATTTCACATTGGGATTCAATCTCTTCTATTAGTATTTTGGTTTTGAGAAATCCAAATTGATTTTGATGGGTTTCAAATTTTGTGTTCATGTGATGAATGCTGTGAATTTATAATTTGAGAATTGCATAGTAAATGGTTTCGATATTTGGCATTTGGATTTCAAATTGCTATTTGATTTAATCAACTTGTATGAGCCTAGTATTTTTGGCATTTAATTTTTGCTATCGAGTCTATAATTTTAAAGTCTTGGTCGTTCGTGATGTTGTTTTTCCATAAAGAGAACCGAAGAACAAAGAAAAAATTTCAGAAAATCGAAAGTTTTTGTGCACTCTGGAAATAGTGTCGTGGTGCTGTGGCCTAGCATCGCGATGCACTGATGTGAGACCAACACTGTAATGCTCCGGTGTGAGGCAGAACTGAAGTTTTTTTTTTTTCTCTCTTTTCGCGACATCGCGACGCTAGGCTACAACGTTATGGTGCTCCAAACCTGGAGGGTGTGAGACTCATGTATCAAAGGTCATGGGTTCAAACGACTCGACGTGTATTTCCTTTGTTTTTCTTGTTATTTTTGTTTTGTGATTAAATTAATATAATTTGATTATATTAATTTAAGTCCCGTTTAGTAACCATTTTGTTTTTTGCTTTTTTTTTTTTTTTTTTTTAAAAATAAGCCTATGGACACTATTTCCACCTCCAAATTTCTTGATTTGTTATCTATTTTTTACTAATTGTTTAAAAAACCAAGCCACAAAAACTAAAAAAATGTAACTTTCAAAAAATTATTTTTGAAATTTAGAATTTGACTAAGAATTCAACCATTGTATTTAAGAAAGATGCAAATCATTATAAGACATGGGGATGAAATAGGCTTAATTTTCAAAAACAAAAACAAAAACCAAATGGTTATCAAATAGGGCCTTAATTTTTTGTTTAGGGTGCCAAATATCGATCTATTAATGTTGTATAATATAGTTTAATGTGCATTAGATTTATGTTTAAATTATATTAATTATATGTTGCATATTATATGTCATATAGTTTAAAATCCCACCATAGATTAAGCATAATCATGCATCATATTTAAATATAATATTATATTTAAGGCTTAGGTTATTACTAAATTATGCTCAGTGGGACTTAAGGAGTTAGATGTATCTACAAAGGTAAAATAGTAGTCTGACTCAATTGTAATTACAAGCGATTCATGAATGTTTGACTTACTATAGATTCTGTAGATTAGTTATATCAATGGACACCGAAATATATCTACAGTGTGAAGAATGCAGTTGTGGGTCTTTAGTTGAGTAATCTGCAGTTAATGAATGTTGATTACTTTGGTAAATAGTTTAATTAATTAATCTCGTATCAGTAGAGCTTCAAATTTGTAGGTCCATAATACCACATTGCTAGCTCACTAATTGTAAAACAAGAATCAATCCATTTTGGATTAATTTAAATTATTCAAATCAAATAAAGGAATTACTTATATAAGATACAATTAATATAATGTATATAGATACATTAATTTTAAATAAAATTCAAAATTATACTTTATTATATTAGAAGGATAAATATTTGAATAAGATTCAAATATTATTTATATGAATGAGATTCATATAAAACAATAAATTAAATTAATGAGTATGATTTATATTAAAACTATAGGTTATATGAGAGAATAATGTATTTGAATAAGATTCAAACTTATAATTATAAGTTACATTTAATATGAATGAGATTCATATTAAAATTATAAGTTAAGTTTAATGCGAATATGTGAATGAAATTCATATTAAAACTATAGTATATGATTTAAATGTGACATTAATTAAATATATGATATTTAATTAAGTGAGATTAATTAATATTTATTAAATTAAATAAAATAAAATAAGATTTAATTTAATATTAAATTAAATATAAAAGTTA
This sequence comes from Benincasa hispida, assembly GCF_009727055.1. Classification (NCBI taxonomy): domain Eukaryota; kingdom Viridiplantae; phylum Streptophyta; class Magnoliopsida; order Cucurbitales; family Cucurbitaceae; genus Benincasa; species Benincasa hispida. The sequence continues at coordinate 42,951,180 of NC_052359.1, forward strand.
ACTCCCCTACCGTTAGCAAGGGAGTTAACGTGAGATTAAGGGGAGTTATCTCCTCTTTCACTTTTTTCATAAAATGGATCTACGTGTTTAAAGAATGAAGATGAATCTCACAATTTCCTCCTTACAATACAAATTTTCTCTCTCTCAAAAGGATTTTTATAGAAAATTCTTCTGCAAAAAATCATTCTTCCCTTCTCCAATGTAGAGATTCCACTATCTCGATTCTTGTAGGAGAATAGTAAGAAAAGCCCAGTGGTAGTGTCCTATTGGAGTTTGTGTAGAGAAATTCGAGGGAGATGTTCATGGTACGAAGTGTTTGTGACATGGAGAAGGAAACATTGAAGAAGGTCTTCAAGGATAAGTCTTCTTCTTCCCCTAAATAACATACTTATGAGTTTATGTTTATCCTGTGTTCTATATGTTTCTCTGTTTATCATGATTTCTAAAACGAATTTCGATAGGACGCGCATTCACGTGCTTTCATTGTGAAATTTGATTCCTTCACAAATATGTAGGCTACAAGCCTAATTAATATACTTTATTTTACCGCTTTTTGCAAGTGCTTCATAATTTATAAATTAATGATATAATTAAAGTAGTAAAACCGACATGTTAAACTATATTAAAGTAATGTATAATAAATAACATATTTCTAAAACATTTGGGGTTATAGTCAAAATATTTACAAATACAGCAAAATGTCACTGTCTATTAGTGATAGATGTTGATAGACTACTATCATCAATCATTGATATGTCTATTGGCATTTTGCTATATTTAAAAATATTTTCAACAGTTTTACCATTTAAAATATTTTCTCATATATTTTATTCACTATTTTTTTTTATAAGAGTCATTTTATAGAATAAATATTTGATTGTTCATAAAAATGTTTTTGAAATATTTATCAAGGTGTGAACAAATTTATATGTTGAGAGTTGTCCAAGGCAAGATCGAAAGCCTACAGGTGAACCCAAGCCCAAAGGATATTGGGAAATGGCATAGGGGAGCACACGCCCCAAAAGGAAAATGTTAGTACCTCGAGGTTCGACCGACTAGCCAAAATGCCTGGAAAATAATCGAGTTGGGTCCAGACTGATACCCTACAACCTTGAGTGCCAAAAAAATCCTTGACATTGTTGTTGTCACATGTACCGTAGATGTGTCTTAGAGGACTGGCTTATAAATAGTCTCACTCGACCACCCTAAAGGAGATAGTAAGTAATCTTTAAAAGAGGGACCCAATCTTACTTCTTTTCGTGCTTAGCTGAATTAGCTACCCCTTATACTAACCTAAACATCGAAGTGCAGTAGGCTCGATACCACACTGGTGTAAGGATCTCTTTCACAAATCAGCTTGGAGAATATAGAGACTAGTCTGAGAAAAGCAAACAGAGGTCAAGGCCATGAGACACCCACAACGAAGTCCAGTGTAGATGACATCCGAACGCAAACAAAATATATAGCTATTTATACAAATATATCCAATATGAAATCAAATCATGAAGAAAATGTTATCTATCGTTTATTTATTTATTTTTTTTGCTTGCTATGTTAACTTTACTTATTTACTAATTATCTTCAAAATTATTATTAAACTTTACCTACCTTTATTTAACTAATACACGTGCCATATGGTTAAAACGATTTCAATATTACTATTTAAGAAAATATTAGCTTCAAGAAAAGCTAACCAAAATAGACTAATTAATAAATTTGACTCAATATTATGTCTTTGATTCATTTTTCTAATATGATTTTTACATTTTTTAACAGTTTTTTTTTTTTGGCAAAATTACAACTTTAGAGAAATGAACATATTAAATTTAGGCGGGTATGTTTTAATTTATAATATTTTAAATTTAAAAAAGAAAAATAATGTAATAGACGTAATGAAGATAATAGAGAAAGATTAAAAAATACTTAAAGAGTTAGAGAGTGTTTGGTTTTGTTCCCGCGTTGATTGTGAAGTGTTTGCCATTTAGAAGATTCGGAGAAGAATTCAAGTTTTGATCTAGAAAGGTAATTACATTTTCTAACATGGAAAAGTATGGTTAACTTGTTCTTAATTTTGTGTTCTGCATAAATTTCTTGTAACAAAATTGGGCAAAAAGCGATTAAACACTTCCGCATGAGATTCAATCCCTTCACAAAGTGTCATTCATCTTTCTGAAAATCCACAATACCACAGCAGAACAAAGCATATTGATGTGAAATTCCATTTTGTTTGAGATAAAGTTAAAAAGGGAGAAATAGATGTTTTAAAGGTTCATACCTCTGAGAATGTAGCCAACATGCTAACGAAGGCAACCTCAAAGCTCAAGCTCCTTAAATGTCTTGAGCTAATCGACTTCGATTTACCTAAAAAAGGTTGAAACCAAATCAGATCTGGAAGGAAGAAGGATGCATGCGTTGGAATCATGGTGGAGATTTAAAGAGAATTTGATTTCCAGCGGCTTTTTCTTGTAACTAACTCTATTGTAACAGTTCTACACTATAAAAGAGCCATTTTGAAAAAAAAAAAAAAAAGAGTAAACAGTAAAATTTGTAAAAAGAAAAAAAAAATACTCATATTCCATCTTTGTAGTTTTCTAAGTGAAAAAGCAAATCCTTCTCGTGGATATAGGCCTTTGTTTGTCGAACCACGTACATCGTTTTGTCCTTCTTCTTCTTCTCCTTCTGTTTCGTTATGTGCATGCTCGAGTTCTTCTTCACCTTGCAAAATTGTCATAGAAACAACTTAAAGAGTTAGAGAGTGTTTGAGAGAAAATCAGAGTTTAGAGAGAGAGAGATTTTTGTTCTGATTTCAAAAGCAAAAGAATTCCTTTGAAACTACAAAGGAAATTACCTCTCATGTTGTTTTCCTCTCAACTACGACGTGGCTTTCTTCTTTCCACACACAACAACTATTGGGATTGATGTCCTAATTCTACCCGTGGTCTCGTAGTTTGTAAATATTTTGTACACATTGTTATTAATAAAATAAATGATATTTTATATGCATTTACTCAAATTCAATAAACTAAGATCCGTGGTTATTTTATGTAACTTAAGTATGTATGTGAGACATACAAGTGAATCATGCCTTAAGTAATAACCTAAATGGTCTATAGTATAAGGATAAATGAGGGATACCTTATCCTAGTGACACTACGGATACGACCTGCTTTGTAGATATTACAAGTGTTGTAAAGTGCTACAAATGGTCTGATCCTAACCATTCATGTAGAGATATGAGAGCGGGTGTATCCTATACAAAGAGTTTGTATAAGACCGAACCACGAGATTATTAGTATTTTTCTATAACGCCGTTGATAATTGAGACTTACATTTAACTAAAATAACCATTGGTGACATGACCTTAATCCTGAGTGAGTTGGGAACTCCTGCCTATGAGAGCGGTCTTTTGATTAGTATGGGTGAGAGTGGCCAAATTTCCAACTTAACAAGCCTACCTTTTTGGGGATTCATCTAATTGGAGAGCTGGAAACTCAGCTACACAAGACGGAATTCACTCCTTCCCTGAAGCATAGATAAATTGCTCCGTTAAGGGCTGATTCTAGGTCTTGAACATAGTGGCCACACTCTCTCTTTAGAAGAGATGACTCAGTCATAGTAGGACTATGACTTATTGTTCATTAGAGGAATCGGTGATACTTAAGAAGTTAGATGTAATTATAAGGGCAAAACGGTAAATTGGTCAAGCTATACTTACGAGCGATTTGTGAAGGGTCATCGTACTGTTGATTAGTCATATGGACACAGAAATATATCTATAGTGCGAAAAGTGCAGTTGTCAGTCTTTAGTGGAGTGCGCGACAGTTAACGAATGGTGGATACCGTGATTAAAGAGTTTAGTTAGTTATTCACATACCATTGGGACTTCAACCTACAGGCCCATAAGGTCCCCTTGGTAGCTCAATGGATTCAAGTTGAGAATAAGTTTTTGGGTTAGTTTGAAGGGTTCAAATTAACAAAAGGGAATTTAATTATATATGATATAATTAAATTGTTTCAATTATCTGTGATATAATTGATTTGATTAGATATATTAATTGGAGGAATTGATATAAATATGATTAATATTAAATAAAGGAGAAAAGAACTATGGTTTAAATATTACATATGACGTGATATTAAAACTATAGGTTATAAATATAATATGATAAGTTAGTTATTATATTTATTTATAATAAAAATAATTATGAGATAATTGTTTAGTTGGTCATTTTCTCCATTAACTGTGCAAGTGGGAGGTTAATTTCAGTTTTGAATAACTGAAGATAAAATGAAAAGAGTTTTCATTTTATGAACGATTGCTTCATTAATTTCTTCACTAATCGTTTGCTCACGAGAGACTATACGATAGCCCTCACAAGAGACTAAACTATTGAGCGAGATTTGCCAGACGATTGTGTAAACGATTGAGTGAGATTTGCTAGACGATCGTGTAAATGATTGAGCGAGATTTGCTAGATGATCGTGTAAACGATTGAGTGAGAGACTAAAAGATTTCCTAGACGATTCTCATGAGAGTGAGGGCTAGACAATTCTCACGAGAGCGAGAGATTACTAAACGATCAAGTACTCTCAGTCTATGCGATAAACAAAATCTCTCTCCCACTTACTTGATTGTGTAGTTCGATCATTTTCTTCCTCCTTCCCTCTACGAAATTCTCACAAAGCCCACACCTCTTGGATTTTCACTCCAAGAATATCAAGGTTGCTAAGTGGTTGTGTCGAGGGTTCATGGATCAGACAGTTCGTGATTGCTAGACGATTGTAAGTTGCTGTTCGATTATTCACAAGAGTGAGATATTGTTGTGCAATTGCTCACGAGAGCGAGAGACTTCCAAAAGAAGAGTTTTTCAAAGGTATGTCTCTCAATTCCTATTGTATTTAGTTAAGAAAGTATATTGTAATTTTCTTTATAATGCATAACTATTCTTGTATGTTTGTGAATGCATTTATTCTTGCACAATGGCCTTGGAAAGATCTTGCTTCTACTTATGGAAATCTCTATTTAGATTTCCTTTAACAACTATCCATCTTTCATTTGGGCTGTTTTCTTTAGAATTTGGACCTGCAAATTGTATATAAAGCCCAACAAATACTCAAATTATGTGTGTGTGTATGACATACGCTAAATTATATATATATAAGAAAAGAACTCAAAAATACTTTTAAACAAAAAAAATTTTATGTGACAAATTGTGTTTAAGCAATTTGGTAGGTTGCACAAAAAAAAAAAAAAAAAAAAAAAACCATGATACATCTAAGTTTTTTTTTCTATTGGGAAAAAAGGTTATTGGTCGTTAGAGTTAGTCATTAGAGATGATCGATGGAGTTGGTGTCAAAGTTGGTCATTGAAGGTAATTGTCTAAATTAGCAATTGGGGGTGGTAGTTCGTGAAGTTGAACATTACTGGTGGTGGTGGCCGAAGTTTGATCGCCGAAGGTGGTCATCAAAGCTGTCACCAATGGTAGTTATTACTAGAGTTGCGCATCAGAATTGATCTCCAGAGTTGGCCATAGGAGATGGTCTTTGGAGCATGTAGCCAGCGATGATTGTTGCTAGAGTTAGCCGTCAATGGTGGTCGACGGGTAGAGTCATTGGAAGCATTGTAGGGAGGGAGAGAGAAAGAAGTGAAGATAAAGTTTTTCGATAAATGTGCAAACATCGATAGTGTACATTGTAGAAGTTGGTGGAGTTGAGTTATTTAACATTGATTAGTGAAGTTGGTGGACTAAACATTTTGTTAAGTTTTTAACTCAATTCAACTCAATCCAAATCAATGCCTCAAACATCCCTTAAAATCACAATATTTCCATCGTTATTTCCATTTATTTTTTTAGGATATCACTATTGACATTTTAAACCTTCACTACAAGCATTAAATTATTACTAAGCTTATGTACTAAGGCCACGTTTACCCCACCGAAAACATAATAGATCAATGAGAATAAAAAAAGTGACCCCCATGTGATTACTTTTGGTATTGTTTATTTGTGTACTAACACATGAACCCCACATCCAAATTTATAATGAAATAATATAATGTGATTGATGAATAAAGAGTACTCAATCCGATTCCATATGAGAATTACGACATATCGTTACCATTACCGCTATAGTTATCGTTACGACTACTATTATTGTTACTGTTACAAATGAAAAGTTATCAATTTTGACATCTTTACATGGTAACAATTATGTTTGTGATTCAAGCTCATTACAAGTTATCCATCAATGAAATTTTATTACAATTATACCAATGTTCATTACGATTTGATAAAGTTGGCCTAAATTGTTACAAGGACACATGTGATTTTATTTTATCGTGATTTTCATTTTTAAAGAGTATATAAGAGGGGTCATGGGCAGTGGGACCGCCGATCCGCAATCTCCACAGTGCATATTTCACATTTCCATTATACCGTATGAATCTGTTAGACGGTCGGTGGTAGTCTCGGCGCCGGACGGTTTCAATCATAATCAAATCTCGAGAGCTTGATGGGAGCTGGGTGGGGACGGTGGTCCAAATTAGCCGCTGTAGTGGCGGCGGTGGCCATTCTGAGAGAATTGGGGAAGCGATACGGATGGGAAATTGACAAAGAAGCGTCTCTCAAGGTGTTCAGCCAATGGTCTGATCGATTGGGGGTATGGGCCATGCCTGCGTATGTCGGCATCCATACCTTCACGCTTGCTCTCTGTTTGCCTTACGCCGTCTTCTTCGAAGCCACTGCTTCTTTGCTCTTCGGTTTCTTCCCTGCCGTGATTTGCGTTTTCTCTGCCAAGGTTCTTGGGGCTTCCCTCTCCTTCTGGATCGGCAGGTTTGATCTTAAATTTCTTGTTGTCATTATATTTTTTTCTAAAATATATATTTGATTCTGAGTTTGTGCAAGGCTTATGATGTGTAGATATGAATCATCTTCTCGTTGTATAGAATTAGGTTTGAAATTTTCTTGCTGTAGTTTAAGATATGTTTGATGATTGGGCAGTTTTGTTATTCACATTTTGGGGATTTTAATTCTATGTTGGACGGCTTGAGATGGATTATTTTGCCCTGATGCTGTACTTTGAAGACAGAAGTTGAATTATTACGTCCTTAGTCTGTGTAGATAAGTGAAATGATAGAAGCCCTGTTGAATTTCTTCTGTTGGACATTGTTGAAAGAACAGTGGTGCTTACTATGCGTTGTACCCTTTTTGAAGATGTTTGGGTTAGTGTATAAAGAAGGCAGAGATTTTGTAAATGACGCTGGAAGTGGAGGAGTAAGAGAACTCAGGTGTCACGACTTAATAGTTTTCAGATGTTTGGGAACAGAGACAGAAACGATTCATTATTATAGTTTTGATGGGAATTGTTGACTCAGACTGTATCAACCAAACAAAGTGACAAAAGGGGTGATGAGAAATTCTCTTTAACCCCAATTGGCATAGACCATCAAGACGTTGGAGTTAGAAAGTTCTTTGGAGAAAGTGCACCAATTAGGGGAAAAGGATATAACTAGGTCCTCAAGTCTTGACAAATATCATATCTTTAAACACCTTTTGATGATTTCTTTTAAACCACTACATTCAAGGTAACACATGATAGCATTGTACCAAAGAATCTTTGATTGGCCTCTAAAGGGATGGTGATGGCCATTGAAGAAGTTGAATTAAAGTTACCACTTTATTTTAGGGAAGTACCAACAAAGGTTAAACTGATTTAACAACTTTCCCCATCTTCTAGCTGGAAAAGAGCCATAAAATTATAGGTGATTCTGGACCGATCCTTGGGTAACCAGACAACCCTTGTCCATGAGTTTCCCCCTGTTTTACAGATTAACTAGTCGGAAAACATCCTTTGTGAAAAAGACTTGAATGTTAATCGCAGCTTTTGGGACCTTAATCCTGTGAAGAATTTGAAAGGCGAGGAGGCTATGGAATGGGCTGATCTCAGCATGGTCTTAGCACCGATCTCCCTCTTTCAATTGGATGATGCCTGGAAATGACATGATCTCAATCTAGATGGACATCTTCTAAATCTTTCTTGGTTGATATGGGTGATAGAATCAATATTTTGGAGACGTCTTTGGCTAGAGCCTAGAGGTACCCAAAGAAGATCGAGTTTTTCCTATGGGAACTGGCTCATAAGGCTATAAACACTAAAAATGCCCTTTAAAAAAGAATGCTGAATTTGACCTTATCTCTGGGGTGGTGTCCTGTGTGTAGAACAAATGATGAAACACAAAATCACCTTTTCCTCCGTTGCTCTTTTGCCTGGAATTTTTGGAGTAAACTTTGTGGTACTTTTGGATGGTCCTTGGTGCTTTCTAGATATGTTACTACTCATCTTAGCTCCATTCTCTTGGGTAACCTGTTCAAGAATGACAGTTTTTTTTGTGGCTTCATTTATCTCATGCTTTCTTTTGGGTTTTATGGAAGGAAAGAAACCAAAGAGTCTTCATGGAAAAGGATCAACCTTTCAATACACTCTTTTGATCTTGTCATTTATTACGCTATTTCTTGGTGTAAAAGTTCAAATCTTTTTGTTTCATAGGCATATCTATCCCTACTAAACAATTGGGATAGCTTATTGTAACACTATAGATTGTAAATCCTTTTTGTGAATTTTACTCATCAATGAAATTGTATCATTAAAAAAAATAAAAAAAGGGAACTTGTAGGTGATTCTAGTCATCTGATGATCTCTTACAAAAGGTGCTGTGGTGGTCAAACTTGTGGACTAAGTGTAGTTAGGAAACATTTTCTGCAATTTGTTTTGTTGCTAGTGTTCCACCCATCTTGGAATTTTAGATTTTGAAATAACCTTGTCATACCAGCTGCTACCAAGGATCTGTTTCATTTGAAAGAGTCCTGAAAACACAGATTTACAGGTAGAGGATCCAATGATCTTTAAAAAAAAAAAAAAAAAATACCAGACCCCCTCCATGGATGAGCTTTCTGAGGCTATCATCCTTGAATGGATGCAAGTGAGCAGTGGCTTCTTTACCTGCAAACGGGTGTTCATATACAGGCTACCTTGACGGAAGAAAAGGCACTCGTTTTCAACTGTAGCGGAAAACAAATAGTGATCGTACGATTCTTCATTTCTTTAGTTATCGATATCATCAATGAGCGGAAGAAGCCATTTAGTACTGATAAAATGTAATTGCCAATGGAATTTTATCCTGTGATGAAAAAACATAATTACATAGTGAGTTTGACAAATGAATTGCTTTACGTTTTTCTAATTTACTTTATTTACAAGTTGTTCCCCCATCTAGAAAAATGTCATCTTTCTGAGACAGTCAACATGTTAACTGGCGGGCTTTATTCAATTGCTTATTTAGCATTTCAATATAATATTCTCTCTTGAAATGTTTGAAGAGTCTCATTGTTGGTTCTTATGAATTTCTATTCTCCATCCCTCTTCTCAATCTCAATCCAAGGTCATCTTTTGTTCAGGTTACTTTTTAGGAAGTCAAGTTCAGCCATGGAGTGGGCTCAGAGGAATAAATATTTCCATCTTCTTTCTAGAGGAGTAGAGCAAGATGGTTGGAAATTTGTCCTTCTTGCTCGCTTTTCACCGATTCCCTCATACGTTATAAATTATGCTCTTGCTGCAACCAAAGTTGGTTTCTTTCTTGATTTTCTTCTGCCAACTGTAATTGGATGCATGCCAATGATACTTCAGAACACATCGATTGGCAGTCTTGCCGGTGCTGCGGTTGCTTCAGCGTCGGGCTCTCAGAAATCTCAGATATGGTCATACATTTTCCCCATACTTGGTATCGGGTCAAGCATTCTAATTTCCTGGAGGATTAAGAAGTACTCTAGTGGACTCAAAATGGCCGAAAGTTCTAGTGTTGCAGGGAATGATAATGTTGACCCATCCAAAATCAAGAATTCTAAGAAAACTCAATAATTCTTAGTAACAGCCAGATAAGTTACTTAAACGTTTAGATGATATACTTTCATTCATGATTTGTATACCCTGGACCAGTGTCCATGACATGCTTAGTTTTTCTTTTCTTTCTCGAGAAATTATTAGATTTATGGCATATCCTTGTCTCATAATTTGGGATGCCCAGTTCACTTGCATTATTAATCCAAGCCTATAGCAAATTAAAGTCTTCATTTGAATCGGAATCACAAACTGATAGATGGCTATTCAGATGGAATATGCAAGGAGATGGGCAAATAATTTGTAGAAGTTTAGTAGGGTCATCTTAAGATGCTCGTTTGTAGTCGGATGAAATATCTAAGGAGATGGGCACTAATACATTACTTACATGATGCAAAACACTAGAGACTATGCATGAAGATGTTCTAAAGATCTTTTCTGACAATTTTTTTGTCAAAGGTTTTTTTGTGGCTTTCTTAGAGGTGGTCTTTAAGAATGTCATCAAGGAAGATTTGAACGGATTCTTAGGTAGGCTAGTTTGAGCATCTCGTTAATGTTTTGCAACTTTAGATTGAAAGAAAATGAAGGTTTTATTATTGGGGAAGTTGCAAGAAAAAAAAAAACAAAAAACAAAACAAATTCTTAAATTTAGCAATGATCTTTCAAAAATAGCATATATATATATATATATATATATATATATAAAAGCTGTTTTTTTGCTTTTTATTATTCCAATTTTATCCTTATTAGTACATTAGCATTCATATTAGTAGTATATTTGTTATACATGTCAAATTTTATATTTGGTATATAAGTTGTTTAATATATCAAATATAAAGTATGATATATCGAATTTACCATTGGTATATCATATTTATCAGTTCAAAGAACTATCAAAAGGGTCGAATCCCTCTTTCTCCTTTGCTCGGCATTACGAATGCATCACCAGAATCATTTTTTCCACTAATTATTTAACAAAAATCTATTTTTGGGTACAACAAAAATTTGGTGCTTGTGAATTTGATATTAGTCATGGATTTCATTTGAAAATCTATTATTTCTTCCGTAGTATTATTTTCCTAGTACACTATCATCAATTTATAATGGTTCAATCCATCTTATTCATAATCATCATTTTTTTAGTATACATCATGAACTTATAATGTCGAGGTCGAGCACATTGATTTGGGTTTTTACCCAAAGAGATCCTCTCACCTAGGCCTATTTTAGTTTTATGGTGTTATTTTTGTCCGAACCTTAATATTTTTTAATCTTGTTGCTTTTGTCCTTGTTTTATGTAGCTTCTAGTCTAGAATCACCTATAACAAAGATAAGTTTTTCTAACTAGATTCATTCTGATTTATCACCTAACAACCAATTTAAAATTTAAAGTTCATTGATATTAAATAGGGTGGAGTTTTAGAAATCAATCTTACTATTTTTATTAGTGTTAGTTGCATATAAAAACAAATCAACCAAGTTAATAGGAAAAATAGCAAAATCTAAAACTATTTGGAAATATCGAAACAAAATTTAAATTTAGTCCAAGTAAAAAGTCTATAAAGCCGATCAACTTATTAGAAAAATGCTCATTAAAATTTCTGAAGTCTATTAGTGATAGACTTCAATCATTGGTAGACTGATATAGTGAGAAATCTATTAGTGATACAAACCTGTGACTGATAGACTTATATTATTGTTGATAAAATAATATTAGTATCCAGTATTCTTCTATAATTGATAGTTTAGTTTAATCAAAGACTTTTATTTGAAGTTTATCAGTATCTATCTTTGATAGATTTGTATTAGTGATAAAATTATACATGTATTAAAGTCTATCAGTAACTATCATCGATAGAATTCTCTATTACTTACAAAATTTTATTTGTGAAGTTAGTTGAGGGAAATGATATATATAAACTGAATACACTAGCAACTAATTACATCTCAACTAGATACAATACACACACGGTATACAACAATAATGTTAACCCAAAAGTAAGCCAATTAATATAACAAGGTTAGGAATTGAAATGACTAAGAACCTCAATATATGTTGGAGATGTCAATAGGTAGTTGACGCATGCTTCTGATAAGCGCTATCCTGAAGACAAATATTTTCTTTGCACGGACGGTAAGCAAACTATAGCGATCGACTTAGTAGGATACAACAGCTTGCTCCAATAGAACTACAACCTCGAACTACTTGGATATGGCAGAACTCTTGAATACTTGCTCTCGACTCAACTGAAGATTAAAAGAAAGAAAGAAAGGAGAGAACTTCTCAATTTGGAACGAAATACCACAAATGAAGAACCAAGTTGCTATTTATAGTCCTACAACTTAGTAACTCTCCACAATACAACACAAAAGGAAACAAATACAAAATTGAAACATTTGTCAAATTTAACTCAATTGAATTGTTACTTGACCAAAATCAAACATAACTCATTCAAATTGAAGAAACTACAACTTTAACTTTCATATATGTTAAATAAACTAAATTTGTACATGAAAAATCATCTTATTTGAGGTTTCAATTTGAAAGTTTCTAACTTTGAATTTAATCTACATAATTAAATTCATTTGTTTGTGTTTTAGTACTCAAATGTTCACTTTCTTTCACTACGAATATCCAACAAGTGACTATCACTGTTGTTGCACGCTCACTTTGTAATAGAATAATGATGCGTTGAGTGAGAAAATAGCTTAAAGTTGTACCTTTCTTGAATGAATTAATATATGGAGATAAATGAACGCAAGTTTTCCTTATCTGACTCAAGTATAAGTTCAAATAAGGTTCCTGGTGAGTTCAGAGTCGAACACAGGGACTTATGATATCTATGCATTTGATTTGTAGGATATAGGCAATGAATGTCAATAAATATGTTCAAGTGTATATTTATATGCTTAAGTCTACTTCTAACTTAAGTAACTAAATGCGGTGAATCTCTGTGATGAATGGTGGAAAAATAAGATGATACAATGAGAGTGTATGAGGCGTGACGATGTTATGAATGGTGATGATAACGATACAATTGATAGATATTATCACAAATGAAACAGTTGACGATGAAATGAAGGAAAGAGCAGTTAATAAAATAGGGTTAAGAAGACTTACAAACATTTTCTCAAATAATGCATGAGTACGAGACCATATGTTTGCAACTTTGAGAATGAAGAACTAACCTCTCGGTCTTTAAGTCACATTTATCTTATTTCTAAGGTGCATGCTCAAGTTGATTACAAACAAAAGATTTATCTTTATCTCTAAAGTTATCTCTTTCTTTGTTCTTACTCTCACAAGCAACATATTATTTCTACTTAAACCAATTTCCCAAAAGATTTAAGTTTTAGGTTTAAACACACATTAAACATAATGGATTTTTCCTTAAGCATTATTCTTGACAATGTTAGATCATGCTTCTTAACCCATAGATGATTTAGCTACTCATGGCAGAAAGATAAGAACACATAGATATATGATAATGAATGAAAATCATATTTGTATTAAGTATTAATGATTTTTCAATCGTAACAACTTAATACACAACAAAATGGATGAACAAAAAGATAAAATATAAAGACAGAGATATATCAAGCCTCTGGTTGCAATGCCTTGCTTCCTTTGGCTTTGGTGATACTGCTTCCGAGTGATTGTTGTGATGAAAATGGAATGTTCTTACTTCTTAGAGAACTCTAAGCTCTCACTTAGAATTCTTCAGAGAAAAGCTCGAAGAAGTGGTATTAATGGATTTAGTGTGAAAGACAGGCAGAGATCTGGCCACTCTTTAGTACTTATCTATTTGTATTGGTGTATATGTCTATTTTCAAAGGGCTATTTATAGCCATCGGAAGGAAGGTTCCTCGTCTCTCTCTAATGATTATGTTGACACCTCGCATTAAATTCCATGGCTTGCTATGGCGACTGCTTTGCATCAAAGATCCATTGGCTCTCCTACGAACGTCTCACATCAGCTACTAGCTTGCTCTATTGATTTGACTTCCACTGTCCACGCGTTTGTTATTTTCTATTTGTCATGTTTCATTTCATCACGTGGTTCTATGTATTGCAAAGTTGGACATCGAATTGATTCCTTCTATGCGTTCATGGATGCAACTCGTTTCTTTTGCCAACTTTCTCTTCATGTCATCTGAATCATGCGTTCAAAAGTGACAAATTTTATACCTTTCAAGGATTACCAGTTTTGAAAGCACATGATCGCAGGATATGATCTTTCATGATTCTTGTCAAGCTAATGCGTTTTCCTCTGAATTTTCCTAATTGTTCTCAATAAAAAAGCAAAATAACATGAATTTTTACAAGTTATCACACCTCCAAATTGAAAATAATGCTCGTCCTCAAGCATATATTTAAAGTCTTAGCATATATCTCAACCCATTTTGATTCATTAGCTAGATCTCTCAAAGTGCTTCCTAATTCAAGATTCATTTGACGAACATTTTTCCTCAAGTTTTATTTCCTTCCTATGGAAATATTTTTAGACTTTAGATGCGGCAAACTTATTCTTCAAAAATCCCTTACTCATTTCCAAGGCTTTCTTATATTTCTTTTCAAAAATGGGCTTATGGTTCAAAGTTTACAAAATTTCTCTTTGTTACTCTTTTTATTATTATGTAGTTATACGTTGATCCAGACATCTTACCTTCGTTTTGGCTTGCCCCCATGGGTATCATCTGGACATCCAACTACGAGTAAGAACCCTTCTCAAACTCAACTCGTACCCTAAAAAAAAAAAATCAACATAGGCAGTGGAATTGCAAATATTTTCTTTTTGCGTTGATCATGATTCCCACCATTGTTTTGGCTTGCACTCACGGGTGTCATGCAAAGATCCAACTACGAGCAAGTTCCAATCTCAATGCCATTTTTTATTACCTTTTATTATTATTATTATTATTATTATTATTATTATTATTGTAGGATGAACATTAAATGAACAAGGAGATTTTTCAAAATTTTTTAATGCATTTAGCTCAAACCTCTTCTACTCTGAAATTTAGAAGGCAATAAGGTTCTCATTATTGAAATCAAATTATGTGGTGGCCTTGAAATTTTTTGCAAAAGACATTTGAGGTAAACCTTGCACGCATACTACTTTCGAGAAATGTTTCCTAAGGAAAAGTCATATAGTTAAGTATTAGATACTTATCATAACAAATCTAAGCATTGATTAGCACAAGTATCATCATTAAGTTGCATAACGCATCAAAGCAAAGAGGAATACTAAGAAAGCAGCGATTATAAGCAAGAAACTAGCACAAGGAAAAAAAACAAGGAAAATTACTTAACTTGATAATTCATTCAATGTGATTAATGGATATAAAGCGATCATTGCATACAATACATTGAATGAAAAGGGAAGAATACATGTCCTCTTGGCTTAAAAAACATAACTTGAATTTGGGCTGTAATGATGCGCCCGATGTCCATTGGGATGCATTGCATGATGCAGTATATTGTCATTACACTATTCCTTGAAATGGAGCTATCGTGCGTGGTTGGGAGCAACTTATTCTTAACAAAATACGACCACACTTTTGCCTCAAGTGTTAGTCTATGCAGTGACAGTATTTTGATCCCCTTAGTGGATGTGATCCATTTTGACCCTGGCTTGGCCAACACTTTCAATGCTTAATTTCTTCTTGTGTTGGCTCCTCAATGATTATGTTTCCTTCAACTTCAGGGTCGTCTTGTATTTTGAACTGCGTGTTCACCCTCTTGGTGCCGAAATAAACTCTCTCAATGCCTACTTTAGTGATGTACTTGTTGGGATGAAGGGCCCTTTCATAGAATGCCTGAACCATGCTCGGTTTGAGTTTTAGAGGGCCGTCGCAGAAATCACATCACCTCATCGCACTGACAACATTCATTATAAAGTTGGGGTGTTGTCTCCGAGAACAACCCTATTTCCAATAACAAAGGCGATATTTTCTTTGGCACTTTCTCCACCTCTACCTCCACTGTTGCTTTTCCTTTTTCTTCTCTTTTTTTCAAGGTCAATAGATGCCCTACTTCCTTCTTCTTTTTCGATGCAGCCTTTCTGCTGGTTGTTTGACTCTCTATTTTCTTAGGTTACTCCTTTCTTCTTACAACCTCTTTTCTCTTTTCTTCTTCCATCGTCATCTTTTTCTTTTCCTTCCTAATCTCTTTAACATCTTTGGCAATGTGTTGGACTTTCTCCTTCTTGGATCTTCTCTCCGCATCACTCTATTCTCTAATTTCTTTCTCAAATTCCATTACGATTTTGGCCACTTCACCGAGTTCTTCTATCTCTTCATCATGGACTTCTCTTTGAAAATTGGTTGTCGCGATTAGACTTTAGGTTTCTTTCCTTGAGTCTTGAAAGCCTTCTCTTATTTTCTTCCCCTTTTCAGCCATCTTGACCACCAACCGCTCCACAGAGGATGCAGAGGGAACTAATTCTTCTTGTGTTCTTGATGTGTGCCCCACCTCTATTGCCTTGGTGCTTTTTCATCGTAGAGGCACCACCTCTTCATCTTTAATTTCTTCAAGGTTTGCGTCAGATATGACAACCTCTTCTTTTCTCTTTTCTTCTTCAAACCTCC
This sequence comes from Benincasa hispida, assembly GCF_009727055.1. NCBI lineage: Eukaryota > Viridiplantae > Streptophyta > Magnoliopsida > Cucurbitales > Cucurbitaceae > Benincasa > Benincasa hispida. The sequence goes on from NC_052359.1 coordinate 42,967,665, forward strand.
CTTACTCTGGCCTTGTGGCCACTTTATTTTCAGTGTTCTTCTTCTTTGCCGCCTACTTCTTCCCAAATGTGACAAACATCTTAATCACGAATAGGGCTTGGCATGTTGGATGCCAATGCTTCAGGGTCACTTGTCTCAGGGACAGACCCATGCGATGAAACTTGTTCTCTCTTCTCAACCATCTCCTCGCTTGGCTGGTTAACCACACCCTCATCGTCTAAACTTTCTAGTGGCTGCATAGTCTCCAAGATTTCCCCAAACACTTTTCATTCCCTTCTTCTTGCCTCGTTGGCACCTACCAGGTCACTATTAGATGCTGGCAATGGACACATTCCACACTCAAGACTGTTGGGGCATATCTTCTCCTTGCGCGATCCTGTAGTGGGTTTAGCGGTGGATGGCCTAGCTTAATTTCTTCCCTCATGCGGTGAAGATGAGCATGATAGATCTGGCTCTTGAGGGAAGATCATGGCTAAGTATGTCAGACGGCGCACGTGATCAACATCCTTTCAAATCCCATTAACGGTCCTTGGGGTACCCTCTCCTACGTTGAGTGTGCTAGATACGATGAGTTATTACCTTTTCGCACCTTACACTCAATGCATCACTCTTTCGATTTCCCAATCACCTCAAACAATCAATCAACCAATTTTTACAAAAGCAAATAACTAAAAAGAAGCAAATATCAAATCAACAAAGTAAAGCAAACAAAAGCACAAAAGAAGAGTTTAAGATACGTCTCTGATAATATGCGGTCATTCTTATCACATGGACCATCTCCGTGGTTCATCTTTTACTCAGGGTCAGCAAGGTCTATGAAGACCTTTTCTCTTTCGATATCACCTCCATGGTATGGTTTAATTCCTTGACCATTTACATTGAACGTATTGGAGCCATCTTCATTTGCAAGCTTTATAACTCCGTGTGAAAAGACTTCTTTAATAATGAAGGAACCAGACCATCACGACTTCAGCTTTCCTAGAAAGAGACGTAAACAGGGAGTTAAATAGCAATACTTTCTATCCAAACTCAAACTCTTTCTTACGGAGATGTCTGTCATGCCAATACTTTATTTTCTCTTTGTATATTTTTGCATTCTTATATGTGTTGAGCCTCCATTCTTCAAGCTCATTGAGCTGCAACTTCCTTGCTTCACTTGTTAAATTAATATTCAAATTAAGTTTCTTTAGCGCCCACAACGCCTATGCTCTAATTCCAGCAGAAGGTGACATACAGTAACGCATAAGGCGACATCCCAATGGGAGTTTTATATGCAGTGCAATAGGCCCGTAAGGCCTCATCAAGGTGTTCTGCCTAATCTTTTCGCAAAGCATTCATCACTTTTATAGAATAAATTTGATCTCATGATTTGATAACTCCATCTGGCCATTAGTCTTTGGATGATGGAGATCTTGTGGTTCACTTGAAAATTAGACAAGAGTTTAGAAATAATGCAATTAACAAAGTGAGTACCTTAATCGCTTATGAGTGTACCAGCGTCCCAAAGCGCGAAAAGATATTCTTCTTGAGAAATTTGACTAGTTGTTGCATCATTCTTAGCACACGAAATGACCTCGATCCACTTGGACACATAGTCAACTACAACCAATATATATTGATGACTGCATGATGGTAGAAATGGTCCAATGAAATGGATACCCCACAATAGTTCCACTTCCAGAATGGTGACCAGGGGCATCTCATCTCTACAGCCAATATTTCAATCCTTTAACATCGTCACAGTTTATGACATATTTGCATGCATCTCTAAAAAGCATGGGCCAAAAGAATCCACTTTGCAAGACCTTTGTAGCTATTTTTTGCCTGCCAAAATGCCCGTCATACCAAGCATCATGACATTTTGACAGGATCTGCTGCATCTCCATTTCAGGAACACATCACTGCAGGATGTGATCACACCTTAACTTATACAAGCAAGGTTCATCTCGATGATAGAACCTGTAGTCATTAAAGAGTTTCTTGCATTGGTGGTGATTGAAATTCTTGGGCCACTTCTTACAAATAATGTAATTAACAATATCTGCGAAAAAAGACTCTTTTTGTTCAACACGGAAGAGCTGTTCATTAGGAAACCCATCCCTTATTTCATTCGACTTTTGGAATTGCTCAGTTTCAGACCTGGGCAAGTGATCAACAACCTGGTTTTCCATTCCTTTTCGATCCACTATCTCGAGGTTAAATTCTTGTAGTAACAGAATCCATTGGATTAACCTTGGTTTGACATCTTTCTTTGTCATAAGATACTCAATTGCAGAGTGATTAGTTTGCACGATCACCTTAGAACCTACTGGATATTCGTAATTTTTTTTATGGCAAAGACCACGGCTATCGGCTCTTTCTCGATGGTAGTGTAATTCTCTTAAGCCTCGTTGAGAGTCTTGTTAGTATAGGAAATTGGTTGAATCATCTTGTCTATGCGTTGGCCCAACATAGCACCTACCACCACATCACTTGGATCACACATTAGTTTGAAGGGATGCGTCCAATCTGGTGTAATTAGAATAGGTGTTATTGTAAAAGCTTGCTTGAGCGTCTTGAATGCCTGGTTACATTCATCATTGAAATCATAAGGTTGGTTTAAATAAAGCAGGTTATTGAGGGGCTTCCCTATCTAAGAAATCCTTTGATAAATTTGCAATAAAATCTAATGTGTCCCAGATAGCTTCTCGAAGTCTTAATATTAGAAGGTGCCGGAAATTTGGCTACTATATCAATCTTAATTGGATAGAATTCTAGTCCTTTTTGGTAGACTTTGTGTCCCAGCATAATTCCTTCGTCACCATAAAGTGACATTTTTCCCAATTTAGGACGAGGTTAGTCTCATTGCATCTCTGAAGCACATCCACAAGACTCGTCAGGCATACATCGAAGAGTTTCCAAAAGCAAAGAAATCATCCATAAAAATTTCAATATATTGCTCTAGGAAGTTTTAGAAGATAGTCATCATACATGTCACACCCCCTCTCAGATTACCTTCTTAACCTGGAAAAAGATGTGACGGCAGCAGTTACTAACCCTAGTTAGCACTTACTACCTACTCTTAACTTGAATCCTGTATTACGCACCTGATAACAGTTTAATAACATTACATATCTCCATTCCATACATTCACGGATTCCACAAACATCAATCAACATATCTACAGACAAAATGTTAACAGCTGGGCCCAAAACGATATTAACAAGTCCCTGACACTTCTCATAACATATACATATATACTATAGTTAACCTAGTTTCTTTTCAACTAGTCAGGTCTTGTGTGGCAAGTAGTAGCAAAATCAACCTTAAGAAATTTGACCACTACTTGGGAAAAGAAAAACATTTGAAAACCGTGAGCTATTCACCTAATGAGTGACTACTAGGAATCAGGATATACCATGTTTTTCATTAATATAAAATATGTAAACAGACTGGAAAACATTTCAAGCAAATTCCTTTAAAACATTAATGTAGTGATAACATCAAGCTTTTGAGAAGAAAACTCGTTAAACATCATTAAATCTTAGTTGAGAACGAGCATACACTGCTCTAGTTCCCAATGTCTGTATCAGGCCAAGAGACCCATACTTTAACCTCTTATTTAGAACTACCTACATGCACATGGAGTTTACTAAGTACTGTTAACACCTTAGATACTTCCTGGATACCTTTCATACCTTCAGTATCCAGTTTACTAAAATCATATCATGCTTTAAATCATACACATTAAGAATCTTTCAGAACATACCTTTTAGCATAGCATTTTGTAGAAACTTAGCTATAGTCTTTAAAACGCATGCTTCAACATATAATACTTAATTTGAAATAAAGCTAACATATTACCTTGGCATGCGATTAAACAAGTACATACTTAAGGAAAATGCTATGCAATCTCATAAAACTTAGTTGCTTGAAAACATATAAGCTTATCATCAAACATTATTGAAATCGCATGGTCTTTTATTCTTAAAACATTGAAAATATTGAGATTATTTAGTCACTCACTACTCGTCTGGGATCTTAATGGTTTGTAGGCTTCTCCTAGCTCCTCTTAGCCTGAAACAACAGAATTCCTTGTTAGATTCCTTAGAATTCCCATCAAGATGCTTCAAATAGTTTATTTACTAGCGAGACCTTCATCAACGAGATCATCACTAGCAATATTACTACTAGCAAGATCATCACTGGTAGATCAACACTAGTGAGACCATCACCAACGAGACCATCAACACTAACGAGATTTTCATCATGAGCGAGACTACCCTCATAAGCGAGACTAAGCACAAAACTAGCGATACTTTCATCCTTAGTGAGACTTATCATCATCAATGAGACTAGATAAAAAATCAGTGAGACTTGAGTGACCAACGAGACTTACGTGATACTCCTCTCGCTCTTGCTCCTTGGGTGAGCTGCAGGCTTGATCTTCCCAGGTAGCTGCCTGCTTATGCAACAAATTCCAGATTCAACTTCAAAAATTTATAACTCGAAATCAAGAACTCATTTCAAGAAACTTTCTTCTACAATCTTGTTTAGAATTGAGTTATCTTACCTTAAAATTTCAGCCCTAAATTGTTTGTGTTTTGGACTGGAGCTTCCGATCTTTATCACTGGCCCTGATTAATTCGAGGACTCGGCCCTTTTGTAATCTCCTTACTTTTCGACATTCTTCCAGTGTGATCTTTCTCCGAAGTTTATCTTCCTTTTATTCTTTTGGCTGCCTTCTCATGCATGCAATTATCAATCGCCACCTCACCCACTAATGGATTTAGTGCATTTCGGCCTTGGAAAACTTAAGTTTAATAATTTTAACTAATTAATTTTTTTCTAAACTTCTTCATTAAACTTAATACTCGACTGTCATAAAGCTAGAACTCCCTCTTTCTCTTTTTCTTTTTCTTCCCTCCTTGCTTCCCTACATTAAACTATAAACTTCACATACTACCTATTTAATATAATATCCACATGGCTAACATACTTATCTAGAGAATGTAGGATTCAGGGTTTACAATACACCTCTGAAAGGTACCTGACACATTGCATAAGCCAATAACATGCGGCAAAATGCGAAATGGACAGGTAAAGATGGTATTTTCTTGATCTCCAGGCGCGATTATTTTCTAACATCTGATCAATGAATGTAAGAGGGAAGTGATCCTTTTTAGTGGTTGCATTGAGTTTCCTATAGTCCATACAGACCCCCCACCCCATTATAGTGCGAGTGGATATCATTTCATTCTCACTATTGGCAACTACTGTCATCCTGCCTTTCTTAGGGACACTGAACGAGGCTTACCCATTGACTATCAGAGATAGGGTAAATGACATCCATATCAAGCCGTTGATAATTTCCTTCTTGAAAACCTCCTTCTTCGCAGGGTTAGCCTACGTGTCCTTCTTCCAATCGAAATTTATGTATGCAATATGACGGGCTGATGCCATGAATGTCAACAAACGTCCATCCTACAACTTTGCTGTGCTTTTTCAATACTTGCAAAAGGGACTCCTCATCTTATGCATTCTGTTTAGAGGAAACAATTACTGGCAAGGTGTTATTCTGTCCCAGGTATGCATATTTCAAATGTTTTAGCAATAACTTTAATTCCAAAGTTGGTGGCTCTTTAAGTGATGGCTTAGTCTTCTTTGTTTCCCGGTCATGTAGATTTAAAGATTCAAACTTCTTTTTTGTGTCATTTATCGCAAAGATAGCTTCTTCACACTCCAATTCTTTTTCATCAAACATTTCGAGTTCAATATTCCATTGTTTAATGCCCCATTCTTCCACGTCCACTAGTTGGCATAGTTTCACATCATCAGGGTATCTTAACGCATTGAGCACGTTGAACTTGATCTCTTGATCGTTCATTCACATTATTATCTCTTGTCGATGAACATCAATTAGGGATTTTTTGGTTGACAAGAATGGCCGACCCAAGATGATGGAGACTTCTTCCAGCTTCATGATCCAGACTTATGAAGTTAGCTGGAAAGATAAACTTGTCGATTTGCACAAGAATGTATTCAATTTTCCCTTCGGGGTATGTGACAGACTGGTTGGCAAATTGGAGCGACAATGAAGTAGGTTTAACCCCTCAAATCCCTAACTTCTTGAAGCTTAAAAACGACATCAGGTTGATACTTACTCCAAGGTTGCACAAAGCATGACCCAAATCAATCCATTCAATTGAGCAAAGGATTGCGAAAATGCCTGGGTCTATCATCTTTTTAGGGATCATGCTTTTGAAGAATGCGTCGGTTTCTTGTGCAATCGCCACTGTCTCATGTTCACCAAGTCTTATTTTCTTAGATAGATAAAATGTCCTTTAAAAATTTGACGTAGTTTGACATTTGTTCTAGTGCTTCGACAAGTGGAATATTTATATGGAGTTGCTTAAGGATATTAAGAAGGTGTTGAAACTGACCTTCACCATTCTTCTTTCTCAATTGGTATGGGTAGAGAGGTTGTGGACGCATCTCAGATGATGTGTTTGATGTTGAGGCATTCTTAAAGGAAATCCTGCACTTAATATTTTCATTTCCTTTGCTGCTCCCTTGCTTTTCCTTATCCTTCTTTTGGTTGTCAAGCGTTAGTTTTTCTTTTTCTCAAACTTTGCGATGGTTAGTAGGTTGGTTGGTTATTTTGCTATTTTTCTACTGGTTTAGTCTGCTAAAGTTTTGTTGAGTCAATTTTTTTGGCCTTTCACTTAATGGTTTTCCACTCCTTAAACTCACGACCTTACGACGCTCATTCCCTTGGTTCCCCGCATGCACTGGGACCTTAGTATTTCTTGGTAAGGTCCCTTTCTATATGGCTTTCAAGACTCCTGCAATCTGTCCTATTTGCATCTCAAGACTTCGGATGGCAGTGGCTTGGCACTGCAATAGAGCATTATTCTTTTGAATGTACTCTTTTAGTAAGGCCTCTAATGGGGTGGAAAAGCTGAGCTGGATGTTTGCGATGGGTTGACCATGCGATTGTTGGTGTCTTTGGTAGCCCTGATGTAATCCTAGAGGCCCATCTCTATTAGCGTAACGGTCACCTTACCGCTCGTTCTGTTGATGTTGATTACCTCCCTACAAAAAAAATTGGATGGTTTCTCCATCTCGGATTATAGGTATTTGAGTGGAGGTCATGTTTGATAAAACATATCGACTGTGGGTTATGAGGGCATATTTCAAATACATGTGGCCCCTCACACCCGTCGCATCCCAGGTCCTTAACTTGATTTACTGTGTGCATCTTACGACTACTTCCTGTACTAGCTTGGTTAGTTTAATCCAACGTCAAGGTCCACAGCAATGTAGTCATCGTAACTAGCTGAGTTTGCAACACTGGGATAACATCATTCTCTATTTTTCCCATATCATTTCTTTGTCTTCCTGATCTTAAGTCAAACCCGCTATCTTCCTAGTCTTCGTAATTCATTGAAATTCTGTCCAAAATGGTCTTTGCCTCATTGTATGTTTTGCTCATCAGTCCTCATGTACCTGTTGCTGCGATATTTGTTGCCACCTGTCAATTCTTGTTCAATCCGTTGTGAAAGATTTTCATCTGTACATAGTCTGGAAGACCATTATGCGGAACTCCTAACGAGCTTCTTAAATCACGTCCATGCGTCACTAAGCATCTCCATTTCCCTTTGCTCAAAATTTGTGATATCTCATCGCCTCTTAGAATTTTTTGTGGGAGGAAAATAATTCTTCATAAATCTTTCCACCATTTGATCACACGTTGTTATCTCCCCCGGCTCCAATGAGTAAGCCTATTGGCATGCTTCCTCATTTAGAGAGAAAAGGAAGAGTGTTAGCATGATTTCTTTTGCGGTGATGTTTGGGATGATAAATGTGTTGCATATTCCTAGGAAGCTTTTTAGATGGGCATGAGGATCTTCTCTAAGAATGCTTCTAAACTGCCCTGCAGTTTGAAGCATCTAGAGCATCACAGGCTTCATCTCAAATCTAGCTCGAGCGAAAGTTGGTCACATAATGTCTGGTGAAAAGTCTTAAAGATTAAAAGACGCATACTTCTTGATAGGTCTGTGATGATCATGAGCATGAAGTATAGGATGAGCTGGTGCCAATGCATGGTTTCCGTTGTTGGCTACATTCTCTTCATTAGGATTGTTGTTGTTTGTATTGGGGTTGATGCCTAAATCTCGTAGGGTTCAGTAGTTTGTAAACATCTGTATGAACAAACATTATGTGATGTAATAATATGAGATATTTTCTTCACTATTGTCTATGAAATATGAGATATTTTAGTTGCATTAACCACAAACCAATAAACTAAGATCCCTGGTTATCATTGTAACTTAAGCATGTATGTGATGACATACAAATGGATCGTGTGTTAAGTGATAACCTAAATGGTCTTTAGTATATGGATAAAGGAGGAAAACTTTATCCTATTGATGCTATGAGAGTGGCCTGCTTTGTAGATGTTACAAGTGTTGTAAAGTGCTACAAATGATCTGATCCTGACCATTCATGTATCAGACATGCGGGTAGGGATGCTCTATACAAAAGAGTTTATATAAGACCGGACCACGAAATGTTTAGTCTCATTATATAATGCCGTTCATGACTGAGACTTTCATTTCACTAGGATGACCATAAGTAACATGACCTTAATCCTGAGTGAATTGAGAACTCCTGTCTATGAAGGCGGTCTTTTGATTTGTATGGGTGTGAGTGATCAGATCGCCGACTCAAACCTACCACTTTGGGGATTTTTCTGATTGGGAGCTTGGAACTCAGCTACACAAGACGGAATTCACTCTTTCCTCGATTTAAGGGTAAGTAGATAAATTGCTCCCTTAAGGGCTGATTCCGGAACTTGAACAATGTGACGCCACACTTTCTCTTGGCCCTAGAAGGATTTACTCATAGTAGGACTATGATGTATTTTTCATTAGAAGAATCAATGATACTTAAGGAGTTAGATGTAATTATAGGGGCAACACGGTAAATTGACTCGACTGTACTTACGAGCGATTTGTGAAGGGTCATGTACTAATAATTGGTTATATCCAATGGACACAGAAATATATCTGTAGCGCGAAGAGTGCAGCTGTCAGTCTTTAGTGGAATGTCCGACAATTAACGGATGGTGGATATCGTGATTAAAGAGTTTAGTTAGTTATTCGCGTACTGTTTGAGTTTCAAGCTACAAGTCTATAAGGTCCCCTTGGTAGCTAAATGGATTCAATTGAGAATCAGTTTTTGGGTTAGTTTGAAGTGTTCAAATTAACAAGAGAAAATTTGATTATATATGATATAATTAAATTGCATCAACTATATGAGATATAATTGACTTAATGTATTAGATACATTAATTGGGGGAATTATTATTAAATGCTATAAGGGAAAAAAAGAACTATGATTTATATATTGCATGAGATGTGATATTAAAACTGTAGGTTATGAATATATTATTTATATTGGTAATTAAACCAATTATTGGATAATTGATTACAGTTTTTTCTCCCAATAACCAACTTAGTGGGAAGTTGTGATCAGTTATGGTAACTGATGGTTAAAATGAAAATTGTTTTCATTTTTTACATACTGCAATCATTGAGCGATTGTGAATCGTATGATAAAAAGAATTAGCTATACGATAGCTTGAAAGCATACACGATCGTATAACGAGTTTTCTATACGATAGTCATTTGTTTTCTAAACGATCGAGTACACAGTCTATACAATAGACTATAGTCATCTCCCACTTACTCGATCGTCTATACGATCCTGTAACTTCCTCCTACCCTCTACCAAATCTTACAAAACTCACAACTCCTGGATTCTCACTCTAGTGAGATTTGTTCTTGTTCGAGGAGATAGCTGAGATGTGATGTTCGTGTTGGTGAACAATCGTGCAGTAAGATCAAGGGAACAAGAAGAAAAGTTCTTCAAGGGTGAGTTATCTTGATCCTTAGTATTTTCCTTTTGTAGCATGTTGTAATTTAGAGTTTTGCATAACTATTACTGTTTGATTGTAAATGTGTATGTTCTGTCATAATGGAATTTGGAACGATCTCACTTCCGCTCACTAGTCTCTTTGTTAAGAGTTCCTTCAGTTTGGTTAGTATACCATTCTTCTGTTTCCCTATCTTCTTCTTCTATTAGCACTATCTCTTCTCCGAAAGGTTCTCTCAATCTCTGGGTCAAATATGAATGTAGGCATACTGCCGTCACTCATATACTATTTGTGATACTCTTTCGGCTTGAGTACACAATACACATTCGATTGAGGTCCTAAAAAAATCGAACAAAGTCTAAACACAGATTAACTTATAAGTCCCCGACAACGTTGCCTAAAACTTGTTGTGCACTCCTTTTGTAATAAAGTAATGATGTGTTGGGTGAGAAAATAGCTTAAAGTTGTGCCTTTCTTCAATGAATTGATGTTGGGTGTTTTCTTCTGAATTTTCCTAATTGTTCTCAATAAAAAGGCAAAATAACTTATATTTCTACAAACTATCAATTGTAATAATAGTAATGAAGAAAATTATTTATGATAGTTTTCTTTTAGTATGAACTACATTGATTGATTTTTAAGATTGGAAGTCTATACTAATAGATTTCTTTTAAATAAGGGTAAAATGAGAATTAAAGTTATCATTTCCTGATTTGCAAAATCATAGATCACATGGTTGTTGATGATCTATATTTGACAACCATAACTTTTTTTGGGGTCAAAATATAGTGGATAAAGGATTCAAACTTATGACATATTGATAAGGATACATATTTTATATCAGTTGAGGTAGTTGATCAAAAGGTTATTCTGAGCTTGAAGGATCAGAGCTAGGGTTGAGAACTTGCTCCACCTCAATTTTATCATTCTTCATTTGAAGTGCTGTAACATTAGATGTAGATCCTTGCATATGAAAAAAAAACATCTCTAATTGTAATACATCTCTTATCTGTAGGGTGCCACATTCTAAATCTCTTTACTTCTTCTGTGAAACCCAAAAACATACACTTCACAGTTCGGGCAACTAATGTTCCCTTGTTCTGATGGACAAATCCAGTGCAACCAAACACCCTTAGATTATTTAGGCTAGGAGGTTGTTTGGTCCACCTTTCTTCAAGAGTTAGAAGATTAAGAGATGCATGAGGGCATCTATTTAGGGTATAGATAGTATATGAAGCTGCTTCAGCCTAAAATTTCTCAGGGAGTATTGCATCTGACAGTAGGCTTCTTACTCTTTCCATAATAGTTCTATTCAATCTCTCTGCCACCTCATTTTGCTGAGGTGTATACCTAACAGTCTTGTGTCTAGTAATATCATGTTGTCTACAAAAAACATTAAAATCTTCTGCACATAACTCAAGCCCATTGTCAGTTTTTAGACACTTAATTTGAATGTTAGACAATTTTTCAACCATAATCTTCCATTCTTTGAACTTATCAAATACTAAGTCTTTAGATTTAAGGAAATATATCCAACATTTTATAGAATAATTATCCACAAAGGTTAAGAAGTACCCGGCTCCACTCAAGGATTGGAAAGTTGAGGGACCCTATAGGTCTGAATGCACATAATTAAGGATGGCCTTGGTTGTATGTTGAGCCTTTACAAAACTCTGCCTCGTAGCCTTGCCTGTCACACAGTGTTCACAGAAGGATAGGCTTTGATGAATTCCCTTAGGTAGAATTCCCCGATTAGCAAGAGCTTGTAGACCTTTGGCATTAATGTGTGGAAGTCTTTTGTGCCAAAGATTTCCTTCAGTAGGCTGCTTCTGAATTACAACCAAAGTTGAATGCATTTTCTGAACTCCTTGAACAATATAGACACCATTTATCTTGACCCCTCTAAGGATAGGCTTGGTGTTCTTCAAAACTTCACAGTAGCCTTCCTTTCCTTTATATTCACAGTCAATTGAATCAAGCATGCCTAGTGAAATTAGATTTCTCTTTTAACTTAGGCACATGTATGACATTTCTCAATAGTTTGACTGATCCATCTTCAAGTTTGAGTGATACAGAACCAATACCAACAATTGGACATGAGTTATTATTACCCATGTAAACTGAGCCTCCATCCAACTCTCTATAAGTGTTGAACCAATCTTTGTGGGGTGTCATGTGAAAAGAACACCTTGAGTCTAGCACCTGTCTCTTATACACATCTAGATGTGTATAAGAGACAGCCACTGGACATGAGTTATTATTACCCATGTAAACTGAGCCTCCATCCAACTCTCTATAAGTGCTGAACCAGTCTTTGTGGGGTGTCATGTGAAAAGAACACCTTGAGTCTAGCACCTAATCTAGGTTCTTATTAGAATCTTCATCTGCCTTCAAATTTGATGTAGCTAGGGCACCTGAATAAAAGTAAGAATCCTCACAAACTGAGGCTTCACCTGACTGATTTTTTTGGACTTTCTGTTGAGGTTGTGGTTGCTTGTTCTTCTGCTCATTTTTCCACTTTAATGTTCTGCAATCCTTGATTAGATGTCCTAGCTTTTTGAAATATTTACATCTAACCTTGGTTTTTTCTTTGCTCTCTTTTGTTGAGCTTTGTTTCCCCTTTTCCTTATTATTCTGTTTAGACTTTCCCTTGACAAATAAACCCTCAGCACTGGGCTTATCTTCTTTACTGGTTAGAAGCTCAATCTCTCTGATTTTAAGGGCTGAAATGATAATATCAGTAGTTAGAGAGTCTCTACCATATTTTAGGCCAGTCTTGACATCCTTATAGGAATCCGGAAGTGAGTTAAGAAGCACAATGGCTTCATTATCTACCCCAATCTCTTCTCCTTGAGTCTTGAATTCAGTAGTAATCCTTTTGAAGTCATCTAAGTTTTCTGTCAAGGTTTTCGAAGAACTCATTTTGAAGGTGAAAAACATTTCCCTTAGGAAAAGCTTGTTGAGCAGATTCTTTGTCTCATAAAGCTCATTCAGCTTACTCCACATCTTGAATGTTGTTTCTTGGTCGATCACTTGTCTTAGAACACTGTCTGACAAATTAAGAACAAGTGTGCAATGAGCAATTAGCTCCATGTTCTCCTTTTCTTCTTCTGTTGTAGTAGTAGGCAGCTTGGCTAGATCTTCAAGGGTCTTATGAGCTCTTTGTTGCCTCAAAATGGCTTTGATCTTGGCTTTCCACAAGCTAAAGTCTCCTTTCCCATCAAACTTTTCAATATCATATGTTGCTACTGCCATTTCTCTGTCTGAAAGCTCCAAGATTTTGTTTCTTTAGAATCTTAACTAATCTTGAAGTTTTCTTGCAGGCTCTGATACCACTTGTTAGGCTTGATGAGCTTGATGGGCTAAAAGAATCAATGTTGTCTTGAAACAAATGTTATTTAGGCTTTGTTAAAAGCCTGGCCCGAAATGAAACCAAAACCACTGATGGAATTTGATTTTGAACAAAACCGTGTGCTAAAAGCACAATCCACGTGAAGATAGATCTTCACCCTACACTTTGATGGACAAGATTCACTTCAAGCACTCAGGTAATTGTAAACACTTCAATGACTAACCCTATTCAACAACACCAAGAATTTTCCGTGGTTCGACCAAAAAGAAGCCTACGTCCACAGAGAAGCTGATAATTTCTTGATCTGGGAGCTACAACAAGAAATTACAAGATGAGTAGTTTAACTATCTTGATCTCTCAATTTTTCTTTCACTCTTACTTGTACAAGAAATTTACAGATGTATATAAAGATAGCTTGTATAACTAATTTCTAACAACCTTGAAGTTGTTTTTCATAACTTGTAATAAATAAATTTTCTATCAATGATAAACATAAAAATGTTCTATTAGAGACAAAGGTCTTCAAGTGATAGACTATTAAAATGGTTTGTTGATGATAGTGGTTTATCAATGATCAAATTATTAAGATAGTCTACATCGGTATAAGGATCTATTACTGATAAACTATTAAATAGTATATGTGTTGAGTTCTGACAGAAAATTAAAAGTGCAGTTTTTTCATATTGAAAAAGTTTGAGGAAGTGATAGGCTATAAGCACTTTAAAAGTAGCTGTCTTTGGTTTTCCAGTTAAAAACACTTTAAGCTTAAGTGTTAACTTTAGTTAAACTCCCCTTTTGTATTATCTAGTTTGAGAGCGAGGAAAATGGTTCTGAGTGGTACAAATACTTTGAGAGAGTGTGTGATTGGAGCCAAGGAGAATTATTCTACGTTATTGTAATAATTTTTCACATAATGAAAATTTTTTTGTTCGTGATTTTTTCTCCATTTTGGAGTTTTCCCCTATTAATTTCATATGTTTCCAATTTTATTGTTTTCTTTTAATTTCTATGTTTTTTTTTTGTTTATTCATATGATAAAATGTGGGAGATTTTTTCCAACAATATGAGTGATAGACACGAAAATTTTAAAAATTTTCTTATAAACTATTTATTTGTGTGACATAAATATGATAACCAATTTTGTCATCTATTACAATTATCCCTTTTTAATACTTGCAATTTTATAAATGGTTGCCTCTAGAAAGATATCATGTTCTAAAAAAGTTCACAAGTAATAGAGAAATCAAAGATAGATGTAATTTGTTTGAAAAAAACTCTAACAAAAGAAATAGTTCAACATATAAACTGACCAGGTTACCAAAATTGACTTGTAAAATACAGCACCCACACCTACCCCCATCTCAATGAATATGTCTATATGTCCCTCTTTTTTTTTTTTTTTTTTTTTTTTTTTTTTTTTGACTTTTCAGACTCTTTTAATTTCTCCATTTCATTTTGTTGTGTTTCCATATTGAGCATACACCAATGTTTTTACTTTCAATAATTTCAATGTGTATATGTAATTATACATCTACCCTTTTATGGAGATGAATTTGGTGACTTAGCTCGATCATCATCTACCCATTTTCATATGCTTTTACTCACTATAAGTTCATTATTAACTACAGTATATGCAAACTCTTCCAATTTGTGTGTACCCATATTATTTTTGTGCTTAATTCTTTAAGAGTTTCTAGTTTACCCTATTTCTTCTTCTTATTATTATTATTTCAAATCTTTGTTGGCATTTTTTTAGTCATAGATGGGCAGTTTTACTTAAATTAGATGATATAAAGTTTCTCTAATTTATATGTACTAGTCAAGAACACGTGCAATCCACGTGAAATCTTGTAGTTTAAATAGATTTTGTAAGAAATAGTGAATTTATAGTATGCAGCAAATAAAAACTTCATAATCTTTCAAAAGTTAGGTAATCAAATAATTTATTATAATGTTTTCATAAGATCACATTTTAGTTGTTTCATATGTACCAATAATTTAAATTTATACATTCAAATTTTGTCTCCTTATTTTGAAAAATGAGGTTGTTGCTACTTATTTTTCATGAGAAAGGTGTGGGATTAATATTGAAATTAAAATTGGAAAGGCTAAATCAATTTTACAAATCTCTTTCCCCAATTTTCTCAACTTATCTATCCATGTCTCTATATTTCCTAGTCTTTTTAAAGACTTTTCATTCGGTAACATCTCATAAAAAAACCAAAACATTATTTTCTTCATATGAATTTTATGAGTGTGTATTAATATTTAAATACATTGCAATTAACACAAATTTAAAAGATTGAAAAAAAACGAACGAACAAACATATATAATATTGTAGCAAAAAAAATCAAACAATAACAAGATCACTTTCAACAAACTCATAAAATTCATATATCAAAATATCTAAAAATAAAGTAGATGTAAACTTTTGAGAAATTAGTAAATCATAGATACTTTCATATGTGGACAAATTCAATTTCACTATAAAAGGAAAAAAGTCACTCATTAATAACTCTGACTGTTTCGTAACCACCATAAACAAAATAAAGAGACGTTAAATTAATAACAAAATTGAAATAGTTTTCAAAAAATTTATTCCTGCAATACTTAAAAAAAGAAATTCATAAAATTCATATACCGAAATATCTAAAAAAAATTGTAGATGAATGATGGTTCTTAAATCTCTACTAAAAAAAAAAAAAAAAAAAAAAAAAAAAAAAAAAAAACCAAAACCCAAAACCCAAAATTAAACAAACAAACCAAAAATCAAAGGTGATAAAGTTATTCGAAATACAAAATGAGGAAAAAAAAACAATTCCACCATTAATCACCAATTCCTATTTAACTTAGAATATACTTACTTTCATATGTCGACAAATAAGTAACAATTCCACCATTAATCACCAATTCTCATTTAACTTAAAATATACTTACTTTCATATATTGACAAATGCAATTTCACTATAAAAGGAAAAACAAGTCTCTGATTGATAATTTTGACGGTTGGTAACAACCATAAACAAAATAAAGAGACGCTAAAGAACAAAATCAAAATAATTATTAAAAAATTATCCTGCAAGACTTAAAAAAAAGTCATTCATAAAATTCATCAATCAAATTTTTTTAAAATATATATATATATATATACTATATATATATATATATTATATAATGAATGATGGCTCCTTAAATCTCTACGACTAAAACAAATTAAATAAACTCTAAGCCAAATCTTTCAAAAATTAAACAATCCAAAATCCAAAATTATTACTAACAATAAAAAATCAACATGATAAAGTTAATCAAAGTGCCTATGAATACATAGAAACAAAATAAGGAAGAAAAAAAGTAATAATTCTACCATTAATCACCAATTTCATCGAACTAAAAATGAAGTCGAAATAAAATTTAGAGACATGAGTAAATGACTCACCTTTGAGAAATCTTGAACACTGTTTTTGGAATCTGATGGTTTTTAACGAAAAAATTGAAACAAATTAATTTTCTTAAACTTCTCTTTCTTAAAATGTTGTTATTGTATTATAAAGAATTGATTATGCTGGAAAAGGTTTAAAAATGAAGAGACATGAGATTTAAAAAACAGTTAAGTGAAAAGTAAAAAAGTCGAACTAAAAAATATTTTACGTGAAGAGGAAAAAAAATAAAATTAAAGGAAAAGCAGTGAAAGGGCAAAAATAGAAATTTAAAAAGAAATAAGGGCAAAATGGGAAGTTAAAGATTCTTCCATTTTACCCTTTTTAATATGGTAGAGATAGAGATACTCTCAAATTCAAATATGTTCCCAAGACTTCAAAGTTCAAATTGTACCAACCCTCTTTTAACTTTGTTAGGCATTTTTTAAAAAAATATATTAAAAATGGTAAGGTTATATAATGTTTTTTGAAATTTACTTATATAACAAAATAAAATTTAGATGTGATTTCCATTTTTCATTATTTCAATTTTAGTTTTTTTGGTGTATCAGCATGTATATCAATAATATATTTAATATATTTTATTTTATATATCAATTTTTATGTTTGGTATATTAGTTAATTGATGTATTACTATAAAAAAAAAAAAAAAGACATCCGATGAAATTTGAAAATTTATAAAGAAATTTAACCAAAAAAATAAAAAAAAAAAGGAGTCGATAACTAGAATGTACGAATAAAATTGAAAATTTCTACTTAAATAATTGTCCAAAAACATTTAGAAATTAAGACTAAACATTTACATCTACTGTTATTCATGATTTATAACAAATCTCATATAGTTTGGTTATTTTAGACTCCGTTTGATAGCGATTTTGTTTTCGAAAATAAAGTCTATTGACACTACTTTCATCTCCAAATTTCTTCTTTTTCATCAACTTTTCACCCATAGTTTAAAAGTCAAGCCAAATTTTGATAACTAAAAAATAGCTTTAAAAATGTTGCTTTTATTTTTGGAATTTGGTTAAGAATTCAACCATTGTACTTAAGAAAAATGCAAATCATAGTAAGAGATACGGATGAAATAAACTTAATTTTTAAAAACAAAAATAAAAAATCAAATGATTACAAAACGGGACTTTAATTTTTTTTCAAATCCTTGTTATCTAAGCGCTCCATTGAGGATCATCATTTTCAAGATCTTATAATAATGTGGACTCACATGTCTAAATATTAAAAATTCTTCTTACTTATATATTCTTGTAATAAAAATGCCTTTGGCTAAAATACTTAATTTTGAAATTAGCTTCAAAATACAACATTTACTTCTTTGTTTAAAATATTGTTGAGGAGCACTAAACTACTATAAAGGAATGTATAAAAGAAATCAAATTTGAGTAAATTTATTCGGTTGAAATATATGACTTAAATTAAGAGATAAGAAGTTTGAATCTTATTATCGTTCATATATTGTTGAGCTAAAAAATCGTATGAAAAAGAAAGGTAAATATTTAATTACGTTCAAAAGTCATAACAAGTTGACTTATTGTATCATATATTTAATAGTATTTTTAGTGCGACAGACTATAAATTGAATGTTAAATGTGATAATTTTTTTTAGGATTAATTGAATTAAAACATTCTACAAGAATTATGAATATTTTAAAATTTCCCATTCTTTTTTGACAAATTGAATGCAAATATTTGTCCTCTCATGCTATTTTGGAGCATAATACATATAAAATTCATGGAGGGGGGGAAGTATGGTAGAAAACGCAATCAAACTTTGAAAATTTTGGTGTAAATAAGTTTGGCTTTCATTCTCCGGCCTATGTATTTTGACTATTCAAAACCATTTTTTGTCTCTTTCTCATTCTTTGCCTTCAATTCCACCCACTTTTACAGATGTTTTAGGATTATGTTATCTTAGCTTCAAAATCAATGCACTTAAATAAATTACTAGTTTTCAAACAATCTAATATATTTTTTTATAATGTTTTTACTAAATCTTAATAATGCACCTAAATGGTTTTATTTATTTATTTATTTTTATATCATATCAACATAAATGAACTTCTAGAACTTTTTAAGTATTATATGTCAGGTTAATGTCTATGATGAATATAAAACTCATCTTTATTGATAAGTTGGATGATAAAAATTACAATTAAATCATAGGTAGTGGCTAAGATCAAAGATAGAGTCTCTAATTAGATGGCACCATACTTGAAGGAAGAAAGTCATTTTGCAGCATGTACCTTCTTTAAGAATTGATATTTTTTATTGAAGAAAATCTATATCATCCGTTATTACCACTTAGCTATCAAGTGGGAGTACATGGTTGTTTTTTATGTCTAGTAGACAGCTCACATAGCTTGCTCATACTTTGGAGCAAGTATATATATATATATATATATATATATATATATATAATATATATATATAATAATATATATATTATATGTGCTACATTTATATATTTATTTTTTGTGGTTGTATGACAATTTTTGTTTTACATGTTGTTTATTGAGCTTTTGAGTTTGCCAAGAAGAATAGTAACAACGGTTGTACTTTTAAGTAACTGTTTTTGGAGTTTGTTAAGATCATCAATTTTATTGCAGTGGGAGACAAGGTCACCCATTTTGTTTCTAAGGTGAGAGATTTTTAGAATTGTGTGGAGAAAAAATCTTAGACGCCAATTTTTTAATTGAAGATTTTGGGTGTAGACCCGTCATGGGCTTTATGTTATTTTCGATAAAAGCTTACATGTACAAATATTTATGTGAGTTTGAGGTAATTCGAATCGTAGCAGTCATAAATTCTGCGAGGAAAATATACAGTGAGTGTTTTCTTGAGTTTTTGTTGTTTCTCTTTATTGTTAATCCCAAAATACATTATTGTGATACTTAAAAATAAATAGTTCGTGTTAGGCTATTTGAGATTAGAGATTTGTAGGGCTAGTTAAGGGGTCTTTTGGAATCTTCATCATAAGCATATAACCTGTCGTTGTAGAAGACTACACATAGCATAATATTGGGACGAACCTGTATAAGCTTTTGTGTTGTTCTCTTTTTTCCTTTCTCTCTTTATTATTTGTTTAATTTATTTGGCTTTAATCTTTGAAATGAGGGTTGATATACAATTTTGTTATTAATAAAGTGACAAAAAATTGAGGTACAATTTTGTTATTATTAAAGTGATAAAAACAAGAAATAAAAAAAATATACTTTCTAAATATTATTATTTAAGTAAGTATTGACAAAAATAAAGTAGATTGGAAAATATTATATGTATACAAAAGGTAGAGGGTCCAAATCGTGTACTAGATATATGAGTTTCTTTTTACACCTACTTAACTACCCTATACTTGCCATTAGTTTTGATTTCAAACTTAAATCAAAATTTGTTTTTTTAATTACAATATTAAAATGCTTTTTTTCACCACTATCCTATATTTTTCATTTTTTAAAACTATATTATTGTTTAACTTTACCTAAAAGAAAAAATCCTTAGAGTGCAACGGCCTTCCTCCTATCAATATGTAAACATGATTATAGATGGTAGTAATTAAAATATTTTAGAGCCTTATCATTATTATTAAAGTTGAAAAGAAGAATGGAATTTGATTGAATGTTTATCAATATATAAGAAAAAAGAGAAGAATTAAGGATAAAAATTGCATTAAAAAAGTTGATGAACAAGGTAGGGTGTGGAGTGGGGTTAGCCATATTGCATAATCTAATGCCATCCAAAGTGCTTGTAGCCCTAACTTATTCAAATATATTATTATATATTTGTTTAAAAAGATTCTTATGATCCTCCAAGTGAAGAGATCCATCACATGTCATGTGATTCATTTGGTATTATCCCACACCTAAATTATTTGATGGTTGATGAGATTTTTGGGCTTTTTTTTTCCTTCCTTTTTTGCTTTCCTTTTCATCATTGTTGGGGCATGATGACATTTTTGCAATGATTTGAAGTAGATTATCACATCATTCACGAAATATATTATCTTCCATAAAAAAATATCTTGAAAGAGTGACGTTTCCACACGATATCTCATTTTCTTACATTAATCTAGTCTACTATATGTATATGGTAGTGTCAAGCTTATGGTTTTTTAACTCCTTTAATGTTATAGTTTCTCCTAAAATGGTTGTACTAGCAAAAATCTCTTATTATTATTTTTTTCTTTTTTTATATATATGTTTATCTTGTTTAAGAGATTGTTGCTTTGAGGCCCATGCCAAAAACATCTCTAGATCATTAAACATTTATAAAATATATTTGATTTTTTTAACGTATTTGGAAGAATTTTCAAAGCCAAAGTGATTATGAGATTTAGAGTGATTTGTTATTATATGATATTTTAATCTCAATTCAATTTATCCAGATTTTCTAACGATTTTTAATATTATATATAATATATTTTTTATTATCTCATCACTCGGTAGTATTTTGATCTACTATCACATTTTAAAAAAATAAATAGATAGGTTCATCAATTTGTTCTTTCTTAAAAAGAAAATAGTTGGCTATTTTTTAAGCTTTTAGATTTAACTATTTGCCTAATAAACTCCATAAAAGCAAACAACATGATCAAATTGAAATGCATGACAATTCAAGTCACAACCGCAAAAAAATGCTAAGCGAGCGTGTTTTAGAAATACTTTAATGGGCTATTTAGGGGGCCCAACATGAGATGATATATCCTCACATCCTATATCATCTAAGTGTTTGGAGGCCCATTATTTTAATTGTTTGTGGGCCCATTTTCGGAACGTATTTCGTATCTCACCGTCATTTTCCTTCCGTGTATTGTATATCATCTCAGTTTTTGAACATACTCGATTATACTCGATCGTTCATATTCGATCAGAACTCCCCAGACATCAGAACTCTCCAAATATCAGAACTCCTCACATCCTCCATCATCTTAGTGCCCTAAAAGCTCTTCACTATTTTGTTGCTTAATTCAATATATTTTTTTAAGAATTATTTTAGTTTCCTATCTAGGTTAAGCACTCGGACAAAGACACTTATTAAGTATTTAATAAAATAATTTTCAAGTGTTTTTAGCATTTTTTAAAACTATTTTTAAGTAACCCAAGAATTAGGGATATACATGGGTTGGATTGGGTGATTTTTTGAACGAACCATGAAAATACGGGTTGGCAACCCAAATGACCTGAATAAGGTCTCCGGTTGTCGGGTTATTTATTCTTTTTTTTTATTACATTATTTGTTAACTTAAAATACTTAAATTTGTGTACAACACATACTAATAATTAAAATTTCATAAAACTCAAAGGTTAAATATCAAAATCTAAAATATCTATTACAAACTTCATACAAACATCACAAAAATATATATAGGTTATAATATTTATAAGTTACAATATATATAGTTTTAATAATATTAGAAATTCAGATTGGGTTGGGTCAACCCGAAACTTTAAAAGTGAAATCCGAATCCAACCCAACCCGAAAAAACATAAAAAAAAATCAATTCAACCCAACCCAAAATTAAACTAAACCAGTCCAACCCTTATAATTTAGATTAGGTAGTCTAGATTGTTCGGGTTGTCAAGTCATTTGAATACCCCTACTGAGAATTGAGTGTGAAGTGTTTTTTAAATCAAAATATTATGATTTTGAATAGAAAAAAAAATACTTTTAGTCACGTGACTCTAATTTGAACAAAAAAAATTTGTTTTATTCATAATATAAATATTGTTTTTCTTTTTAATTCAACAAATCTATTTATATCGTCTAAAAGGGTATGTGGGAGAAACATTTAATTTCCCCTATTGCCCTAATTGATAGTCACATGATATATAATATAATTTCACATTAAAATTATTAAAATAAAAAATTTCTTCCTATTTTCTTTTATGTAATTCACATTAAAATAAGATTTTGTTAAAAAAAAAAATCACATTTTATCCGTAAAATCTAATATTCACGTTAAAGAAAGGAAAAATGAAAAAAAAAATCACATTTTATACCCTAAAATCTTAAATTCACGTTAAATAAAAGAGAAGTCCTATTTTTTGCATGGTAAATAATAGTAGATTTTAAAAAATCACATTTTATCCTTTTATATCTCATGCTATAACACATGAATATAATTTGATTTTAAATTAAATTAAATTATGAAATCAAAATTTTTTCTATAAATAACTAATTTCAACCTCTCATTTTCATGGGTATCTCTCTCCCTTTTCTTTCTTTTTCTTTTTCTTTTCTTTTTTTTTTTTTAAAGAATTTTGTCACTCCCTCCCTCCAACTTTTTTGCTTCCATTTTGTTTTTTGGGTAGAAATTGTAGAAGTTTTATTGTAGCACTAGCATTCAAGCACATGAACGCACACTTAAAACTTTGTTAAAAGTAATATCTTTTCTTTTCTTTTTTTAAGAAAAGTTTAATGGTTATGTTTTAAGTATCTCTTCCGATTCTAGAAAATAAAAATAAAAATATGAAATCTATATAATATCTAAATCTAAAAAGGGATTTGAATATGACTAACTTTATCCAAACCATAGAGATGAAACTTAGAATTTAACCTAATTTAATTCATAATATATTATATATTATATATTTTTATTTTTTAAACAATTAAATTAAATTTATAACATGACATATTATATTTTTAAATGTTTTTATTTTTATTCAAGATAATTCTACATTTTAAATTTTAAAATTCAAATTCTGAATACAAAGAAAACATAAAAATATTATTTTCAGATTTTGCACTATTTTGATCATATAATCCAAAAAAGTTCGAAGAAAACAGAATTAAGGTTGTCTACCAAACATATATTCGTTCAATTCAGTGAATTTGAAACCATAAAACAAAATCCAGATTACGAACCAAACAATCCCTAAACATTTATTATTTTTACATACTTTTATACTATTTTTTTTTTCCATTCCTCAGATTTATTGTAAATATACAACAATTTGTCCATGTATAATTTTGAAATAAATTAATATAATAGAAACATGTTTTTATTTCTAATAAAAGTGATGGGCTTTTATTTTAAAGTATTCTTATTATAAATACAAATATTATTTAATTGTTGGTTTTCTTACTATCAAAAGATTTTATTTAAGTGATCAAAAATCAATTCAAAAGCTTAAAAAAATTGTTTTGAATAATATGATTTTTAAAAAATATATATTAAGAAAAAATGAGTACTTAATAGAAAACTTTTATTTCAACTTACACACATTCCTTTCATTTTCAACGTTATAATACATATGCCATGCATCTAATTCTGATTAGTATACATAAAATTTGAAGAATGATTCTTATTTTTATTTTGAAATTGTCTTCCAATCTTACAAAAGAACGGTAACTTATACTTACAATCTTACATTTCCATTTTTTCTAATAAAAAAAAAAAAAAAGATAATAATAATTAACATTATAGCTAAAGACGACCCCTTGCATTTTGGGGGGTCATCCTTTCCCATGTGGCCGCACTCCTTAATCCGACAAAATTCAATTTATTATTCTTTATTATATACAAATCATACGTTTTTCTCAAGTAATTACCTCCATTATTATATGAAACTTAATCTAATATCAATTATCAAAAATTTATATTATCCATCTTAAATTTAGAGTTTGATTCCTCTCTCTCAAATATTATAATGAAAAATTTATTACAATTACTTTATTATTATGTTATGAGAGCACAAATCTACCTACATGGCCATACTTCAATATTAAGTTGCTCCTTTCATTTTTAATACAAAAACTATATAAGTCTACTGCCGGTCATCAACAACCATAGTTTCAAATACTGTTATACGTTGGATTTTTTTTTTTCTTGAAGAATGCAAGAGCATATTCTATAAGAATAAATAAACATATCTCTAACCATCAATTTAAGAATTTCTTCAAGCTGAATGTTATTGGTTGAGATTGTTTTGGATAAGCTAAAATCTAGTTAAAATGATTACAAATAACAAAAACATACTAGATTAGTTAAGATACGATTTTGAAATATATAAATTTAATCTATTGTATTTTCAATAAGACTTAAAAAATAAGAAAATTATTCTTATTATTATTTAACTAATTTTGATGAAGTTGAAGAAACTAATTCTAAAATCTATTGAAAAGCTTAATAGAATAAATGAAAGAAGGAAAAAAAGCTTAGATTTCTTGGAAGAAATAGGATTGGAATTACATGTTTACAGTAAGTTTATGTATTTATAGTTGGCAAAAAATTAAAAAAAAAAAAAAAAGCTACATAAGAGAGGAAAAAAGAAAAAATTAAATGTGGGCAAACGCGGCGGCTGCGGTAATGGGCATGTAATGAATGGGGTTGGGTGGTTGGTTTAGGGTTTAGTGCGGTATGTGTCAACCATCACCAACATCATTGACCTTGCCATTCATATTATAAAACTGATCTGATTTCAAATCCAATTAGAAGTTCTCTTTGTGAAACTCGAACTTAGTGGATGTTTTACGAGAGAAATCCGAAGCCAATTGGCTAAGCTCCTTAGTGAGTGCTGGAGCCCCACAGTAAAACACCCCAACTCGAGTATCAGGATGATGAAGAGTTATCTTTTTATAAACTTGTCTCCAATTTGGCTTAGCAAAATGTGACTTTACTCTAGTCCCTGATACCACATCCACTCCACTCTTAGCATGTTGCAACGACTGAAGCATTGCTATCAACGCAGACCTAGCATCCCCTTCTTCGTACACACTCGTGCAATAGTTGTGTAACTCGATCACCCCTCTCTCGTCCATTTCCGCTACCTCGTTCATTATCCCTTTAAACCATTCGAATGACCCTTGCTCTCGCGTCACCCAGTAAAAGTATGCCTTTCGAGTTCGGAACCCTTTCCCGTGCTTGCTCCCACCTCGATTGCTATGCCCTTGTTGCCCATTCTCTACTGCATTTGCTTCTGCTTCTTTCTCCTCTATATTGTCGATTATGTCTTTCACTATACTCACCATTGGTGTAGCCCCAATTCCTAACCCTACTAGTAATACCACGTCGTATTTCTTGTAGTCTTGTGCTGGTGCCCCGTATGGACCGTCGATCAATATTTTCGGGAACCTGTATATCCAATTCATATAATTAGTTTGTGTTAAATCACCAATCAACTTAATTTATCCCTTGTGTCATTTCTAATTAATGAATGAGCATATTTGAATGTCTCCCAAAATGCACTTATTTTTATGCATCATACTCTCGTTACACACACATGTAAATAATAAATTAAAATAGTGCAAAAGAGAAAGGAGAATAATTTTCCATGTGACAAATCATCATCAAACCATTTAATAGAATGTATAAAAATAGATGCAGTTCGAGATACATTTTAATATTTTTTTTAATGAATATGAATGCCGTACACGAACAAAACAGTAACTATACGTCTCTTTCAGCTGATGCAGTAGTGAAACCAACAAAACCAAACCGAAAAAAGATTCTACAATTTCCGTGACCTTATCATATCATATATGAAAAAAAAATAATTCTTTATTCTTTTTTCAAAGGGTGTGTTTTGGACGAATTCTTGGTATCAATAATGCAACCACCATATGATGTGATGGACCGCAAGCCAATAACACAAAAATAAAAAACCAAAAAAACAAAAAAACAAAAAGGGTTATATTTTATGGTAACTTCTTGATATTTATTCAACCTTATCTTCATATGCTTAAATCCAAATAATTTAATGGTAATGTTAATTAGTAAAAAGATTTAAGGTTGATTTAATATCTTACTTAGGATTAGGAGCTCCTCCTTGCAAAAATTCAGCTCTGAGAAGTCCACTTTTTCCAGCTTGAGGAGGTGCACAAACTTCTGAGAAAACATTCTTGAGTTGCCTTGTCCAATCACCAAGTGTTCGAATATGAACACTCAAATAATTATCTTCTGGGGCTGAAGTTATTGAAAATGGATGCCTGTATTCATACATTCCATTAAAATTTATATAACTTTGTTTTACATCTTTTTAGTTTTTCAATAACAAAAATATAGAATATTGAACTTACCACTCGAATGGGGATACGTCTCTGCAGTTAACAAACATGTATTGCCCACTCTTGTATTTGAAACCATGTGGCTTAGACATGTGCAATGCCAGAACGTTTCCAGGATAAACAGCCACCTTAATTAATCAAAAACCCAAAAAGTTTCCCATTACTTAAATTGCAAAACAACATACCACAACATAAGCTGCAACATTTATTGTTATTGAACTAAATTCCTTACCTTAAGGATCTTCACTGGCTTGATCCCTGATCTGAATGCCCTTATCAACCTTTCGCATGCGTAAAGAACAACTGGTACCGCCAAATACATCCACGTCTGTAAATTCATACCAAAGTTTGGAGACATATTAGAAACTAAAATATACGTTTAAATAAAGAGGAGTTGTTATAACGCTTACCGTTTTCTTATACCATTCTTTCGTTAGGTAAAGATAGATGCCGTGGACGACGAGGAGGGCGTAGACGGCAACGAAGAGATGGTGGGAGTACCAAAAGGCATTGAACCCAGTTAGCTTTTTGAAGGGTTTAGGTACATTGAGCTTGTTTCTTCTAAACCATGGAGTGGCTAATGTGAAAGCAATGGCCATTAATACAACCATTATAATCCCTGTAACGCCCTCCACTCCTTTAACAAACCACCAATAGTTATCAGGCTGCTCCTCGCCAAAGAATGGCTTCAGTGGCTCGTATTGTTCCTCTGTTGCATGGAGAAGCCGAGGAAAATCGCATGTCAAATGAGCGATTGCATGCAACCCCACTCCTACAGAAATTCCCACTGCAATAACCTTGTGGAAATTGAGATTGTCATCGAAGGGAACGACGACGCCTAATTTGGTTTTGTTACGAAGCCAAGTGATGGTGTTACGACAAACAGGGAGCAGAATTAGAGCCATGTTGAATTTTAGAGTTTCGGCTCCTCCTTTAGCGATTGAAACGCAGTAACCCATTACGTTGAACACCTCTCTGTGACGGTATTGGATGAATTTGTAAGCGAAGAGACCGCCGCAGATGCCGAGCCACAGCATTAACACCCAAATCCTCTGCCAATTGTCTTCTACAAAGTACTGGAATTTGTCGTATGTTCTTACGATGGGGTTGCTTTCGTTTGTTACCTTCAGCTTTTGGCTTAGTAATTGACTTAAAACTCGACTGTCACTCACCCTCACTGATTGATTTGGAGCTTGTAATAACAGAGTTTCCAGATTGTGTATCTGCAACAGAGAAAATTACAGTATTATAAAACAGAGTTCATTTTTCAAGATTTATTTTTTTTCTAACTTTCTTGTTTGATTTCACTTACCATGATGTATCCTGCATTTCCTGGGTCGAGTTCTTCCATGATCAAGGCGGCGTATTCTTTTGCTTGTTTTTGAATTGTGGATAGCTTGTTAGCAGAAGCACTCATGCTAATAATCTACAAACAGGGTAAATTTAAACCGGGTTTAATGAATAGATTAGAATTGAAATAAAGGAGGTTGAGCCAAGAGCGTAGCTCAATTGACGTAATGTTTATATTATTGGTCTCAAAGTTTGGAGATTTGATTCTCCACCCACACTTTAATTACCGTATCTTCAAAAAAAAAAAAAAAAAGAAAGAAAGAGAGAACGGAGGCTGGTAGTTAAATGGGTACCTCTTCGACTTCTTCTTCTGTGATTCTTCCATCTGCGTCCGTATCCACCCTGAAGTTTCAAATTAATTGAAGATTTTAGTTTTAGTTTGATTTGGGGGAGAGATTGATTAAGTAAGTAGTGATAGGGATTAGGGAGGTTGGTTACATGTCAAAGAAAGTTTGTAGCCTGGAATCGAAGCTGTCATCGGAGATCTGATCCCAGAACTCTTTGAGTTGAGCTTTGTTGATGGAATCACCGGTAATGTTGCGCCTACGAGCAAGTGCACGGAAAAGCTCACCGGCGAATTCTTTCGAATCTTTGTTCATTCCTACAAAAATAATGAAAGAACCGAGTATAAGAAACAGAGTTAACTCTCCACCCCTGTTTTGGGAATTGATAACAGAGAGCTCACCAATGCATTCTCCGAACAAGGAGGAAGGGAGGAGGCCGTTGGTGGAGGCGGTGAGTTCATCGAACCGCTTCTCAACCGGAGCCCAAGCGGCGGAGGTTCCACCACCGCCGGTTTTGGCAGCGATGAACTTAAGCCCTTTAAGAGCGTGGGTGGCTGCAGATTTAGTCCGATCGAAGCGGCGAGTGGAGGTGCGGCGGTTGAGCGAGGTGAATCGTTTAAGCTCCTGAGAGACCTGTTTGATACGAGAAGAAGTGGAACGAAGAACAGAGGCTCGGAAAGAGGAAGATTTCTTCTCGAGAGTTCTTTTGGCGAGAAGGGAAAGTTCAGGGTCTTCAAGAGCGTCGGGATCTTGGCCGGCGCCGGCGGTGTGAACACTGTGGACGGCGACAGAGTCATCGCGAATATCGAGGGTGATTTCAACATAGGTGTCGTCGTCATCGGCAGCCTTGGGAGAGGAAGAAGAAGAAGAGAGGTCGAATTTAGCATTCTTCCTTTGCTTTGTGGAGGAAGAAATTGGACCGCTGAAGGCTCTCCGATCACCCCTTCTGACGCTGGCGACGCTCTCCGCGTCGGAATTATTCTCAGAATAAGGTTCGTGAGGTCTCATTTTTGGTGATGAACAGATAGAATTGGGAATGTGGGATTTTGATGTGGAGATTTAAGAAGAAGAAGAAGAAGAGATAAAGATGAAATGGAATGGAAGAGAAATGGATGATTATATATATACAGAGAGAAGTGGGAAAGGAAGAAGAAGAAGAAGGAGAAAAGGGAGATTGACCAGTCAGGATGAGACTTAGAATTTGCAGCTGGAAAGTGCTTGGAAACTAGATGGAACCCAACCATTTTTATTTTTATTTTTATTTTTATTTTGTATATTCACATTTATGAATACTCTCTTATTTGAATATACTATAGAAAAGCATTATTGACTTCAACCGATATTCTATTATTATATGATCTCATCTTTATATTTTTTTTTAAAAAAAAAGTCTCACTTTTTATTTATTTATTTCTCTCTCTCTCTCTCAATGAAATTTTCACTAAATTAATTTCTTCTTTTTGACACATGGAAATAATTAGATAATTTTGTTTATTTATTATTCTTTTGGATCTAATTACCGATTTGCCCTTCAAATTTTATGATGGTATCTATTTATCTATATTTGCTTTTTTGGATTTTGAAGTTGTTTGTTATTTTGTGGTATAATTTCATATGTTTCTATTATTGGATATAAATATTGATTTTATTAGTTTAAAACTAATGTGTCACATTGATGATATTCTTTAGGGATTCAAGGGGTAGTTGCAAATATAAAAATCAAACCTACAATATTGACAAATATACCATAAAATAAAAGAATTTACAAATATGACAAAATTTGAATCCAACACTTAGAATCTATTAGTGATATAATATAACACATTGCTAATAGGAATCTATCAACGACATAATCT
Source organism: Benincasa hispida (assembly GCF_009727055.1). Taxonomy (NCBI): domain Eukaryota; kingdom Viridiplantae; phylum Streptophyta; class Magnoliopsida; order Cucurbitales; family Cucurbitaceae; genus Benincasa; species Benincasa hispida. The sequence continues at coordinate 42,997,881 of NC_052359.1, forward strand.
ATTACTAATGAATTTTGTTATATTTGTTATTATTTAAAAATATTGTTATACACTTAATTATTTAGCTCTAAAAATATTACTCATTAGAATTACCCAATTTTTTAATGTAGCAAATTTAACAAGTCATGTGACATGTTACTTTAGCAAATTTAACAAAATAACAAGCATAATGGATGTGATTGTGAAAACTATTAAAGTTAGCGGACTAAATTACCCATCACATTCCTATACTTCCCATGTCCACCAAATACCTAAATCTATCTCAAATTAGACTATAGTATAATTTTTAAATGATGCATTATTAGTGTGTAAGCAATAAATTAAAGAAAGTAATGAGAGCTTTTTTTTTTTCCTTTTTTTGTTAATACAACAACTAGAATAAGGAGGTTTGAACCTCTAAATTAACAAGTGAGGACATGCTAGATAGAAAATTGAAAGTTCAATTACGTATCATACAAATTGTATAAAATAGATAAGATTTAAATAGATACATTAATTTTTCAAAAGGTCAAATTTGTAACTTAAGTTTATGGTTTTGAGAACAGTTAGAAATGTATAGGAGATATTAATACACATCTTAAGTTGTAGTCGCAAAATTGGAATGGCATGCAAAAAGATATGGGAAAGTGAGAGCCCGTCAAATTGCCCCATCAACCCCATTTTTTCTCTCCCTCCTTCCTCCCATGGATTATATTAAATGATGTTGGACTCAGAATCATTCCTTTTCTAATTCCTTTGGATTTATTTTTTTTTTTTTTCCTTTGAACATTCTTCATAATTAGTAGGCAATGAATTGATCATCAATAATTTTTTTTTAAAAGCATGAAAATTAGATGGTTAATTTAAGACGATGTGTTATTAGACAAGAATAATAAAGTTCTAAGAGATCTAGAAAGCTTGAAATGAACTGCCATCATTGAAGAGCAAGTCAAAGTCCAACCTGACGTGTGAGCATCATAGAGCATGTATACCCGTGCCGCCAAAGTAATTAGAAAGATTTTTAAGGACCATCATGTTATAAAGAAGAATTCCATGCATATAATTTTCGAGTAATACCTAGGTACATCACTCAGTATATCCATTTCCACCACTCACATCAAAATATATTAAAAAAAAATAAAAAAAACAAAATTTACCACATAATAAATATGATTGGACAATTTGGTGGGATGCACAAAGATAGGTACTACTCAGGATGCACCTAAATATTTTTCATAATTTTCTTCCATAATAGTAAAAGAATTCTCGTATTGGGGTGCCTTTTGAGAAAAAGGGTCGTTGAATCTCATGTATTTGGTCTTATTTTCATCTCATGATATGTAGAAAGCTTTACATCAAAGACAAATTTAAGTTACTAGTCAACCTATTAGATAACATAGGTTCTATCTAAAAAGTAATTGGTAATAAGAGAAATAGCTCATTTATCTTATTAAGATTGTGAAGTCTCTTGTTCAACATGTCACATCAAGAATGTATCTTTTGGTTCACAATTATTAGAACAAATACCCATTTGAGCTTTATAAGCTTTAATATCAATTTAGATAACATGTGATTTCACCCTCAACATGTTCTCTTCAAGATGGTACATGCCTCTATGAGTTCACCATTCTTGAATTGGATCTTCGTCTTTGATTTTGGACCGAATGTCTTTTTGGACTTCATTGATTCTGACCATGTTAGATAACGTGAGGTTTCATCTCAAAATTAAAAGACAATGAGATGAATAGCTTATCCATCTTATTACAATCAGGATGGGATCTCTTAAATTTTTCAATATGAATTATCATCGCCACAACCCATACAAAGATCTTGTTGTAACATTTTACACTTAAGAATCTCCAAGAATAATGGATATTGACACTAGGTAGTATTAAAGATTGAATGAAGTGTGTTTGGGACACGAGTGTTTAGTTGTTAAAAAATTAACCTGTGCTCTTCTCTTTATACTTTATGTTGCTTTCGAGAGGTGACAGTTGAGAGCGTCCTTGGTGAGTTGGTGATGCAAGCCCTAAGTTCCTTAAAGCTTATATGTTCTCTCATTCTATTTTCTATTTTTTTTAGAGGTATTGTCGTAGTTTAATAACACTAGTTAAAGGACACGTGTGATCATATGATTAAAATCTTTAAAACATCAACTTCTAATCAGATATACTTTTAGTTATATTTCAATAATAAATATTTGATATGAAATTTAAGAAAAACAACAATAAAGAGATAATGACTAAAACTACATACAACTTTTATTTTATACATTTTTAATGAATATAAAATGGGTTGAACATAGTAGAAAATGTTTAAAACATAATTTTATAGAGTGAAGTATAAATGATTGAAAGAATATGATATTATATAAATATTGGACATGAAATTTAAAAGTAATAGAAATAAAGTGAACTTAGATGTTTTCATCTATAATAACTAAATGGATCTTGAGTAAAAATAAACTATCATAATCTTAATAACGATATACACTTGATTTTTTTTTTTCATTTGAAACCATGTCGTATCTTCTAAATCATCGTGAAATTTTATAGATTTGACAACTATTGTTTTTTTCAATAATAAATTATAGTTACACGTTTCTTAAAAAAAGTTATAAGTAAATAGTTATATCTTCTTTAAAAAAAAAAAAAAAAAAAACCGTTTATAAACAAAATCTTATTTATGTTGAAAAGGAAAATTGAAACACTCATGAAATCTAATTGAACCTCCTCATCCACTAACATAAAATTGTGAACTCTCTTGCTTTTGTCACAAAATCTTGGTCATTGTTGTATGTGAGATTTTATTTGTTCAATTTATTTTTTCTTTATTACATAGGAAAATATTATCACCTTTTATTAGTACTAAGAGATCTTTTTGCTTTAAAGATTTGATTTTAGGGTTTCTTTATTTCATCCAATGTAGCCATTCCTTGGTCTATAAAACCTATGAAATAACATATTCCTTGTATCTATAGAGACGTTTTGATAAATAAAATTTGAGTGTTACCTAGAAAAAATTACGTTATAATTTTTTAAACATATTCAAAGTTCATTTTAAACCATTTTTGTCACAATAATTCAAATAAAAATGAGTATTTTCTACCAATAATTTTTTATCTAGTTAATTCAAACGAGTCCTTAATATAAATGTATTTTCGAGTATTTATACTTGTGTTGGTGTTTAATCATAAAGGTAATCATTCTTCCCATTGATATTTGATCTCTTGGTTTTTGTGTGCTAAAATTTAATGATGACTTTTCCCTGATTGCCAACAATATAATTCTCATTGAGTCTATTAGTTTTCATGCAAAATTCATCAAAATATCAGTAAAAATAATCTTTTTAATCGTATAAAAATTTACTTTATTGAAGAACGTTGAGCCAATGTAGTTTTAATTTCATTTTCTTCATTATAATTATGTATACATCTCACATATTTCAAACAGTTTGTTCGTAGGTCAATACGCGTCTACCACGTTTAAGGTTTTTTACAGACTCTTGAACCCTTATTTGTTCTTTGTGCATTATTTTTATTTTATCATTATTGGAAAGAATGGAAATTTCTCCCTATTTTTCTTCTCAAGCTTCCATGAAGAACTTAAAATGATCACGTACATATATTAGTCAAAACAATGGATATATGTTCCTCCCCAGGCTTATGATATAAATAAATTAAGTTTTTTTAATCATAGGGTAGGGTTTAGATTATCATACTAGATAACATATTCTAGAAGGAATATGATGTATGGATGTCTTTCCGCATAAATAGAAGGAAAATTGTTTAATATAATGTTACCAACCCGCAAGCCTACTCTCTCATCAAATTATTAATTTAAAGGCAACCCTACATTTCTTCTTGTACTCTTATTATGATTATCAACAACATACGCTTTATGTCATTGATATCGTTCGGAGTAATTTGGACCTAAGAAAATATGTCAAAATCCTATATATATATATATATATATATAAAAGATCTAATCTTAAACTTGAAAATACATCATTACAAATATAACTTAAAGCTTCCGACTTTTTTTCATTATACAGTTCTTCATCTCTAATTTTACATCAGAATTTTTTTCTTTGTTTTACAAGTTTTATCATTTTATCATTGTTTTCACGTGAAAGTCATGTTCTTTATAGGAGAGATGATAATGTGAAGAGCTTAGATTAGATTACACTCGAAACTTGCGAGCAAAAAATTAAAAAAAAAAAAAAAAAAAAAAGGGGTTGGAGGAAAGGGTGAAGAAAGTCAAGTGGGGTTAGTTGAGGGAAATGGGGTAGGGTTGCATTTGTGTGACATAAGAAAAATCAAGAGAAATAAAGAAAGGAGTTTGGGGGTGATTTGGTCAACAAAGCCGATCCGTGTTGAAGTTGACCCCATGAATGCGCGTGTGATCAATTTTTATTTTAATTTACTTACAAAATTCTCATGATTTAATTTTTTAAAATACTTATTACATCTCGACATCACCTATATTTGTACATCCAACTAATAAATTTTATCTTTTTTAAATATTTTAATAGTTTTTTAGATGTGAATGATGAAAATGAGGTACAAATATAAATAGTATCCGAGACATACCTAAATATTATTAATTAATTTTCAAGTAATTAATAATAAAAAGGGAGGAGTAGCAGCCATGTTTTACTTTTGTGGTTCGTAAAATTGGAAGTGGCGGTTAGATAAGGACATGGCGGCCGGCGTCTGCGGAACCCAAAAAACAAACCAACCATCATCGGACGCAGTCACACAACCCCACCGACTATCTGCTCTAACACTTCACATACATCCAAAATTTCTCTCTCAATCTCCATCCTTTTTTTTTTTTAATATTTTAATTTGTTTATGGTATCTCCGAATCTTCAATTCATATTGATGAAATGTAGAGCTCTTTATTTTAAAGAATTTTAAAAATAAAAAAACATCAGAAAAATATTAAAATTAACAGAAAATCTAACTAAGATTTGAAATGTTGGACAATAATTCCAAACGACTTTTTAACGAATGAGTTTGAGAAATTTTCACTGAAACATTAGAAATCATATTTAAAAAAAAAAAAAAAAAACATTTTAGTTTCGAGTGTAGAATTGTGATTCCCTCTCAAATTTTCATATAATATATGAAAATGAACCAATTATTCTCATTTTATCCCTTCAAATTTCTCCACCTTTACTTCCACCATATTTGTCGGGGTGACCAACACCCGTCTATCGATAGCCAAGGACCAACTGTCACCTTAGCCACCGTCCACCTTTGCCACCATCACGATTGTAGCCGATAACTAGTGGTGGATCCATGATTTTTTTTCAAGGGCTTTAAATTTTTAATGTCATGTCTAATATGTTCTTAACATATGCAACTTTTTGTTTAAAAACAATTGATCTATCAAATATAAAATTGAATTTTATGTCTAATGTAATTTAAACTTTCAATTTTGTGTATTACATTCATGAATATTATAAAGTATTGAATAGCTAATGATCTATTACATACTAAACACAACATTTTGAAAATTCAGAAATTTATTGAACATAAAATTGAAAGTTTTAAATTTAATATACACAAATTAAAAATTTAAGTTTATACTTTTTAAAGTTTATAGACCAAATAAATACAAGTATTGAAATTAAAGATTAAATTTGTAATTTAATCCTAAAAAATTCTTTTATCATTATATTTTAATTTACTACACGTAATTCATATAATTATTTTTTTTCTTAACGTACTAGAATTTAAATGTATTTTCATGGTCAATATAATTGTATAACAAAAACAATATAGTTTAAAAGAAATGCATGTAAAAAGATTTGAATTTGGGCCTATTGAGATAGGTTGCAGCATACTATGTCAAATAACCATAACTATACTAATAACTACAGTGACTTTGTTTCATACTAATATAAAAAAGCAATGAAATTGAGGGGTCGAATGCCCAAACCTATGATAAATTCGTCATGCCGATCAAAATACAAATTTAAACTTATTAAGTCATAATATTTATTAATGACCGTCTTTTATATTAATTTGACATTCGTATACAGTACTGAGAAAACTAAACAAAATTGTGTAGGGAAACACTTTTAATAACTAAACATAGTAGTGTTTTGATTCTAAATAGTTTTTCTAATAAAAATGTTTAAAAAATATTTTTTTTTCAAAAACATTTTTTCAGGCAATCCATAAAAATATTAAATTAAGTAGCAATTAACATATTTTTACAGCCTTTAATTGAAACTAATAACTTAGAGAAAAGATAATAGTATTAAATGAGAAATTTTGACCAATCATAAATTGTCACGTCATTACTAATTTAACAATAAAATTATGCAAATACTTAAATTTGGAATTAATTAAAAGTCGACATGTATTCTAAATTGAAATTAGAGACAATAATTGGTAGAATTGTGATGTTGCCACATATTTTTATCACATCTAATTTGGTCCAATTTAGTAACTATATTTGTGGCCAAGTTCAATTAAGTCAAACAATAGGCTTAATTTGTCCAAAGGCCAACAAAAAAAAAAAACTCAATTAATTGGACCAAGCACGCATTCTCTAATAAATGGAAAAGTTTCTGTTCATTTTAGGGTTCATAAACTTAAAACTCCAAATAGAACTTAAAAGAAGATTCTCCAACCATCAAAAGACTTCCTAAACTCCTGAAAACTGAGTTGAACACTTGAAGATTAAAGTCCTTTAAAAATATAAACATTCTTCTAAGACTTCAACTTCAAGAACATCAACGCACTATGTTTGTCAAGTCAAAGAGAAGAAATAGGCTAAACCGCACTCAATCCATCCATACAACATGATAACTTTTTTCGTAAAGAGTAAAGACAGCTAGAGTTAAGAGTGAGAAGGTCCACCCTAAAAACCAGTGAGGTATTAACTAACAACTAAGTCCTTTCTGAACTGCATGAGATAGTTACACATTATACGACTCACCAACATCTTCACTTGCCTCTAGGGGCTCGAGAGAGCAGAGCGTATAGCTCTGCCATAGTTATGCCTAGTCAAGTATAGTATTTCATCTAAAGTTAAAGTATGTAGGCATATTTGTGTTGCCATGCTAACAAGGCAATAGTAAGAAAGAGGAATGATCCGTTGATAGCCTTTACCAAAATACAAGAAAGGGGAGAGAACCTTCTTTCTATATCAAGGATTCGACTTGTATCATTGATACTATTAGGAATTGAATCAAAATCTTTAATTTAAAGGGAGAAAAAGAGGAAAAATTCGAAACAAAAATCTTTTGATAAGTCGATCCTAAAAAAAAAAAAGAAGTATACACATTCAAGAGCTGGGAGAATTAAAGGGTGAAGTGTTTGAGATCAAACCACATCTTCATAAATCCACATAAATTCAAGTTCAACTCAACAAACCATATTTCTCCAGATACCTCGTGTGAACAATAATGTGGAACACTTATTGTTAGATATTTGGAATTGATTATATTTATTTAAGGTTGTTTGGCTTTTTTCATAAACCTATTTGGCAGATGTCTCAGAAGTTGTCTCATAAAATATCTCTCAAGATACTAATCCTACAAATTTATTATTTCGTCATGTGGAAAATAGTGCAAAGTTGATTTTCTGGATTCTTTCCTCGTTTGTGCTCTGCAGATTTCGAATGGGGATGTTTTCCTATTTTCATTGTGCTTATTTAAAATGCAAGAGGTTGTCTTGCTAGACTTGTCGCTTTTGAATAGTTTTTTGTTGAAGCCTTTTGTTTTCTGTGGTGGCCAAATGTTGCAACTCCGATTCTAAAATTATCATTGATCTTGAAGTTGTTTCTCTAAATCATCGTTCAAGTTTTCTTCAAAAGAAGGTTGTCTCGGTCTTTAGAGGAACCTAAAATATCAATACTTGAGAAGAGATTCTCTATCTTAAGGGGAACCTAAGACTTTACCAATATATATATACTCATACTTAGGAGGAGCCTAAGTTTTTTTGAAGGGAGTCTCACAGTTAAGAGGAGCATGAGTGATCATTCACTGAGTCAAGCATTTCGTGTCACTATATTTGTCGTAGTTTTACAAATAAGTGCAACGTTGTAATTATACGACTTCATATCAATGAAAGAATCTTCTTACAGACACACTACCCCCTAGACGTAAGTGGTATATCGTCGAACTGGGTTACTAAACTGTGTGTGTTATATTTCTGAGTTTGTATTTTTGTTTTTCTAGTTGTTCTTGCAATTTCTAACGCTTCGTGTGTTGACATTAGTATACTGTATGGTTGATGACCTTTATTTCACTTATCTAAATCCAAAGTCCTATTTGATAATAGGGTTACAATAGGACGAAGCCAAGGCAGGGATGAACTTTTCATCCCCGTTCTCATGAGGATTTGTAATCCTCATCCCCAACCCATTCTCCATTTTGGGGAGTTGGAGAATTACCATTCGGAGATTGGGTCCCCATAAGAAAAAATTCACCGTTTATTTTTGTCACACCCTACTCCAGATTAGCCTCTTAACCTAGATGGAATGGTGATTGCAGTAGTTACCAACCCTTTTGCTGGCACTTACTGCCTATCTAACCTATTGAATTTTACACAAACCCTGAATACATACGTATCATAAATATACCAACATATTAACTCAGAACTTAACAAATTTACATTACAGGGTTTCGCAACATTGTTCATACATGAATATTACAACTCAGTGAGCCCCATCTAGAATACTAGTCACTAGACAGACACATGTGTACTAACTAATACAGGTCTTCAATTACACTTCCTTCAACCTGTTTCTTTGTGTGGCAGAGCAGCAACAGAAAAGTCTTTTGGGAACTGACAGCTACCTGAAAAGGAAAACATTTGAAAACGTGAGCTAGAAGCCCAGTGAGTGACTTAATAAAAACATAAATGTCATGTTTTAAACTGAAAGCTTGAAAACATAATACTGAAACTAAAATATACCAAGCAAACGTGTACATAAACCTTTAAAACCACCATTAAGCATCATTATTCCTTAGTTGAGAATGAGCATACATCGCTCTAGCTCCCAACGTCTGTTACCGACCAAGAGACCCATGCTTCGGCCTCCCTTTGTTGGTATATAGCCTAAGAGACCCATACTTCGGCCTTCCTTTTTCTAGTATATGACCTAGGAGACCCATACTTCGGCCTCTCATTAATAACTACCTACGTGCACGTGGAGTTTTCTATGTACCGTCAACACCTTAGGTACATTTATTCAGAACCCATACTTCGGCCTCTCATTAATAACTACCTACGTGCACGTGGAGTTTTCTATGTACCGTCAACACCTTAGGTACATTTATTCAGATACCTTCCTTACCTTCAGTATCTAACTCACTTAAGCTATCAAGTTCACGAAAAGCACTAAAAGAATAGTTTTTAAATATAGCATAGAAAACTCTTTAGGATACCTTCCCTACCTTCAGTATCCTTTTTCATTATGTTTAGGAATACCAACGCATGTATTTTGACAACCTTAGGTATTTAAAATATAGTACATCAAGCTTCATTTAACCTTAGCTTTAACCCTAACACATGCTTCATACTTTGTGAAATAAGTTGACTTAAAACATATTGAACTAGTTTGTAAGCATGCGTTAGACATGGAAAACATACTTGGAAAACCCACAATAGTAAACATCATGAAAATGGAGTTACTAAAATATTCTGAAAGTATTTGGACAAGATAACATATTTATCATGTCAATTTCCATGGAAAACATGTTTTACTTAGCACGTGAAATAACTTTCAAACATATGTTGCTTGGCACTTCATATAACACTTAACATGAGAAATAACTTTAAGGAAATCATGGTTTCTAAATCATTAAAACATTAAATCATCACATAGTCACTTACAGCTCGTTGGGGCTCTTAACGGTTTATACACCTCTCCTAGCTCTTCTTGGCCTAAAAGGATATAATTCCCAATTAAACTACTTAGAATTCTTAGCAAAATACCTCAAATAGTTCATTTACTAACAGAACTTTCATCATCAAAGACAGCTTTACTAACGAGATACTCATCATGAGTGAATCCTTCCTCATGAGCGAGATCCTCATTATGAGCGAGATCAAGCTTTTCCTTAACAAAACTTCCATCCTAGCGATACTCACCTTATCAGAGAGATTCAGCCCAATTTTTAGCGAGATTTCCTTCTAGAGCGAGATCCTCAGCATAAAATTAGCGAGATTCTCATTCTCCATATCTCGCTATAACTCTCCACGGTGAGTTGTTTGCTTGTTCTTCCCAAGCAGCTGTCTGCTTATGCACAAATTCTCTGTTACAATTTCAAAAATTCATAACTCAAAATTCAAACCTCTTTTGAAGAAACCTCCTTCTACAAACATGTTTAGAATTGAGTTAATTTCTTACCTTAAAATTTCAGCCAAAAATTCTTTATAATTTGGCCTAGAGCTTCCAATCCTCACCTCGGGCCCTGATTAATCCGTGATTCTGCCTCCTTTGCAAATTCCTCACTTTTGTTCTTTTTCTCCTGCAATCTTTCTCTGGCAAGCCAACCTCGAAAACTAGATTCTCTCAGCTTTCAAATGGCACTGAGTCACTAAATTTACTCATGTAAATTGCCGAAACCAAGCTTTCGAAGTTCCTCTTCCTTTTAATCTTCCTGCCACGCTGTCGAGGATCAACCGCCACGTTACCCCATATTAGTGCCTCTAGCCCAAGCCAATAAATGAGTTTCCTCATTTAATATGTTTTTTTTCCTTTTTCCTTTCTAACAACTCCTATAAACAACATGGACTTCCACTTATTAGATATTTAATATTCATTCCTTTGGCTAAACATGCTTGTTCAGGAAACTTAGAATTCAGGATTAGCTACACAAGAGCTTATTTCTTCTTGCTTCCATCCTCTATCCCTCCTAAAACATGGCTTCATTTAACTCATTAGAAAACATCACATTACTTACTCTTACTTAAAGTAATTAGGGTTTGGTTTTTACAATTTTTTTATTTTTAATTATTTGTTTATGTAAAATCAATTAAAGTTTGATATTTATATTGAAATTATAAATATTTTTAGATAAGAAATTAGTATTATTATTGTTTTTTAGTTATTTAAATTAATAATTAAAAAATATTTTAGATTTGTAAATTTAAAAGTTAATTATATTATGAAATGAATTTTTTTTTCAAAAAAATTAAAAAATAATTAAAAAAGTAGCCATATAGAATAGCAAATCCTATAACATATTCATTTCATTAAAAAAAGCTAAAGAAAAATTAATAGAAGTTACTGTTATATTTATATTAAAGAAAAATAATAAAGATAATATATATTAAAATAATAAAAAATATTGGGGGTTGGGGACAGGGATCGGACAGAGATACCCTTGCGTCCTCGCTCCATGATTCGTTTTGTATCTCCAATTTGACCTCATCCACGATTTAACTGGGAATTCCTCATCCTGATTGGGATGGCTCCTCTTGAGATTTTTACCAATCCTGTTTGATAAGTACTAAAATAGTTATTATACACCATTAAAAAAAAAAAAAAAAAAAAAAAAAAAGATAAATTTCCATGGTGATATTTAATTAATAATTTTGAAATTTCAAATTTAAAGTTTTATATACGCCAATTTTGAAAAAATGAATTGCTGATTAAAGTTTCCTATTTTTAAAATATATCGACTGAAATTAATATGGCAATAATGTATCGTTCTATATATGTGATTTTTTAAGTAAAATATGTCTGAAATTTGGCACAGTATGTATCTTTATATATGTCTATGTCGACATCAAACCGTTTAAATTCCAATACCAAGGGTGGTAGTGGAAGCATATTTGTTTGATATTATTATTGATTTGTGGATTTGCATATATATATGTGTGTGTGTATATATTATTATATGTTAGATTTGATACTCCATTTTCTCATGTGCACAAAAAAGAAAAAAAAAGAAACCTTTGAAATGATTAAGTCTAAATTTGTTCTAAGTTGATGTAATAATGACGGGCCATATAAGTAGAGGGGTGTTGGTGTTGCTTCCATTATCCCCATCTCCATTCATATTACACATTATTATTCATCAAACCCAACCATAAATTTAATATACTTCCACTTCTAATTTCCCTTTTTCCTTTTAATTTAATCATATTGCTTCAATACAAGACACCCACCCAACCTTATTTGATTAAAGAAGTTTAATTCTAAATGTGAACCACTTTAAATCACTAACTTTTTTATATTTAATTTAGTATATTACTTAGTTTTTATTTTTTACATCGGTGAGTGTTTAAGTCAATTGATATGCACATTTCAACTGTTTTTAAAGAATATTTAGTTGTTAAAGTGATTTATAAGAATTTAAATCTTAAACAGATGATCACAATAACGTAAATTCATTTCCTCTAAACTCTAAGCGACTCTTACTATTAATCAACTAATAGTAGTTGGAAATAGCAATATACTAATTTGAAAGAAAAAAACCATCACTTGTCTTTGAGTATTGGTAAGAGGACATTAATATATTTTTTATCCCAAGAAAGACTTTAAGCTACCTACCATGTGTTTGTTTTTGTCCAACAAGGTTATCTAAGATATTTAAACAAATTAGGGGCTATTCAAATGCGCTCTCTTATAGTTAATAGTAAATAATTTGAACAAACTAGTCAAAAGTGAAAATATAACTAAGATTATCAAAATTCATTGGTTTTTTTTTTTTTTTTTTTTTTTAATTTGGGTATTCAAAATTTTCATACCGTATTTGCAAATTAGTCATTATGAACAAATTTTAAATTAACAATGATGTTTCTTCATTTAACTATTTGGAAATACATATTGTTTTTCAATTCTATATTCAAACCATTCTATCATTACGAGGATACGATTAAATTTGATCTCTAAGTTTTAAAGTTTCTATGAATTTGGTTTTGAACTTTGAAGTTTAAATCGATAGGATTCCTATTTGAAATTACAAATTTAGTGTAGGATTATCGTTACTTTTAAAATCTTCAAATTTACTAAATATAAAATTTATTTAAATTTTTAGAGTTTCATTAGACATAAAATTTAAATTTTATCTAATAGATTAATAGATTTTTTAAAAATTAAAATTTTTTATTTATTAAACATGAAATTGAAAGTTCAAAAATTTACCAGACAAAAAATTAAAAAAATTTAGAGATTTATTATACAAGAAATTAGAAATTTTAAAGGGAAAAAGATGCAAAATTTCAAAATTTAGAAATAAACTTGCCACTTTAAATGGGAGGGGAAAAAAAACAAAATATGAAAGTTTAACGGTGATATAACTGCGATATAATGAAATTAAAGTGTCGATGACTGGCTCAATAACCACCTTTGGATAATGGTCAATCCCTTAGCTTTACTTACTAGTAATCATAATCAGTTGAAATTAGAAAAAAAAAATCTGCGTAAATGAAATGCTATTTTTTTCGTTGACGGCTCCATTCAGTAATAAATTGATTTTTTTTTTAAAAAAAAAATTAAACCTATTTCATTCACATTTTTTATAATGATGTTGCATTTTTATTAAGAAATTCTTAACCAAATTCCAAAAAAAAAAAATTAAAAAAAAAACTTTTTGGAAGCTACTTTTTTTAGTTCTCAAATTTGATGAAAAGTAGATGATAAAAAAATAATTTGAAGGTGGAAGTAGTATCCATAAACTTAATTTTCAAAATAAAAAATAAAAAAACAAAATAGTTACCGAACGAGACCTAACTTATATGATATTGTTTATTTTAAACCTAAGGAATCAAAATAAGAAATCTAACATACAATTACTCGAATACTCCCATCATATTTTAAACTTATAAAAAATAAATTTGCAATATGCAGGAAAAAAAAACATAAAGGTGTTTGTAAAAATAGCAATAGTTTTCTAAATTTGTAAATATAACAAAAATTTTAATCATTTTGGTTTTTTTTTTATTATTTCAATTTTATCTTCATTTATGTAACAACAATTATATATGATATAATTAAATAATGCATGAGCATGAAACGTGAAACAAGATTAAAACCCCAAATGGAGAACTATAGTTGCTTTCAAACAAATTAGTCCATTCAATCATTTTTTTTTTTTTTTTTTTTGAGAAATTTGAGTCCTTAAAATGGACTTTTGAATTTGTATTGATTTAAATATAGTGAATACAATCTCTAATATTTGATCTTTTGATTTTTTTTTTTTCTAAAAGTAAACTTGTCTTGAAGACTTTGCAATTTGCTCTCAAGGTTGCGTTCGTCTCAAGGACTTTGCAGTATGTTCTCGAATGTTGATTTGTCTCGAGGGCTTTGTAGCTTGTTCTCAACAATTTATGGAGCGTTCTGTTTTTTGGATTCTCTCTAAAATTTCTTCTAGAGTATCTGACTTATAATCTGGATCGTCTGTGGAGCTTCTACCTTTAAGAGCATCATAGAGTCTTCTGATCTTCTAGAAGTCTTTTGAGGTTTAGTCTTTAAATCTTACGAAAGCAAGAGTTGATGTTTGGAACTTCACTCTTCAACTTTTCCAACCTCCCCAAATGAAAGGATAAGGCCTCTAGGCTTGAGCCCAATAGCTTTTAGGCCTCAATTGGGCTTGGGTTTAGGCCTAATATCTTCTTTGGCCCAAATTTCTTCTATGCACATGAATTGGGTTAGACTTTGGACATGAGTGGCTTTAATTACAAGACCCGATTTATAATTTCAAGTTCAATCGAACCTCTAGCCTAATTTATTTATTTGGGTTCAAACTTAATCACAAGTGAATATGATAAGTTTATCATTGTGATCAGATGGCCAGAAAGGAAATATATGACATGTTTTAGTTTTCCATTTATTTATCTCCAAATTTTAATTTAGGGACAATAATTTTTACTCGGTTGTTGTTATGAAGATGTGGCACTTTTGGATGGGTCAAAATTTCTTCTCCAACATGGCCATTTCAAAAAAAGCCTTTAATACGATAATAAATGATAAAAGATAATAATTTTCAAACAAAAAATATTGTTAATTTATTATCGTTTCAAAAAGCCAGTATAAATTTTAATTTTTTCAATACTACATATCGAGAACAAGTAATATATTTATTCTAATGATTTCAGGAATATAAAGAAATAATAATACATAAGTTAACAAACATTAGTTTACTGATCTTTAATAAAATGAATTTTATTTAAATAATTTATTTCAAATCAATAAATAATTACTATCTAAAAGCAGAAATTCGGGAAATTATCAATTTTGACCCAAAAAGGTTTTTCTCATTCAAAAGTAACCTCATTTATAAAATGTACTTTTTTAACCTCTTACCTTTAATATGAAATCACTGAACGTACCTAACTCACATATCTTAAATTAGAAACTTTAATCTTCAGTTTCACATTATATTTTCAATATAGAAATTCTTTACGTGAGGATCCCAATTTCAGAGGAATAAACCTTTTCAGAGGATCCCAACTTCAAAGGAACAATTTATTTCCTTTCTTAAAGTTCCAAAAGAGACAAAAGAGACAGGTATTTTCTAGAAAGTCAGCAAAATGGAGCCAAAAAATTACTTTTTAAAGAAAGTATATTTCAGTAACCATCGAAATTCTTACTTCTTTTTTACTTATTTACGTTATAAAGGAGAATTCTTACGTTTTATGACAAAAAGTTGAGAGAAAACTGAAAAATGAAAAGTACTGGAACATAATTGAATGTGAAAAGTTATTGCTGGTGTTCTATGATATGTCTCGTAAAGTTCAAAGCAAATGTCTTGTGAAGTCATATTTCTCATGAAGATGACTTTGTCCAACTTTACGCAAAAGTTAACTTGGTTCAACTTTACGAGACAACTCCTTTGTTTAACTTTTGTCTCGTGAAGTTGAACCAATCGAGTTGTCTTGTAAAGTTAACTAGGTCAACTTATCGTAAAGTTGACCTAATCGACTCTCTTATGAAGTTGACCTAGTCAACTTAAGTCAATTTTCTCCTAAGTTTTTTTTTTTTAATATTTATCTATATATTTTCTTTCGACCAATAAGTTTTATCTTCACTTACAAAATACCTCGCGTGTTTGTTTACTATGGTGGTATTTGGAATGATGATGAACGAGATACATAGGTAATAATCTAGGGGGTTTGGATATAAAAGGTGACATTTACTTTCAGAACTTCTTATTGGAGTTGTATAATCTAAGTGGGATTGACCCAAACAATCACGATGTCACCCTAAGATATTTATACAAGTTTGGATCTAGGGTTCCTACGTATTTGATACGAAATGATCAAGAACTTAGGTTCTTTTTAAATGGTGAGGCTGCATACAAGCCCCTTATCTATTTATCAATAAAGTCCAAGCCTATGCATGGCGACAGTGACTTAAAGAACCCTAATTGCTCATACCAACCAAGCTTTCCATACAATTTAGCTCAATAATATCCACCCCCTTATTATCCTACATAACCTTCCTTCAAACAAAATTATCCCACAGGTTATGCTACATCACTAACCTCCTTAGATAATAATGTTGCCCTATATAACCTATCTGATCATAATTTCTTTGTTTATCCATACAATCCTGAGGATAATGATCCATCATCTTCAATGTATGGTAAGAAGGATAATGTCTGTGCAGACGGAGGGTTTGGGCATAATGTTGAGAAGAATGAGATAGAAGATGAAAATGTACGTGTTGAAAAGGTTTTTGAGTATGATGTAGGAGATGAGAACATGAACCAAGAAAAGAACATATTGAAGACGATACGGACTACGAATGGGAATTACAGAAGGAATTACATGATGAGTCTAATGAGTCTGATGAGTCTGATGATCTAATTGAAGAGGATGACAGAGACGTTCAAATATAGGGTAAGTGTGCTAACCGTCAATGCGAAGATACCAACCTGTACTTGGGAAATACTCATGCGAAACTCCAAGTGCGTGTCCTGAAGTGGCAATGATTGTGTCAGGTTAGATGTTTGAGAGCGAGGACATTGATATTAAGGTAAGGTAGATATATCTCCCAAAGGAAGAATTTTCATTCGCATTGTCCCACTTCACTATACGACGAAATAACGGGGTTTCTTTGCATGTGACAAGTTAGGGTCATAAGCAATATAAACTTATTACAATATATCAAAAGAATTTTAAATCCATTACTCGTCATGGATTGAAAATATCTTTGTCCAATAATGTGTATGTTGGCATTTTCCTACTTTCCCATTAAGACTAATGTGGAATGGCTGTCTCACTAGTACGAGTTGCCACGAGGTTTCTAAGTGGAGAAATCCTCTCGTACGCCCACACCTACAAATAGGAAGATAGAATCAAATCATGAAAAACAATTGACGATAATGGAGAAGGAAGCATGCGTAGAATACGTATGTGAACTAACTTGTAAGGCGAATGGGAATTCGTACATGCTATATCTAGCTAATGTACCAGGTTTTACTTGATCGATAACACCAGTGAGAGCTCTCTTAAGACTATTGATTGTCTTCTCAAAAATCACACTACCTCAGTCGTAGTTGCAAAATATCTCCCAATCAACCACAATACCAAGGATGGTATAGTCAAACACCTACTTCTTCCCCCTCCCATCATGACCAACTCTATGAAATAGGCAAGTGCCACTTTCACTGCATCTTTGTCACTCCTAAAGTCTATAGCAAGAAAATGTTCCTCAACTTGAGTTTATTTCAATCTAGGCATATTGTCGAAGTATAGGTATCTAAGCCTGGTAGGTTTAGGATTATTCCGCACCACTCGGGTCCGTACCCTAAACCCAATGATGAGGTAAACTCATCCTTACCAAATGATACCCTAGGCCTAAATAGATTAAAGGAAATTATGTTCACTCTATGATCCACAACCTCCATGAAAAGTAGGTGATATATCAATTGTCCATTGAGGGAGAGAATACTATCTAAGATGGATTCGAATATAGTTTGCCTAAACATGTCTAACTGCACCCTCATTAACTTCATACGGATCATCATACAGGTCTTAGCCAGATGAGAACACAAAGATAACGAAACCTTAAAGTATCCTGCTGGCTCCATAATAATTACTTATATGTGCCACAAAACATGGTACAATGTTAAAATCTCTAGTGAAAGAAAAGACCCTATTGGCTCGAACTTCACGAGAAAAAAGCCAGAGAACCATCATCAAAGTTATTTATCTTTATTCACAACATCCCATGAAGTTTGTAAAATAGCTTAAGTTATGCTCTCTGTTGTTTGTCTCGTTATATTCTAAACGTCTCATGCACTTATTTCACGAGACAAAAGACAGAAATCAACTCAACTTTATGAGACTATAGACTGTCTTTTGTCTCATAAAGTTGAGTTCGTAAGTAAGTCTTTTGTCTCGTGAAGTAACTTCACAAGACAAACTTACAACATTACAAGAAAAACGAGATAGTCTATTGTTTGTCTTGTAAAGTTATATATATGTCTTGTGAAGTTACTTCATAAGACAAACTTACAACATTACGAGACAAACGAGATAGTATGTCGTTTGTCTCATAAAGTTACATATATGTCTTGTGAAGTTACTTCACAAGAAAAAAAATAGAAATCAACTCAACTTTGCGAGACAAAAGACTGACTTTTGTCTCTCGTAAAGTTGATTTTTGTCTTTTGTCTCGTGAAATAACTTCATAAGACAAACTTACAACATTAAGAAACAAACAACAGAGAGCTTTCAAGCTATTTTACAAACTTTCAACTGTTGCAAATACTTCACGAGACAAATAATCGAAACAACTTCACTAGATATTTGTCTTGTGAAGTTCAATACACCTGAAAAATGTAGAATCAAACCCATACGAACATTTACCCCCTTACCCCACATATTTTACAGGATGAAATGGAAAATATATCGTTGATACAATACTACAAAAACTGTATTATTTAACTTTTTTCGCAGTCAAGTATCAGTGTTATTTGACGTTTTTAAAAACGTCAAGTAATCCAGTGTCAAGAATAAGAGAATTTTTTGACTCGCTGAAAGCGTCAAGCTATAATTTACTTGATATGTTATAACTATAAAGTATATGAGATTTGTTGACTTATTTTAAGTGTCAAGTATCTAAATTCTTGACATTTATTCTGGATCAAGATTTTCATAACTTGGCACTTTTTACTTGTCAAATGCAATTTCTTTTTGACATCGAAAAACTGACAACTTAATGACTACTTGATACATTTTACTTGTCAAATTAGTATGTGTTTTTTTTAAAAAAAAAAAAATATTATACTATTAGAAATTACCTATATAATTGCTCTTGTTTTGAGGTCCAACAATCACATTGATATATATAAGACAAACAATATTCATCAACCAAATAAACGGAATTTCCAATCTTGTCAACCATATAAACAAATAATATATATTCATAATTTTATGTCAACAATGAAAATTAAATTCCTACCAGTTTAACAGCGGAGAAAATGAAGTTCTTCTCTACCATATGAAAGTATATGATTACAAAGAGTAATGCTCAAACACTACCATAAACCAAATCAAGAAAAAAATATTAAAACTAGTATCGAAGGCTTGATGATCTTGGATTATCCTGCAAGTTGGTCATGGATTTTCCAAACTGAATCACCAATCCAATGATATCCAACACCTTTCAACCATTCGTCCAAATGACAAGGTAAATCCAGTGATCCTCAAATCATCCAACAATTCAAAACCAAGTTTCGGATACCCAATCTGCATGAGTTGAGGTGAAATCGTATGTATTAAGAAGAAGACATGGTACACTACTTTAAATTACTTTGATCTTGTATCTATTGTTGTGGTTCTATAATTGGTTGGTTGATTTTGCAAAAATCTTTCTAAGAAATCTTTGAATCTTGCTGGTTGATGTCCAAAAATACTGGAAACAGAAGGTACCAACTCTAAAGTCATGCCTAAAAGAGAAACTCTAAGTTCATATCACAATGTTAATCAAAATCCATCAGAAATTCAGTAGGTGAGATAAAAATTTAAAGTAAAAATAAAAAGAAAACCCGATCATGAAATACCCAATTCCTCCTATGCAATCAATACCTTGACGATCATATAGCACTAGGCAGGCGTTCGTATAGCATTTTGTTACTCAGTGATCGTGTAGCCGAGCTTAGCGATCGTGTAGCATTGGTAAGAAATCGTATAGCATTAGGTAGGCGATCGTATAGCAGTTTGTTACTCAGCGATCTTATAGCAGGGCTAAGCGATCGTGTAGCCGAGCTCAGCGATCATGTAGCATTTGATAGGCGATCGTATAGCATTGAGTAGGCGATCGTATAGCATTTTGTTAGCGATCGTGTAGATAATTTAAGCGATTGTATAGTATTTTGTAAACGATCGTTTGGACTTAGTAAGCGATCGCTAGTCTCTGTTTGTCTATTAATATTTTCACCCGAACCTTTACTTGATATTTTTTTAGTGTCAAGTAAAATATATAAAAATATATATATATATACCTAATAATATTTTTTTTCTTACTTTAATGAAAAACCCTAGATTTATAACTTCATTTTCTCTATTTTCTCCTTCCCCAACCCTTGGCCGTTCGCATTTCTCCTAGTTGCCTCTGCCTGCATTTCTCTAGTCTATTAGTGTTGTCGTCCATGGTCGTCCGCTGCCTGTGGTGTCGTCTGGTGGGTCGTCCGTTGCCGCTGTTCTGTGGTCGTCCATTCTCTAGTCGCCTCGCCTCCGTCCGTGGTCGTTCGCTACCGGTGGTGTCGTCCGGTGGGTCATCGTCCGTGGTGTCGTTGGGATCGTTCGCTATGAGTAAGTATTTCATGCAAACATTTTTGTTATGTGTATATATATTTTTTAATTGAAATGTGTATATATTTGTTATGTGTATGTTTCTTTTTTTTGTTTGTTATGTTTTAGTTTGAGGATGCACTTACGGATGATGTTTCTTTTTTTTAGTTTGAGGATGCACTTACTGATGCAATTTTTTTTTTTTTAGTTTGAGGATGTAATTTTTCATTAGATTGTAATATTTTGCTGATCTGCTTGGTTTTATGGGTTTTTGTGATTCTGTTGAAATTTAATGTTTGATTATTTAGACCAAATTTTGGTGGATTGTTTAAATTTTAAATGTTAATTCTGCTGATCTGCTTGGTTTTTATGTCTTCAATCACCTTCCGTGAATAAAGATTCTTAAGTTCTCTATAAATATCAATTCCATAAAAATTTTATAAGTTGTATGAGTTATCTAATTTGAATTATTGTAATATTTTTTTATAGTTCCAAGATTAACTTATTATAAGTATGGATAAATCAGACAAAGAGTAGATTATCTAAAGAGTTTGAGATGGGTGTGGAAAACTTCATCAAATTTGGATTTTCCAATACAAATAATATTACTATACGTTGTCCCTATTTGAAATGTGGAGCCAAATTTTGGTTATTTTGGTTGTGGATTACAGGTTAAGCATAGACTTGTAAATGTTTTATGGGCGGAGAGAACACTCCTAAACTCAAATACGACCCCGAGATTGGAAAGACTTTCAGACAGAGAAATAGATCAAGTCGACGTCGAAGGTTAAGGCAAGGACAAATGGAAAACGACCAAAATAACCAAAATTTGGCTCAACAACTCACTAATGTTATAGTAAATCCAATCTTTATGGAAAACAACAACACGTTTTCTATTACAAACTCTTTGTATAGGACACCCCCACTCGCATGTCTCTACATGAATGGTCAGGATTAACCATCTGTAGTAGTTCACAACACTTGCAAACCTCTACAAAGCAGGTCGTATCCATAGTGTCACCAAGTTCAGGTATCCCTCCTTAATCCTTATACTACAAACCTTTTTAGGTTATCACTTAAGGCATGATCCACTTGTATATCTCATATACATGGTTAAGTTTTCATACAATGACCATGGAGCTTTGTTTATTGGATATGAGTAAATGAAAAATAAAATAATGCTTATTTTATTCATAACAATGTGTATAGTTTATAAACTACGAGACTCAGGGAGAATTAGGACATCAATCCCAACATTTACGTGGTGGTAACCCTTTTTTCTTGGATTGGAATTAAATTTCTTTAAGTTGTCTACGTGTCCCTTAAGAATGAGATCAAGCCATAATGTAGTTCAAAAGATTTTTTTTACTAGACTAAACTTAAAGTTTCCTTCAAGTTGTCTGCGTACCTTTTATGATGTCAAGGATCAATTTATAACGTAGTCCAAAAGATTTTTTTTTACTGGACTGAATTTAAAGTTTCCTTCAAGCTGCCTATGTACCTTTTATAATGATAGAGATCAATCATAATGTTGATCAAAAGATTTTCTTTTTTGGGTCGTTCACCTTTTAAGCTCATGCAAGCAAAGAGCCATGCAGTTTAGGCTCATGCGATAAGAAGCTTTTTTTACATTTAATCTTCAACAACTCTAATTTCATCACAGCTTAGATCATCTTCTTGTCTTAGATTCGCCAATATGAGAGTTTTGACTTCACCATCAAGGAACTTTCTGTATTTATGTCAATAGACAGCTTCCTCTTCATGCGTTAGGGACACGACAGTGAATCTTCTCTTCGTTATTTTCTTCATGAAATGGTTTTGCCTTCAAGGTTTTTATCTTTCTTTCATGTTGATCGCTTGTCATTTTGAGACGATCAAAAGCAGATGTTGAAGGTCGATCTTTTTTTTATAGAGATACTTAGCATTTTGAAAGCTAAAATTTGAGTAGAAATAAATGTTGAACATTTTTTTCTTTTTCTGTTGTGGCCATATTCAATCTTTGGAAGACTGAAGATCAAGCATTTAAAGACTTAATACGATCGAAGACAGAAGTTCTTTGTTTGATTTCTTTTGAGTTGTCAACATCTTCAGCAATTATATAATTATTTTCGACTTCTGCTATGTTGACAAGGTGACATGTAAGAACTTCTAATACTTCCTCTGGATGATTATCGAGGAAGCTTCATAGGAGGAATTCTACCAAAGTTACTAACCATCAAAGTTCAAAAAATTCCTCATCTACTTCCTTAGCAGGCTTAGGCTTCCATGTCATCTTTTATCCTTTCTTCTTTTGAGTCTTGTTACCTCTTATATAACCTCGATAAAAGTGTGACTTTTTTTTGGATGGAACTCAACTTTCTTCTCTTTTAATGAGTCACAAGGATTCATCATTCGTCGTCGTCATCAACATGTTCATCTTGTTTTGAGAATCTGGCATTGGGATCACTTGTTGAAACTAAACAACTATGGGTTCAAGGGTCCCAAACTGGATCAAGCTTTCTCTTTGATCATAAGACGCAGATGACGTTGGAACACTTGAAGTCGTCGCAACTATAGCGTGGTTGGTCTAAGCTACTTTATCAAGATCTAGCTCAATCTTCTTTTCATGAGCCAACTTTAGAATTAGCTCTTCCAGCACGAAGCACTTTTCAACTGGGTGGTTAACGATGCAGTGATACTTGCTGTAGTTAGGATCGTTGACTTTTCCTAACTGCTCCGGTCACTTGCACTCTGGCAGTTGAGATTTTTTTATCTAACGGTTTCTCTAACATTTCTGCAACATCAGAATCAGGGAATAGGTAACTTTTTCCTGCCTTTCTTTAAAAGTTGGGCGATGTTTCTTTTCCTAATTGTGTTTTCTTTCAAATTTTATTTCTTTTCCTTTAGGGGGTGTTTGGCTCATCAACATGAATTGAGTTGAGTTGGTATAATATACCAACTCATTGTTTGGTCCACTAACTTTAAATGTTGGTAGAGTTAAGTTGGTATATTTTACCAACTCACCCCAACTCTTCTTTCTTCCCATGATTTCAATGGCTCCAACTATCTGCTACTGTCAAACTTCAAGAACTAACTCTGGGCTCCAACAACCACCTCCGATGATAACTCCAACGACCAACTCCGGGCTCCGATAACCATCTCCAATAACAACTCCAGCGACTAACTCCAAGCTCCGACAACCACCTTTGATGACAATTTCGACGACAAAATTCAGATTCCGACGACCACCTCTGATGGTAGCTTCGTCGACCAACTCCAAGCTCTAACAAACTTCACGCGACCAACTCCAACAACAAATTCTAGCCTCCGACAACCACCTTCGTGTTGGGAATTTCCTAGAACTCGCAGTTCGTGTTGAACATTCTATTTTATCAATAATAATGACTTGTTAATTTTGCATCTTATTATGAAAATCCAATAAACGCATCCTTGGCTATAGTCTGAATGCTGTAACTTTACGTAGTAACATAAACAGGATCAAGTTGACAGTATATAGCCTAAATGGTCTAATAAATATATGGATAAAATTGGGTATCTCATCCTAGTAACACTATTGGATGCGACCCACTCTGTAGGTGTTACAAGAAGTTGTAAGGTGCTACAAATGATGTGATCCATAAATCGTTCATGTTGAGACATGAGAGTGGGGGCATCCTATGCAATGAGTTTGCCTATAGACTGGACCACGAAAATAGTCACTTTTCATTACAACGACCATTTACTGTAAAAACTGACTATTTCATTTATTATAAAACCTAGGTTAACTCGATCTTAATCTTGAGCTAGCTATGAACTCCTATTTTTTTGGGATTATCCTTTGATCTGCAAACGGTGAGAGTAGTCTAATAGTACTGCTCAATAAGCTTACCATTTTGGGGATAAGATCGAATGAATAGCTGGGGACATAGCCTTGCAAGATGGAATTCACTCCTACCCTATTTAGGGTTAGCAGATAGGTTGTTCTCTTAAGTACTGACTTCAGCTCTTGAACAAACAGAGCCCCGCCTTCTCATAATAGAGAAAGGATTTTATTCATAGAGATTATGAATCAGAATTGTAGTAGGAACTTAAGGAACAAGATGTAGTCACAGGGGTAAAACGATATTTTTGACCTAGTTGTGATTACAAACAACCTGTGAAGGATCGACTTACTGATTATAGTTATTAAATGGACATAATATATCTACAGTGACGGGAGTTCAACTATGGGCTATAGTGGGGTGTCCCATTAGTTAACGAATGAGGGTTAGATCGGATTAATGAGTTTAGCCGATTAATCTCGAATCGTTAGAACCCATGATCTGTAGGTCCGCGAGGTCCCCCTACTAGTTCATAAATGGATAAGCTTTAATGTAGCTTGAGAAATTAATTTGAAACGTTCAAATTAAACGGAACAAGAGAATATATATTTAAATATGATTTAAATATATGAAGATGATTATTGTGCAAAAAATAATTTAATATTTGATATTAAATTAATTAATATGTTAAATTAATTTATAAAATTAATTTAAGAAAATCAATTTTGAATTAAAATGGTTTTAAAATCATTTTATATTTTAAAAGAAAAATGGAAAATCATTTTGTATGGTTGCACAAAATGGAGATTGAATTTTCTCCATTACCTTCATCTTCATGCTCACACAAAGGTCATTATCCTCTCTACATTGATTCTCCAAGTATATGCTGCAAGTCATGCAGTATATTTCTTTGCATGTTCATCTACTATATATAAAGAAGATTGGAGTCATTTGAGAGGGATGAATGTAGAATTTTTAAGAGAAAAATTTTTGTGATAAGATATTGTCTTCTTTGTTCAGCTGCTGTGAGTTCTTCTTGGTTCTTCACTTCTTCAAGTTGTTCTTGAGTCCCACAACTCTGCCTAAAGCTCCAAGAGGATAGTTGGGAAGGCTTTGAGGTGGTTCACAATGATATCAAGAGAAGACTGTTGTTGTACCCTCGTTTTCTTAGAGAGTTCTTCAAAGATATGATCTTAAAATTCACTTTTTAGAAAAGCATGCTTTAGTTTCTGTCAAAATTAGTGCATTTTAATGCTTATGGATCCTTGATACCTCTACTGTATGTTATTTAACTCTTTCGCTTCGGTGATCCAATCTAACGACCACCTTCGCGCTACCAACTCCGACGACCAATTGGCTCCGACAACAAACTCTGATGACTAACTCCGAAAACCACCTTCATAGGCTCCAACAACCACCTCTGACAACAAACTCTGATGAAAAGCACCTTCGATGATCACTTTTGAACGAGCAACTCTGATGACCAACTAGAGCTTTCGACAACCACCTTTGGCGACAAACTTCGACAACGAACTCTAATACCACCTTCATGCGACTAACTTCAGGATCCGACGGCCACCTCCGACTACAATCTCCAAAGAAAATCATATTTGATGAACTTCAACAACCATTTTTACCCGACCAACTTGATGACATGCAAAAATGCACGTCATCTTAGGCCTTTTATTTAGAATTATGAGGGCTGTTAAGCATAATATGCGGTAATTATGTTAGGAATTCATAAGAAAATGAGTTTGCGCCATTCAGCATGAAGAATCTCGGCTAACCCACTATTATGCGTTCAATTGTCTATTTTTGTAGCTAACGCAGGAAGTGGACACAAACGCGGTAGCCGGGCTATCGCATAGACAACGACATGCGGAGAAACTCTCCATCGCAAAGGCGAACGCATACGATCAACACATGGGTGTTGCGGTGATCGACCACATGCGTCCATCGCATAGGGGTTGCGATCGTCAAGCGATTGTAGTCATCTTGTAGAGTTGTGGTAATCAAGCGAATACGGTCAATGCACGATTGTGGCTACACGATAACCATGATAGTGGGATGAACGCAAGGTTGGTGGAATAGAGGCATCAACATATATCTTTGAAAAATCAAAAGATGATGTTGACATTTCACCTACCACGCCATTAGCAGCAGAGATTTAGAAAATGACTAACGCGCCGCGAATGTCAGAATCAAAGCAGGTCTATAAATGTTGTCGGTGATCAAGCTCTATAAATAGAAGCCAATGAGTAGAAGTTCAAATAATCCAGGGTTTTTCGTCTAAGGCTCGCCTTAGGGTGGATCCCTGCGATCCAGACTAACGTGTGA
Organism: Benincasa hispida; assembly: GCF_009727055.1. Taxonomy (NCBI): domain Eukaryota; kingdom Viridiplantae; phylum Streptophyta; class Magnoliopsida; order Cucurbitales; family Cucurbitaceae; genus Benincasa; species Benincasa hispida. The sequence goes on from NC_052359.1 coordinate 43,024,716, forward strand.
GAAGAAAGCTTGAGAGTTCTTCATCTCCTTCCTCCATTCCGAGTGACGACCGAAGCCTTTGACAGAGTTAGATCTCGAGAGAGTCAGCTCTACCGCCCATTTATGGCGCCACCGGCAGCCTTGACACACATCTGCTGGAAGTAAGACATTGCTTCCAGCTGGTCCTTTCATTTTCTTTTCTTTCCTTATATTGTATTGTATTACATTTTGGATTAAGAAATTAATACATTGTGTGTTCAATGCATTTCTATGTTTCCTTCACTTCCATCTCCATCTTTCTTTGCTTAGCATCCTTAACTTTCATTGCATCACTTAGTGAGATTGCTAGAGTATCACATACTTAGTCATGTGGATCAGAGATATGAAGCATGTAGCAAACCACCAGGAGGTGTGCGTTGCGTGAATGTGTGAGAAAACCTTATTTGCCTAGTGTGAACTGTAGCAACGCCTGTCTATAGGCAGACGCAACGCTTGTTTATGGGTAAAGTCAGCAACATCTAACTACTCGAGAGGGTAAGTGGTTGGTCGCATTAACCAATGTAAGCAAGTATTCACTAGAGATAAGAATAATCTTACATCAGCCAAGTTTATGCGGTTACCTTGTCTTATGAGCGCATCATTCATCATTTAGGTATACTTGAGAGAGTAGTCTAAAACCCAAATCTAAGACTCGAGAGAGCGGATTGGAACGCATAAGCAAGAAGGGAGAACTTAGGAATAAGCTTCGTTTGCTATTACACAACATATGCACCCTACGGAGAGGATATTGCAAGACTCCAAGAAGTAGGATATGGTGGCGGTATGCGGTCATCTCGATCCTTTTGCATACACATCGCATACGTCCTAGAAATAGACTAAAGTGTGTGTAATATGATCGCATAGCTTGCGTTGGCTTAGGTTGCCCTTGCGCTCACTCTTAAGGGTTGCGATGAAGACATCCTCACATTTTATCTATTTTCCATCCATTTACTTTACATCAACAGTTGTCGTGTCTCTATCTCTCATTCATACTTCTCATTGCGTTGTCTGTTAGTTAGAAGTAGGAGTAGTTGTAGCTTAGAACCCTCCATCATTCTTTTACTTATCCGTCGCAAACACATTACCGCATACATTTAGTTACAAGTCCCTGAGATCGACCTCGAATCACCCGAGAAACTTGCGTTCACGTTATACTTGGCGCGAGCGTAAGAAAACTTGTGACGGGAACGCACGATCATCGCATACATTCGTTAACACATAATTTCATTCCAACGCATGACCACCGACGCATGAGAATCAATGCATACCTTAAGACATGCATCGCATATTGTGTCCCTCTAATTTTTGTCATCAAGTTTTTTGTGCCGTTTCCAGGGACTTGGCAGCTAATTGTTTGTTGAGTTTTGTGTTTCTGTAGGCAACCTTTTTATCTTGGGAGTATTGTAGCTTGTGCGACCAAGTTGCAACCAATATTGAAGTATAGGCTATGCGCCGAAAGCCAGTATTTACCCCAAGGTAGAAGGGCAATCAGTCGCATGAGCTTAATATAATTCTAAGCACATGGTGGCCAATATGCGCCCAACAATTGCCAGAAGTTCTAAAGGTCAAGACAAATCCCTTAACCTAAGTAGTTGAGAGCAATCTCCTGCATGGAAGACTCCTTGCGGTGACAACACTCCAATTTCTCCAGGGATGTCTTCTACTCTATCTTTACCTTGCTTTATTAGTTTAGTTTATTTTTATTGTTATTTTGGATATGTGGCTACTTCCTTGGTTGTGGTGCGTTTGCTCCTTGTAGGTGCGACAATAAGTCTCCTCGGTGCGCAATATAACAGAAGAATTCCCTACATCCTTCAACGCATGGCTTCGATCGCGTGGATCCCAACGCATAATCGCATGCGTTATTCCGCCTAAGGTTATTTTCTTATTATCTTTTATGCATTATCCTTTTGAAATTATTTTTTTTTTCGATTGCGTTCCTTTGTGATGCATCTATGATGGTACGTATAATTCACTGCATCCACTAACTAAGCATCGTAAGTCTCACCTTACTTTTATTAGCTTATTCAAATTTTGAAAGTCTTAAGTTTTATTGCGTGCAAACCTTGGCTAAAGAATTTATTACCGCATTCCTGTTGATTTTATCTTTAGCTTTGCGGTGAGAACGCTGCCAACCTCTAAAGTTTGGGGGTGGCAGCAGTCTCGGAGAATTGCGTTCATTACATTGCGATCATTTCTATTAAAAAAGAATAAGAAGCAATTTTGAGAATAATAACTCCACTGTCAACGCAATGGGGAAACTCATGTTGATAAGAGTTAAGTTGTGAATGGCACTTATCCGTAGTTAGATGTCCACATGACACACGTGAGGGCAAGCTAAAACAAAGGTAAGTCACAAGAATCAACACATAAGCGCAACTCCTCTATCGGGCGCAAGCCAAATCAAGCAAGACAGAGTTGAGATGAATATGGAACGCAACCGTAGTTGAATGCCCGCATGACACACGTAAGGTAAGCCAAAACGAAGAGCGTAACCAGGTTTAACGCCGCATTCGAATAAGTAATCACAAAGTGTTGCATTGTTTTGAACGAACACATTCTCAAAAGCTAAACGCAAAGTTGCAGTGAATGAATAAAAAGTTTTTTAGCAAAGGCTTGTTGGATATTAGAAAAATTCTTTTTGAAAAAGCAGCCAAAGTGGAGGAGAGCATTGCGGCGATGGTTAGAGGCATGAGTAAATTATATTCTGGCAAGCTTGTCATCGCAAAGGAAAGCCCGAAGGTGAGTTCGAATTTCTTGAGTATAACGCATGTCTGAGGACAGGCATGATTCTAAGTTTGGGGGTGTGATGACATGGAGAAATGCACGTCATCTTAGGCCTTTTATTTAGAATTATGAGGGTTATTAAGCATAATATGCGGCAATTATGTGAGGAATTCATAAGAAAATGAGTTTGCGCCGTTCAGCATGAAGAATCTCGGCTAACCCACTATTATGTGTTATTATGCATTCAATTGTCTATTTTTGTAGCTAACGTAGAAAGTGGACGTAAACGTTAAAGCCGAGCTATCGCATAGACGACCACATGCGGAGAAACTCTTCATCGCAAAGGTGAACGCATACAATACACGCATAGGTGTTGCGGTGATCGACCACATGCGTCCATCGCATAGGGGTTGCGATCGTCAAACGATTGCGGTCATTGTGTAGAGTTGCGGTAATCAAGTGAATGCGGTCAATGCACGATTGCAGCTACACGATAACCATGATAGTGGGATGAACGCAAGGTTGGTGGAATGAAGGCATCAACGCATATCTCGGGAAAATCAAAAGATGATGTTGACATTTCACCTACCATGCCATTAGCAGCAGAAATTCTTAAAAGGACTAATGCGTCGCGAATGTCAGAATCAAAGCAGGTCCATAAATGTTGTTGGCGATCAAGCTCTATAAATAGAAGACAATGAGCAGAAGTTCAAATAATCCAGGGTTTTTTGCCTGAGACTCACCTTAGGGCGGATCCCTACGATCCAGACTAACGCGTGAGAAGAAAGCTTGAGAGTTCTTCATCTCCTTCCTCCATTCCGAGTGACGACCGGAGCCTTAGACAGAGTTAAATCTCGAGAGAGTCAGCTTCATCGCCCATCCATGGCACCACTGGCTGCCTTGATACACATTTGATGGAAGCAAGACATTGCTTCCAACTGGTCCTTTCATTTTCTTTTCTTTCCTTATATTGTATTGTATTACATTTTGGATTAAAAAATTAATACATTGTGTGTTCAATGCATTTCTATGTTTCATTCGCTTCCATCTCCATCTTTCTTTGCTTAGCATCCTTAACTTTCATTGCATCACTTAGTGAGATTGCTAGAGTATTACATACTTAGTCATGTGGATTAGAGATATGAAGCATGTAGCAAACCAACGGGAGGTGTGTGTTGCGTGAGTGTATGAGAAAACCTTATTTGCTTAGTGTGAAGCTGTAGCAATACCTGTTTATAGGCGGACGTAACGCTTATCTATGAGTAAAGTCAGCAACAACTAACTGCCCAGGAGGGTAAGTGGTTGGTCGCATTAAGCAATGTAAGCAAGTATTCACTAGAGATAGGAATAATCTTATGTCAGCCAAGATTATGCGGTTACCTTGTCTTATGAGCGCATCATTCATCATTTAGGCATACTTGAGAGAGTAGTCTAAAACCCAAATCTAAGACTTAAGAGAGTGGATTGGAACGCATAAGCAAGAATGTGGAACTTAGGAATATGCTCTGTTTGCTATTATACAGCGTATGCACCCTACGGAAAGGATATTACAAGCGTCCAAGAAGTAGGATATGGTGGCGGTATGCGGTCATCTCGACCCTTTTGCATACACATCGCATACGTCCTAGAAATAGGCCCAAGTGTGTGTAGCATGATCATATAGCTTGCGTTGGCTGAGGTTTCCCTTGCGGTCACTTTTAAGGGTTGTGATGAAGACAACCTCACATTTTATCTATTTTTCATCCATTTACTTCACGTCAACTGTTGTGGTGTCTTTACCTCTCATTCATACTTCTCATTGCGTTGTCTGTTAGTTAGAAGTATGAGTAGTTGTAGCTTAGAACCCCCATCATTCTTTTATTCATCCGCCGCAAACACATTACCGCATAGATTTAGTTACAAGTCCCTGAGTTCGAACTCGGATCACCCGAAAAACTTATGTTCATGTTATACTTGGCGTGAGCGTAAGAAAACTTGTGACGGGAATGTACGGTCATCGCATACATTCATTAACATATAGTTTCATTCTAACGTATGACCATCGACGCATGAGAATCAACGCATACTTTAAGACATGTATCGCATATTGCGTCCCTCTAATTTCCGTCATCACAACTCCGGGATACGAAAACCACCTCTGATGACAAACTTCAACAACCAACTCTAATACACCTTCATGCGACCAACGTCAGGCTTCGATAACCACCTCTAATTACAAACTCCAGCAAAAATCATCTTCGATAATCAAGTTTGAAACCACTTTCGACTACTATAAGACTGATGACTGTTAAAATATGTTGTAGGGTTATCGATTATATGAAAAATACTATTTTGTCTATATTAAGTGCAATATTTATACGTAATGAATTCACATATCAAATGCGTGTTAAGAATATTAAGACAAAAAGTATGTATATAGTTGAAAAGTATGTAACATATAACAAAAAGAACCATAAAATATAAATTTATTTCTTGGAACATTTTCAAATAAGAATTAGTGAAAAATAGAGATTTGTTCTCTGGTAATCCTCCAAATTTAGAGGAAATTAAGGTGAAACTATTGAAGAAATGTGGTGACATTCCATTGGCTGTTACGATGATGTGGGAGACTTAATTAAAAAAATCATGACATAATAAAAATATAGAGCTAACAATAGGAAGAAGAAGAAAAAGAATAAGATGATAATGAATTCATGGAGAAAAATTAGCTAGAATCAAAAGTTTTGATTTCGCTTTAGTTTCTCATTTTATCTAACCATATTTCTACAAGAAATGTAATGGGTTAATTGTTGTTCATTACCCCAAAAAGAAAGAAAGAAAGAAAGAAAAGTTTTAAAAATTAAAAGAACAAAATTGCAATCCATATTTTATTCAAATAAATATGTGCATAATCATTGAATAAAAAAGTTTCAAAACAAAAATAGTAATCATAAAAACATATTATTTAGAGTTTAAAAACTGAATCAGATACCCAGATATATGAACTCAACTCTACACCCCAAACATAAACATATGAACTATAACTCTATACCCCAAACACAGACATATGAACTCTACAGATATATGAACTCCACAAACATATGAACTCCAGACATCTTATCTTAACTCAGCGCCCCAAATAGCCCCTTAGAGAAAAATATTATTGGGGTTGCATGAACAACCATAGATTCTTTGGTGGCATTATTCACGATCTTTTCAATGCCCTTGGTTTCATTCTTGTCTTTTCTCACCTCATGTATCAAAAAATCTATAATTCCTCTATTGGCGATGCTCAACTCCATGTCATGGGCATGAGTCGTCAGCTATTCGAATATACGAGGCTTTATCCCTTGCAGAATATAAAGAATTTCCCAATGCATGTCTTGGGTGCACATCTCCACTATAGATAATTCAATGAGTCTATCTTTGCAATCCAGACTCAGAGTTCTCTATTGATTGATGTAATCGATGATTGGCTCTTCTTTTCGCTATTTAGCATTTGTCACCTCAATCATACTAACGATGTGTCTTGTGCTATAGAAGCGGTTCAGGAACTCTCTTTCCAGTTGCTCCCAACTTTCAATCACTTCCCACTCTAGATAAATATACCAATCAAAAGCATTTCCTTTCAATGTTCGAACAAACTGCTTGATTAGCAAGTCTCCTTTGGTCCCTGCATTTTTGCAAATTTTAATGAAGTGAGAGCAACAAATTGTTTTGTATTGCCTTTTCCATCGAACTGCTAGAACTTTGGAAGTTGGTACTTAGCTGACATTCTTAAGTGGTCGATTCTCTTGGTATACGGCTTGGAGTACATTAAAGAAGTTTTGAATGATCTTCCATATTGAGCCCTTAGGGAGTTTATGATCATATCCTGCAATTGTTGGATTGACAGGGAGGCGAAAGAGGTATATTGTTGTGGCTGGTTTTTCTGCAAGATAGTCTTTTCTTTGTCATTGGCTTTGGTAGCTAAAGCTTGACTCGTCTCAGCAGTTTCTTGAGCCCGCATTTGATCTCTTACGACAGCAATTTCGTGGTCTCGCTTCTCAACAGCTGTCATTAAGAGATCTATCTCCTCTCCATCTCTACTATAGCTGCCCCAGCTGTTACATCTTCCATCATAGCATACACTATATCGAAGTGTGATTCTTTTTCAAATCGATCAATAGCAAGAGCAGAGTTGTCAAACAAAGGATTTTCTCTTATGACAATCCTGCTTTTAGGAAATTTCATCAGCTATTTTTGGATTTTCTCTACAGTGATAGAGCCTTGTTCTTGCTCATGCAGGATCCCCTTTGAGTGACTCCGAGTGACAGGTCTTGTATAAAAGTTGCTTGCAGTAGTGGTTTTGGATGTGGCTTTCTTTGGTGCTATTTGTTTGTTTGAATGTTGAGAGAGATAAGAGGTAGAGATGTCCCACTGGACGTGCCAACTTCTTCACATGAGGTTTCCGAAACTTGTTTTGTTGAGTTGAACTTGTATTGATGTAGATTTGATGCGGATGTGATTTGATCTCTAATACTTGATTCTCTAATTCTTTTTCAGTTGAATGCATACACTTGATTTGAAAAAGCAGAGTGTGTGATGTTCTTGAAGCTGAAATCTTAGAAAAATGTTTGTATCTTTAATGGACTTTAGTCTTCAAGTGTGGTTAGCTTCAGGAGTTAGGGAGTCTTCTAATTATTGGAAAAATTCTCTCTAGGCTCTCAAGAGTGTAAAACTTTTTACCTTTCAAATGAGGAGAACTCCTCCATTTATAGAGTTCTCAGGTGGATTTTTTGGACTTGGGCTTGGTTGGTTCATGGACCTGGCCCCTAAGCCAAACTAATTGACTTAGACTTTATTTTTTAATATTTAGGTCAAATTAAGCATATTATTGGGCCCAAATTGACTTTAGCCTAACTAATAATATTAAATTAGACTTGATTAATTTTATTCAATCCAGTGACTATGATGAAAACATGAGGTATAATCGGAGTTCTCCTATTTATATCTTCAATTTCAATTTGTGTCAACTTTTAATTCATCCGAAATCCAATTATTTGTAATTTCATCATTAATTTGATAAATGACTGTGACAATTTGTGATTAGTCCAAAATTTCTTCTTCAACAGTTTTATTATTATTTTATTTTATAGTAATATTTTTTTTATTTGATAATTTAGTTCATATTAGACGATAGTAACTAATTACTGCGAAAAATTTACATGATGTTTTTGTTAGAAGAAAACTAATAAATAATGTAAATAAGAGAGTGAAAAAATTGTAAAAAGTTCTAATAAAGAAAGTTGTCTTGTTTGTAGACGAGAGTGAAGACCCAAAATGTAAAATAATCGGGAAAGATGGTGTAGTTCACAATTTCATTCGAGAATTTTCAATTTTTCTTTTTTGCAATTAAGTATGCTTGCTCAAACTTTTTCTTTTATAATAAAAAATAAAATATTTTTCATCCGATTTTACGTGATGTCACCTCAAACTTGAAATAATGTGACTTATTTAAAATTTCTCCCACTTAAATTCTATTCACTTGTAAAGTTTTCTTTTTCTTTTTTCTTTTCCATTATGTTGTGTTATGTTTATTATTGTACTTTTTATATCTCTCTTATGCTTAATGTTATAATTTTTATATTCTTATTATGTTATGTTATATTATATAAGTTTAGTGCTATAATTTTTCATCTTTGTATCCACTTCATTTTATAGTAACAATTTACAATTATGTTATATGTAAATATTTCATGCCCTATAATTTTGTAATTAATTTTCAATATTTGATATTATTTTGTAATTATTTTTCATTACTTTTAAATTTTTGCTCCCACATCAACATTTACATAGATATTTGTGTATATCTAAACGTTGTCTTACTTTATAGAAATAATGATTAAAAATTATCAGTTATAGTCTAATTCAACCAAAATCAAAGTTTCATTAACTAATTATAACATTTTTCATTAATTTTTATAAAATTTTCTAAATTTTTCATGAATTTCGATATTTTTATCGACATTTCCATCAAAATCTCGATATTTGGACGCACGAAAGGATAAAAAGGAGATTGATTTTTTTTTTCTTGAGAGAACGAAAATGAATGAGATTGACGAAGCAGAATGAAAATTAGATTGATGAAGAAGAATTAGTGGTGGTGGCATGGTAGGTCCTACCAACTCATTGTTCTTGTTATTGAAGAAGTAAACCTCATTAATGAGGAATAAAATTGATTCTCCTTCCTTGACGGGCTGTTATGGGCATCTACATTTCTATACATTCACTATTTCAATTACACCTTTCATTTTTATAAAATTTTAAGATGTTCGAGTGTTTGGAGATTATTCAGCCTCCTGCACAGAATATCTCGAGAGTTTTAAATGTTCTAAAACATGAATTTTTTTTTTTATTTCTATATTCAGGACATCTCTATTTTACTCTTTTGTCCTTACTTTTTTCTTTTTAGAACTATTTGGAATATTAAGATGAAATATGATATATGAAATTCGTATCTATGAAATTTATATGTCTGTATTTTTTGTATTTGAGGTACTTAATTGAGTCCATATATCAGGACATCTGGTACAATTTTTCTGACACGAATAATCTATTTTTATGGTGATTATTTTTTTGGAAACATTTTTATTCAATAATTCTACATATTTTTTTAAATAAACTATGGATTACACATTTTTTATTGTTTTATTGTTTTTTTTTTAAAAAAAATACACATATATTACTTGGAGTTTTAGGAATGAGGTTTACAGTTTACTCTTCACTTTTGCATCATGTATTTTAATTTTTTTAATTTAAGCAATCATTTTACAATTTTGTGCAAGTACCATTTCTAGTTAAGTTGAAAAAAAATTATATTGTATTTATTAGTACAAAATGAATTTGGATTTATATTGTAAGTGAAATATTCTCAAAATATAATGGCACTATAATGACCCTATTAATGTCATTTTATATGGTTGACATAAAAAAATGTAACAAAAGTCACATTCTCCAATTATATATGATATGTGCAAGCAAATGGCCAAGTCTACTTACACAAAATTACATAAACATACATCAAAATCTTCTATCTATACATCCCAAACTCCAGTTTATAATCTTTTTGTCATGATACAAGCTTTTGTTTGGATTAACTTGGAAAAAAATGTTTTTCAAAAAGTTATTTTTAACTTGAACACTTTTGATAAAAATTGTTTAAAATAAAAAAATTTATGTGTTTGGTAACTCTTTCTCAGAAGTATTTCTATATACAAGTTTATTTGGTTTGTTATGTTCAAAGTGTTTTTATTAATGACAAATTACTATAAAGAACGACTATAAAATACTATGAACTAATAATGATCGTTGGAGTTGATGGAGGTGGCTGTTGTCGATGGTGATCAAATGTAGCCAAAATTTTATATCGAAGTTGGCCATTGACAGAAGTTGGCAGAGTTAGTCGGTGCAGATAGTGGCTGGAGTGGCAACCCAAGCATGAGTGATAATAAGAGTTAAGTGCACTGTTGATGGATATGGTATAAGATATTGATGACATACCAAATTGCCCTCTCAAACACCCTCTTATATCTATGTGTATGTGTTTGAGAGAGTGTCCAAGTCAACTTATTCGCACCTCGACTAATCTCACAAGACATTTGGGTATTAAGGAAGGTCCTAGAATATTAAATTTTAAGTAGGTGACCACCATGGATTAAATCCATGACCCCTTAGTCCTTTGGTTTTATATATATATATATATATATAAACTCAAGACATTTCAACTATGAATCATATAAAACAAACACAATTATCAAAGTATTCTCAAATATCTATAAAAATATTCCTACAAAATAAACATGGTTATCTAAAAATATTGGACATTTGTAATTCCAGACATCTGCAATTCTGGACATCTAAATATTCTGGTCATCTATATTCCCATAAAACAAATGGCCTAATTTCTATTTCATTGAAGTATACAACATTGCCTAATATTGTCATTAATTATTATTATTATTATTATTTTGGACTTATAAATGTTAGTTTTGAATTTCAAAAAATTATTGGACATTATTTACCTTTCTAAGAGCCTCTTTGTCTTATAGGATGTTTCATAGAATGTGAGATAAACATTTACTGTCGTTGTTTGTTTTACAAGATTTCACTTTTTAAAATTCTTGATATTATTATTCAAAAAATTTTAAAACTCGTCTTACATCAGTTTTTTAATATACTCCATACAAGTGAGATTCTTATTCCTATTCCTAGAAGATAAACACTAATAATTAGTAAATTAGTATCAATTTTAAACATTACTATTGACTTTAATTAGTTTTAAAATATAAATATATTATTAAGACCTAACAAATCTCAACTAATATGTTTTATATATTTACAATTATGTTAGCTTAACTATTCAATATGAATTCTATGATTAGTTATTAATATTCTATTTAATTTAGTAAATTAGTAATTTAGTAATTCTATAAAAATATATTTTAATTAATATTTAATACAATAATATTTATTTACTTTTATTTTAAGTGATTAAATAATTACATAATACAACCATATATTAAATAATGATGAATTTAATTACTGCATATTGCATTATCATAATTATTTAATTAACATTTATATATATAAAATTAGTAAACCAAACAATATTAACTTCTAAATATTAATTATTTCACATATTCAAAGAAAGACATTTATGTGTAAGATATTTAATATTTAATATTCATGAAACAATATCTGGCTCTCTTCATACAAGATCTAACGAGAAGCTTCAGTTCCAAAAAGAAAAAGAAAAAGAAAAAGCAGCAGCAGTGAATAAAAATTAAATAAAAATTAAGTAATGGGCATCATAAATGGGTCCTTAGCTCAGTGGTAGAGCATTTGACTGCAGATCAAGAGGTCACCGGTTCGAACCCGGTAGGGCCCTTTATTTTTAAGAAATTTTGGTTCCTGTCATTCATTGTGTTTTAACATTTTAGTTCTTACCCTAAAACGAAATATTAGTGTTGAGCGTTGAGGTATAAGCCTATTTGGTTGGCCCAACAGAGTAGTCCAAATACAGGCCTGTCTCAAATTCAAGAAAAGGTTGATCTTCATCTACATCCCAATTGAACTTTGATTGGGCTTGAAACAACTTAATGAGCCTCAATTACAACTCAAAATTGGACGGATACCAAATTTGAGACTGATTTTTCAAAATACTAAAATACCTTCACTTTTTCAGATTTATAGCAACCACCCTCTTCTGCACATGCTTCCCATTGAGGCTATTCCAAAAATTCCCTCTAAAAGGATCCCAAAATGCTTGTAACTGTATTACGATTTTTTTTATTTTTAATTTTAACGCTGTTTTTCCCTCCAAAAATCGAGAATGTATGAGTTTTGAACTCCACTTCTTATTTGACTTAAAGGGTTTGTGGATCTCACTATTAAAAAAATATCAATTTTATATCTTATCAACTTTTTACATTTTTGGTTTTAGGAGTTCACAAGTACTTAGACTTTGTAACTCTTTAAATCTCATTATTCATTCTTTGCCCCAAACATCTCTTAAGGGTATGTCTAGGAGTGGTTTTAACAAAATTGATTTATTAATAAGTGATTTGCTAAAAATAATTTCATATTACCATTTTAATGTTTGGTTCTATACTTTGAGGAGTGATTTTTCGTATAATAAAAAGTGATTTTTAAAGAATTAAGGGCATGTTTATTGTAATTATTTAATTATAATTACTTTAAGTAATTTTGGGTATTTCCAAAGTCACTTTTTTATCATTGCCAAACATCGAAAGAAAATGATTTTAGACCTGTCAAAAGTAATTTTAATCATTCCAAAATTACTTCAAAACATGTCCTAAATCTCAATCATCCAAATTTTGAAAAGTTTCTTTAATTTTTTTTTATTGAGATTTACTTTTCAAATTAAAATATCGTTTTTTTTTTTTTCCAGATTTACTTGCAAATTAAATATCAGATAGATTTACCTTAGTCCGATCAGGACGGAAAGAGAGTTGATGTTCAATGCAATCCAACTAATTATTAACTACAACATTCTCATTCTTCTAATTCTCCTCATCAAAATTACAATAAAAAAATGACCGAGTTGAAAGGAGTAAAAAGGGAAGTTCAAATCAAACGGAGGTTAAAACTTTGAAGAGAAAATATTAATTTGCATCACTCAATTTTAGGTTGTACCAATTTAAATTCTAAATTAATAATTGTATATCAATTTAAATTTTGGACTTGTGTATCAATTTAAACCCCAAACTAATAATTGTATCAATTTAAACCCTAAAATTTCTTAAATATATCAATTTAAACTTAAAGTTTCATAAGTGTTACAATTTAAATCCTCTATTATGTTTTATTTGGATATACTTGTGAAAGTTTAGGAGTTAAATTGATATACTTATGAAAGTTCAGGATTTATATTGATATACTTACAAAAGTTCAAGATTTAAATTGATACAATGAGTAGTTTGGGGTTTTAATTGATACTACCCCAAAGTTCAAGATTTAAATTGATACAACTATTAGTTTAATGTTTAAATTAATACAATTTCTAAAGTTTAAGGGTATAAATTGAAATTTTCCTAAATTTAAATGATTTGACCTAAGAACGAGGAAAATAAGAATATATAGACTACACGAGAGTGTCAAAACATTGTAAGTAGTGTCATGATGCTCCTTGTGTTGTGGAGAGCACCTTTCAGAAGGGCTGTTCATAGTTCGATTGGGTTCAGTTTAGGGTTCAAATTGAACCGAACATGTTTGGTTCGGTTTCACTTTTTTTTTTTTTTATGCTTTTTCATATTTTCCAAAGTCCAAAAATATAAATACCAAAAACGTAAGAGATTTATCTCATGCGAAAAATCATTAGTCCATGTTGGCTTTTGTTCAGAATGCATATATGGGGATAAGACTAACCATCATTTCCTCATACCGGAGTAGTACTCTATAAAGCCGTTGTTGTTGCTTATTGCTTTCTAGTCTACTACATCTTTCTTTCTTTATTCACACTCACAAATCTTCTTACGAAAACCTTTTCTCCAAACCCGTTTTTCTAAAACCGTTTTCCCTAAAACGGGGGTGGAGGTTGCAAGAGGCACTCGGTGTGCCATCGGCAGTCCGTAATCGAGTTGGCTGGCTTGTTTCGTGAGCGGGAACAAGTGCCGCACAATCGCTAAGAGAAGCTTCCGAAAGAGCGATTGTGACAGTTGGTATCAGAGCCAAGGTTGGCTTATAGAGAGAGATCAGTGATCATTCGGCGACGAAGAACCTGAACAGTCCATGTGGACAGATTGGTAGAGATGGAAGAACAAATGCTCTACCTGAGAGAGGTCCCAGATAATGTTCGTTTCCTTGAGACTCGGCTACAAGAAGTTGCCGAGAAAGCCGATGGAATTGTATGCGGTGGTAGGCCGCCTAGACGGATTACCCGTCAGAGAATTGATGATGAGGATAGAGACCTCGAGACCAAGACAGTACGGTCCGGCAGCTTTGAACGAGGCGATAGCTCCTCGGGCTCTGTTGCCCACATAGAGGAGCGTGTCGAAGAGCTGGACAGCTCCCAAAAGCAATACTTCAGATGGTAACTGACTTATCTGAAGACTTTCGATCGGCCCTGGATGTCGTCAGAGCCGAGATAGCGGATGTGAGTGCTAGAGTGAATCTCACCATCCGAGCGGTAGGGAACCAAGCCCCACCTGGGGGAGCAATGGCAGTGAGCCGAATAAAAATCCCAGAACCGAAACCCTTCTGTGGGGTGCGAGAAGCGAAAGCCCTGGAAAATTTATCTTCGACCTTGAGCAATACTTCAAGGCGACGAACACAGTGACTGAAGAGTCGAAAGTCACAATTAGCAACGATTGCATCTAGTTGAGATGCGAAATTGTGGTGGAGATCATGATTTATAGACATACAGGAAGGACGCTGCACTATTGATACTTGGGATAGATTGAAACAAGAACTTCGTTCGCAGTTCTTCCCTGAAAATGTCGAGATCTTGGCTCGACGAAAACTTCGAGAGCTAAAGCAACAGGTAACATCAGGGACTATGTAAAACAGTTTGCAGGACTCATGTTTAGACATACGAAGATATGTCTGAAAAGACAAGGTCTTTTGCTTTGTGGAAGCGGCTGAAACCGTGGCAAAATCAAAAACTATATGAACAGAGGTACAGGATCTCCCCTCTGCCTACAGGGCAGCTGAACCGGCTTGTACGACCTTAGCACTGACTCGCAAGATGTGAGGAACAATCAACTTCCTCCAATGGGGGGAAACAGAAACAGCCGTTCCAGTCCTCTCCGACCTGGGGGAGGAGAAGAACACAGGGGGGGACCGTAAATCATCCCAACGAGATCAAGGAAAAAACTGGCGGGGGGCCGCCACAACAGCATAACAATTACAATCGCCCCCTATCTTGTTTCATATGTAGAGGGCCACACAGGGCGGCGAATGTCCAAATCGAACTGCGTTCAATCTTTCAAGCCACATTGGCCTCTACCTCCGAACGACAAGGCTGACTGGAGGAGACGGTAACCGAGCCAGTGGCAGAAATTGAGAATCCCAGGATGGGGGCATTGAAATTCCTATCTGCACTTGCAAAGAATATGGGAAGGCGACGGAGCCACTAGAGAAATGTCCATGTATGTGGACGCTTGGGGTCAACCAAAGATCGGCCCAAAACCACGATGGTTGACTCTGGGGCTACCCATAACTTCATGGCTGAAAGGGAAGCTCGCCGCTTGAACTTGAATTGGGGAAGAGATGCAGGGAAGATGAAAGCTGTGAATTTCGCAGCCCTACCAATTACGGGATAGCGAAGAGAACTCCAGTGAAGTTAGGAGATTGGAAGGGCTTCGTTGACTTCGTAATTGTCAAGATGGATGATTTCGACGTGGTACTAGGAATGGAATTTCTGCTTGAACATAAAGTCATACCAATGCCCCTTGCCAAATGCTTAGTCATTACGGATCTACACCGACCGTAGTCCAAGCCAGTATCAAGCAGCCAAATGGGGTGAGAATGATCTCAGCCCTCCAATTGAAAGAGGGCCTGGCCCACGACGAACCCACGTTCATGGGCCATCCCGATAGAATCAGTTGAGTCCACGGAAGAGGAGATCCCCCAAGACGTTCTTATTTGTCTTGGAAGAGTATCGGGACGTCATGCCGAAAAGCCTGCCCAGTCCTTACCCCCACGAAGGGGATTGACCATGAGATTGAGTTGTTGCCAGGGCAAAGCCGCCTGCCAAGAATGCATATCGGATGGCCCCGCCAGAATTGGCTGAGCTTCGGAAACAGTTAGACGAGTTGTTAGAGGCAGGATTTATTAGACCGGCAAAGCTCCTTATGGAGCCCAGTACTGTTCCAGAAGAAGAAGGATGGGAGCCTCCGGTTGTGCATCGACTATCGGGCCTTGAATAAGCTCACAGTCCGCAACAAATATCCCCTTCCTATCATCACTGGAACTTTATTTGATTCAGCTTCACGGTGCTAAGTATTTCCTCGAAGCTGGATACGGTCTGGATATTATCAGGTTCGAATTGCTGAAGGAGACGAACCCAAGACGACCTGTGTCACGAGATATGGAGCCTTCGAATTCCTCGTGATGCCCTTTGGCCTCACCAATGCTCCAGCAACGTTCTGTACCCTAATGAACCAGAGTGTTTTCACGAATACCTCGACAAATTCGTCGTAGTATATCTTGATGACATTGTGGTCTATAGTGCCTCGTTGGAGGACCATCGGCGTCACCTCCAACTAGTCTTTGAAAAGCTGAGGAGAAATCAGTTGTATGTAAAGAGGGAAAGTGCCTCCTTTGCCCAAGAGCGCATAAATTTCTCGGCCACGTGAATTGAGTGTGGTCGGATTGGTATGGGAAGAGGGCAAGGTGGCCGCAATTAGAGACTGGAGGGTACCATCATCCGTGACCGAACTACGATCCTTCCTCGGACTAGCCAACTACTTAGGCGGTTCGTAGAAGGATTTCGAGAAGAACAGGGCCATTAACCGACTGTTGAAGAAGGATAGCCAATGGAGCTGGACTCCTGAATGTCAAGCCGCCTTTGAGGGCTTGAAGAAAGTGATGATTGAGGGGCCGGTCCTCGGAATTGCCAACGTGACCAAGCCATTTGAAGTAGAGACTGATGCTTCTGACTTCGCGTTGGGCGGTGTTCTCCTCCAAGACGGACACACCCATCGCGTATGAGAGTAGAAAACTAAAATGATGCCGAACGAGGTATGCCGCTCCGAGAAAGAGATGTAGCAGTAGTTCACTGCTTGAGGGCCTGGAGACAGTATCTCTTGGGGGCTAAGTTCGTGGTCAAGACCGACAATAACTCCATT